>NC_062563.1:13122500-13422500 GCF_022837055.1 Prionailurus viverrinus
TCTCCTCCGCGGACTAGCACACAAACATTTTCTTCTTCTCTGTCTTCTGGAGAACTCCAGCTAAGACGTCTGTTATCGCGATCGTTATTCATCAGGACGCTCTCTCCACACCGAACTGGGATGATCAAAAGAATCCTAGCCCAGAGTTTCATGAGCTGTGGCTTCTTGGAAACAGCACTGAAAAGGGGCCTTAGTTTCTCCACTTAGAGGCTGCCTGTTTTTGTTTTTGTTTTTTAATGTTTATTTATTTTGAGAGAGAGGGAGAGAGAGAATCCCAAGCAGGCTCCTTGCTCTCAGCACCGAGCCTGACTTGGGGCTCAACCAGGAGATGATTAAGAGTCTGACACTTAAAAAACTGAGCTACCCAGGAGCCCAGACGCTGCCTGTGTTTAAGAATGAATAGAAGTAACATTGCCATGTGGTTCTGAATCCAATATGCAGCCTGGGCCCTAGGCGCTGGCCCTTTGCACCTTCCCCATGGCTCTCCCCCATGGATCCCCCTGCTGGGATCTCACATTTCCATCTGCTCTGAGATAATGCAGGGGGTGATATTAATCTTCCCATCTGGCCGGTGGGAAGACTGAGCCACAGAGAAAGGACAGGCCTTGGGCCGACCCCAAGCAGTGCAGGAGGGGTGAGTGGGGGCCGAGCGGCAGGTGCTGACCCAGGAAGGCTGACCCTTTCCTCCAGGCCAGGCAGACGGTCAGCCACGGGGACGTATCGGCCACCAGGACGTCTGCGATCATCGCCTACCCCCGTGCCTGGTTGGCCACAGGCCTAATCCTTGCCCCATCTGTGGGAGGACCCCTGGCGGGAGGAGGAAGACCCCAGGCCCAGATTCAGCAGGTCTGTGGAGCAGTCAGAGCCCCGCCAGGCACTCGGGGCGCCTCGTGTTAATCCCCAGGGAGTCATGTCTCCACAGCCCGGACGTCAGCCAGAGGACAAATCAATACCGTCGCCTCGAGACCCAAGCGCCCATATTTTTCGAGCAGGCCTAGGGCTCGGCTGACGTCGGGGCCTCTCCTGCGCCTCCCCGCCGCACAGACAATTATCTCCGAACGATCCGGTCAAGACTCGAGGAGCTGGAGAGAGGCAGCGAGCATTTTTCTCTCTGGTCGCTCTTCCCTGGCAGGGCCCGCTGCAGAAGGACAGCCCCTCCCCCCGTCTGGAGCGTTGACGTGAAAAAGAATCGCACAGGTTGTGACATCTGCCCAGACGCCCCCCACTCGTTAAATCACTTCTGACGTGGACAGGACACCGGGCTGCGCTCGCGTCCGCTCAGCCGGCCGCCCCGGCGCCCCGCGTGCGTCGCTCTTCTGTCCCGTGTCCGACGCTGCCCTTGGTCCGCACAAGCAGCAGGTAACAGTCAACGCGGAGACCGCGGGCCCGAGCTGGCCGATCGCCCGCCAAACGTGCGTGACCCGCGAGCGGGGGACGTGGGGACCCAGAGAGTGGGCGTCCCGGCTCTCTTCTCGGAGGCTCACGATCGAGCTGGGGAGCTGAGATGTGGGAAATAACACCTTAGCTCGTTCAGCAGACACGTGCTGAGCCCCACCCCCACCCCCAGCACGTGCTGGGCGCTGCCCTGGGCAGTGGGCCAGGCGGCCACCGTCCTCTGCTTGCGGGAACGACGACAGGGGGCAGCAGTGCCGCCTCGGGGGAGGTCTGTGAGTCTGGACGGCAGGAAGGAGGAGACCCCCGCCCAGGAGAGGCTTCCGGGGAGCGGGACCGCGGCGCCGGGGCCGGTGGGACAGCGAGGACCCTGCCTGCCGGACAGAGCGACGGAAGGCGGTTCCAGCAGGGGCGCGGCGTGCAAAGGCCCGCAGGCACCAGGGTGCAGCCAGCTCGGGAAGGAAAGCGGCGCGTGGCGGCGAAGCGACGTCCGAGGACGCTGAGGGCAGAGGGCAGGCGGTGGAGGGGAGGGCGCGGGGGCGGACGGCGCAGGGCCCGGGGCCACGCCGGGAGCACCCAGGGTCCTTAGGAGCAGCCTGGAGGCCTCGTGATGCTCAGCAGGGGTGGGACGTGGTGGCCGCGTTGGTGGTGTGGAGTGGGCGGAGCGTGTGCCCAGGGCGATCCGTGAGAGGGGCGAGGCGGTCACGCGGTGAGAGAGGCGGTCCCCCGAGCTGGGAGGGTGATGGCAGCGGGTGGGGGGGGGGGGGGGCGGGGCAGGGTCCAGAGATACCCAGGAGCCGACGCAGCGGGAATTAGGTTTGGGATTCGAGGGAGGGGAGGGGACAGGAGAGATGCCCAGGACCCGGCAAGGACCCGGTGGATGGCGTCACCGGCCGGTGAGGGGGGACATCCAGAGAGGCCACGTCTGGGGGTGACTGTGGGACGTTCATGTGGACACACAGGTCTAAAGCCGGAGGAGAGTCTGGGCTGCGTGTGGTGAAGGGGTCACCTGCCTGTACGTGGTTCCTGAAGTCATGGGGAGGCTGAGACCCCCCGGAGGGAGAGCGCGGTGTGACAGTGGGGGAGGGAGGCAGCTGGACCCCATGGTGGCGGCTACAAGCTCCACGGATGCGTGTGTGTCTAGATGTGTGTGTGTGTGTCTAAGGGTGTGTGGGTCTAGGTGTGTGTGCACGTCCACTGATAGTAAGGAGCCTGTAGCACGTGGGCCGTGGGGGCAGGAAAGGAGGCCTGAGCTGTGGGAGCAAAGCCGGGCTGGGGAGCCTGCCCTGGAGGAAGTGACGGGAGCTCGGGTGGGCTGAGCTGATCCTGGTGCGGTCCCAGGACAGAGCGCCGAGCACCCCAGTTAAGCCCCCAGTGCCCAGCAGGACACCCATTTTACAGAGGAGGAGACTGAGACCACAGAGGGCGGTGAGGTCCCCATGGTCCCCGAGTGGGAGGCCGAGCCCGCAGCCCTCACCCCTGCCCTGCAGAGCACTGCAGGGAGCTGGGGAGGCAGGCGGGGATCTGAGGGGGAGCCTGGAGGTGCTCTGGGGGCGGTGGGCAGGGAGGTGGGGAGGGGAAAGCAGTGGTGCAGGGGTGTAGAGGCGGGGCCTCGCTCAGCAGGCGCTCGCCGTGGGCTTTCCCATGGCCTACTTGTCACGCATTAATGTTTGTGGTCAGCTTATACCTCCTGTCGCCAGGCCTGGACAAAGTAAATGAAGGAGTTGGCGCCTGGCTGGTGTATCTGTGCCCACCGCCCGTAGCTATCGTGGCCTCAGAGACTCCGGCCCTGGGATTTCTGCTCAGATCAATTCAGGGCAGAGACGTGTCTAAGAGCCTGTGTGTGTATGTGCGGGGCCTCCAAATACTAATAAGGAAAGATTACGCTCCTTTCTCCTCTCTTCAAGATTACAAATCACGTCCAGAGACGGGGCCTCTTCCAGCAGCTGCGTCTGGCCAGGCACAAACTGAAAGCCGAGCGCAGGTCTGCGTTCGGGTCACCCTTGGCTTTGACAGAAAACGCGTGTCATATTTCACTTATGGCCTCATGCCTGAAAGCAATGTCAGCTTTTGAGAAAATACAGCCCCTGTGCAAGGGAACATTACGATCCCTCGCGAAATAAAGCCTTTTGCTTCTTTTGAACTCTCCCAGCCCGCATGGAGCTCTCTCTTGTCGGGCTTTCTAGAATCATCCATCAGGTTGTGGGCCAGAACTGGCTGAGGACTTCTTTGCTGCTGTTGTTGTTTTTAAGGTTTATTGATTTTTGAGAGAGAGAGAGAGAGAAGGCATGAGCGGGGAGGGGCCGAGAGAGAGGGACAGAAGATCCGAGGCAGGGTCCATGCCAACAGCAACAACCCCGATGCTGGGCTTGGACTCACGAGCCTGGAGATCACGCCCTGAGCCGAAGTTGGATACTCAACCGACTGGGCCACCCAGGTGCCTCTGAGGACTTCTTAATCTCGGGTTCAAAAGGCAGTAGATGCTGTGAAAACTACCAAAAATTAGACTGAATTCACAGCATCTTTGCTCTAGCTGGGAAGCAGGAATACTTGACTAAAGCACACAGTGTATAATGGAAGCACTTTTCCGGAGCGAGAGCTCAGGGCATCTGAATTTTTAAGGTGTTCCTCTGACACAGTGACAACGCACACTTCCTTCCTGTAGGTTTGAAAGTCTCGTCTTTGTCTAAATCCTGTAGGTTCCCCGAAGGGAGCGATTTCTCCTTGTGCTTCTTTCATTGGCCCCTAAACCGTTCCCAGGATGTTTGCTAAATATTTCTTGACTTGTCAAGATTCTGACAGGTGGTCAGGAAGCCGCCCTTTCTCTGTTACCAGGAAAAGCTGTAAAGGGGAATCGTTCTCAGGGCGTGCTGGAGATTCGTCTGGCCAACAGGCTTCGTTGGTGTTAGTCTCGTAAAGAATATGCTGACTGTGGCTTTTCTGTGGGTCCCGGGCCCCATATCTTTGCCTCCAGAGAGCTGGAAATCGGGCCGTTCCTGGATCAGTGACTCAGCACTAAACAAAGTTCTCAGTCTCAGGTTTAAAATTAACTGTAAAATGCAAAAGAGATAATTCATCGGAGGGAGAAGGTGAGCAGTAGGCACATTTTGCGACATCAAAAAACCATCCTGGCACGGAGATCTGGAAGTCTGCAAACTGGGGTCTGAGGCTGCCAATTTGGGGGTAGAAAATGTTATGTAGCTTAAAACCCTTTAGGAATATTTTATCAAAAGATCCATTCCCTGTGATGTTATTTTGGGTATCTCTTTACAACCAGCTGACACGCTTCCCCTTAGCATTTCACTGACTTGAAAACCGCAGAACTCTAATTACAGTCTCTAACTAAAAAGGAAGCAGGTCTGTGAGCGGTACCTAATTGATACATTCATTTCTCTCCCCATTTCTGTCTTGTCTCAGATGATCAGGGTGAACGTGTTCATGAGTTATTTATTTTAAGGAGCAAAGAGCAGGAAGGTGGGGGTGGCATGAACCAGGGAACATTCTCTTTCTTTCTCATCGTCTTCTCCTTCGGTCATCCACGGTAGGGGCGGGTCACTGGACACTGTGTGGCTCAAGGGCAGTGGTTTGTGAACTTGGCATAAGGCTTGAGAAAACCTTGGTTTCCTCCTAGTGGTGGCCAGAGAAATCCCTCCTCATCCTGTGTCCACCACCTGGCTCTTCTGTCTCTCTGTGGTACAAAGTATCTCTTTGGAGCTGGTCTCCAGGAAGGGCAGACAAGGAAAGGCCCATTTTCTAAGTCGGAAGGTATATGAGTTCTTACCACAATAGTGATGTGGACCAACTCCAAATTCAGTGACTTAGGGGCGCCTGGGAGGCTCAGTCAGTTGAGGGTCCAACTCTTGATTTCGGCTCAGGTCATCATCTCATGGTTTGCGAGTTCGAGCCCCACAACGGGCTCTGTACTGACAACGCGGTGCCTGCTTGGAATTCTCTCTCTCCTCTCTCTGCCCCTCCACTGCTCTCTCTCTCTTTCTCTGTCTCTCAAAATAAATAAGCTTAAAAAAAATTCAGTGACTTAGAGCAGCCATGTTTATTTTCACCCTCAAGCGTCCGTGCTATTGACTGTGGTTTGGCTGATCTTGGCTGGCCTTGTCGGGTCATTTGTGGTTCAGGCTGCAGACCAGCTGGGGCTTGGGAACAGGCTGTGGGGATTTTTCAGTTCCGCCCCGTGCATCATGTTGTTTTTTTAGGGCTCCGCTGGATTCTGGCCTTACTGGCTGGTTAAGTTTCTGAAATTGAGATTTGAAGTGATTACTCGAGAGTAGCTCTGAACAGAGTTAAAACTGTAATCGAATTTCCTAAGGAGTCGAATTAAAATGTGAAACTCGTATTTTGTATCCTATAGTAAGAATGTATACACCTAATATCCTGTATCTCGATCAATATTTCCAAAAGGTTGTTACATATCCACTGTGATAGGAAGTACAGCTTTAGTTATTTGGATAGTTTTGGGTTTTTTTCTTGAACCGTGTGTTCTCCTTATAGTTACGTTCAGTTTATAATGGCAAGGGCTAGTGGTTTTACTTTTAGAATTGTGGTATTGTTTTCTGTTCAGACACAATTATTTGTGTAAACAAGGGAGCAAAACTAAAGAAAAAATTGAGCAAATCATAGTATAAGCGCTAGATAAGGCAACCATTTTGAGGAGGCTTTGGAAACACCTCCGTAACCATACAAACACAGCACGGGTTTCGATGACCAGGGTCCCCTCAGCAGGAGACTGGTTGCTGTTTTCTTTGCAGAAGTAGCCCCACAATTCAAGAGGTTCCTTCTGTCATTTTGGTCTTGTTCCGTCATCCTCTTGACAGGGCTCCGTGGCGACCGTACGAGCCCCGTAGGGCATGGCTTGTTCTGGGTTCAAGGCGAGCTGGCACCACCCACAGCTGGTTACAGGGGCGCCCTGGCTCTCGGTTTTCTCCTGTTTGTGCCCCGAGGGGAAGGTAAGACACGTCTTCCTCAGAGAGTATTGAAAGGATCGAATGGGTTAATACCTGATACACACCTGGAAGGGTTTCTAACACTCAACATGATGTGGTTTTTATAAACTTCAGGTTTCCTGATGTGTAGACCAGGTAGCGTCCTCTCATCCCACAGTGCCATTGGTAGTTGTGTGAAAACCCAACCAGCATGGGGACGCCCTGTCTTGTGCCTCTTCTGTCCACCTGGTAAGCGTTTGGGGTCTTTGTGTCCTGGGTACTTTGGTACTATTGCTAACTTACAACAAACCAAGTTTTTAAAAACGTTCATTTATTTGTTTTTGAGAGAGAGAGAGAGAGAGAGAGAGAGCGCGTGAGAGAGAGAGCGTGCGAGAGAGAGAGCGTGCGAGAGAGAGCGTGCACGTGCATGAGCCGGAGGAGGGGCAGAGAGAGAGAGAGAGAAAGAGAGAGAGAATCCCAAGCAAGCTCCATGCTGTCGGTGCAGAGCCCCACTCGGGGTCAATCCCGCGAACCAGAAGATCAGGACCCGAGCTGAAATCAAGAGACGCTTAACCGACTGAGCCACCCAGGTGCCCCAACGACAAACCAATTTTTAAAATCACTTTCATGAGTAAGATAAAATAAATCAGCCTGAAGGAGAGAAAAAAAAAATCAGTCTGCGCGTAGTTCTGAGTAAATGGCGAATACTTTGAACTCCACCAGCTCTGCGTCTGACCTGCTCTGAGATTTCCGTGCTCAAGGTGGATGGGGGCACAGGGAAGCAAGGGCAGGGAAAGCCAGCTCCACCTCCCACGGGATTTGCCTGTAAGGGGACCGCTCGCACAAGGTGTCGCTTGCGCCAGACCAGACCCTGCCACAGTGTGACGAAGGGCTTATGAAGCCAAGTCACCTCCCTTTGATTCATGCTGAGGCATCAGAAAATTGAGAAAGAATGACAGCATAATGAAAAAGTTCTTCCAAATAACGCAACGTTCGGGGAACGCGGGAAGCCACTCACAGGAGAGATTTAAAAAGTGGAAGATAAAGCATCTTGTGAAAGAAAGTGGCGCATGTGTTCATGTGGATATTTACTCCTGGGTGAATTTGCTTTTCTCCCAAAGACAAAAAGAAAAACAAACAAAACCCCACATTCCAGCTGAAGCAGGTTCAAGGTGGAACCACTTTCTACCTAAACTCAGCCTCATCCGAAAAGCCCGAGGTCCCAAGTCGCCTGGGGTCGACATGATGTCCAACAACAGAATCAAAAATTGACTCTGTTTAGCTTTTCTGGACAGTGTCGTCGCTGGGGTTTCCCCATAAGCTGAGCTGGAGGCCAGGACCTGTAGGCAGGTAGGTGGTTTAGGGAGGTGGTCTGGGGACTGCACAGAGCGAAACGGGAAGACAGAAAAAGCCAATCTTAGGGTGCAAAGCTGATATCATGCACGGTAGTTTTAAAACGTGGCTGCACGGTTTTGGATACTCCTATGAAAGGTGGGTCTGTGCCCCTTCTCTGTGAGTCTGAGCGGTCTTGTTTTGATGTGTTACCTTCAAGGCCAGGCCACAAAGGGCCACACAAGGACTGATGAGTTCTCTCTGCATCTTCCTGCCTCTAGAATATTTTTTTTAAATGTTTTTTAATGTTTATTTATTTTAGAGAGAGAGAGACAGACAGAAAGTGAGCAGGGAAGGGGCAGAGAGAGAAGGAGACACAGAATCTGAAGCAGGCTCCAGGCTCCGAGCTGACTATCAGCACAGAGCCCGACCCAGGGCTCGAACCCATGGACTGTGAGATCATGACCTGAGCTCACTCAAGTCGGACGCTTAAACAACGGAGCCACCGAGGCGCCCCCCCCTTCCTGCCTCTATAAATACAACATGCATAATTAGTAATGCTTGGCAGAAAAAGAGACATAAAATAAAAATAAAAATCATATCTTAATTTTTTTGAAACTTCAAAATGAGTACTATTTTATTTGGACTTCCTTTTTACGGTCCAAAGGTTTTCTTCTCATCCATTAAGGAATCAAAAATTGACTCTCTACTTTAGCTTTCATTCCTTCCTAAAAATTGCCTTTAATTCCCTGATGGCCGCATGTCCACTAAAGACATTGGAATGTGACACACTCCACGTTTCCAGCGATATTTCAAATATTTTCTTAAAAACAATTTTCATTTTGGCGAGACTCGGAATCCATGAACACGTTCTGTTATGCGTTCCCTTACTGTTTATATATATAAAAAAGTAATTTTCCTTCTGTTTTACACTTCTGTTCGTGCTCTATGTTATTTGTCTCTGGCTGCTGTGAAACAAATTCTGTTTTAAAAAAGAGTAAGTCCTATCTCCTTCCTCAATAACATCTGGGAAATCTGCTATTATGAACTCTTTTTGTTCTCGAAGGAATACAAAGGGCCTTGAAAATACATATTGTTATGTGTACATGAAGAGAGGAAAGGCCTTCAAACATTCCTATGATTCCCTCCAGGGTCGTTAGGAGGCACGGTTGTGAGCACAAGATTGTAACCTTCCCAGGAGAGAAAGTATCAAAAAGCCAGGCCTTAGAAAACGGTGGAGGATGATCTCTCCGCTGAACCTGGAACTTTGCTTATGTGAATAACGAACACTCCTCCTTTGTGCGACTGAATACGTGTGACAGGGAAGAAGCCGCCCGGCACGGGTCCACATGCACCTGCTCGGTTTTCATTATTTTCCGCCAGGGGAAATATACGATTTCCCCACAGCAGGGAGGCCCGCGATTGTGACACACGGGCTCCCGGATGCCGTCGGGAGGCTTCCTGAGGAGGCCTCGTGGCTGCGACACGGGAGGCCCCGCCGCGGGCAGCGCCCGTCCTCTGCTTCTCTCTGGCTGTGAGGTTGCAGGTGGGAGGCTGGCGGGGGGGGGGGGGGGGCCTGTGGCCGCGGCACCTGCAGGGTCGGCGCCCGGGGCTCAGCTGCGGGCCAAGGCGGAGCTCCGCCGGGCCAGGTCCCGGCTCTGGCTCCGCCCAGAAGTTGGACTCATGAAGGAAAGGCATCTCCTGCCTCCCGTGAACCCTTTGTCTACATCCAGGTAGGTCCCCTAAGGCCAAGGTCAACCAGGAGCAAACGTCCGTTTGCCCAGAATGTGGGACACCAGCTCCTCAGGGGGCCTCCTGGAAGGAGGAGGGGCTGGTGGACGGGCAGGGGCTGGGCCCCCACCCCTGCTCCCCAGGCCACAGTCCCCGCAAAGTCGTCGCCGTCCCTGCACACGCCTTCCTCGCTGGGAGAGGGGTCGAGAGCTGGCCTTCCTTCCCCGAGCTCTGGGAGGGCCTGCTGGGCTGATGCGCAGAGGATTTGAGTCCTGCACACAGTGGGGCCCTGGGCCTGGGCTGTTACCATGTGGGGAGTTCTTAATGCGAGAGGGGGTTTCTGGTGCTGACTTGAAGAAGTTACTCGTGTCCCCAAGGACGAAACATAGACGAGAGCTGGGTCCTTAGGGGGATGTGGGCCCAGCATCCACCATCAAGCGGCACCAACGTCTCAAAAACGTAAACAAGCGAAGCCGGGGACCGTCTGGTGGCCTGTCCACAGCCCCTCTGAACAGACCTGGACTCTCGTTTCTCATCTGGGAGCCGAGAGGCCTCTGTCTCCTTTGTCCCCGTTCTCTCCGTCCCTCCTTCTCACCCCCTCTTTGTTCCTCTTTCTGCCTTTGCTCAAACTGCGAAGGCACGAGTCTTCTGAGAAGCAGAGCAGCCGGACGAGGGGAGAGTGTGTCCTTGATGATGCCGAGAGGCTGAAACCTTGACATTTTCCTGCGGTCGAGTTGTCTCCCCGTTTCCAGGGGTGGTACGTCCACAGGGCCGGCGTGGGGTGTTCTGGGCACACCTGCCGCCTAAGGACGCCCCTCTCCTGCCCGTGGTGGGGGGTCCGGGAGGATCGTGGCAGGTGATCGCCGGCCCCTCAGTTTCCTCCATGAGTCTGGGGCCTGGCTCTGTCCCGGGCAGCACCCCCCCCCACTCCAGCACCGGGCTCCATGCTGCCCCCATGTCCAGATCGGGGTCGGTCCTGGGCTGGCGAGGTGCCCACCGTCTCCTGGCCCCCTCGGGCCTGAGGGAGGCGCCCCAGCTGCTCCGGAGGAAGAGCCACTCTGGCTTCCAGATCCGGGAGTTTTCGACAAGGCTGCACAAGACCCGGGTTCCCTTCCTCGGTCGGTGGGGCCGCCAAACGCCTGTCACTCAGGCCAGGGACCTGCCCACGTGTCATCCTGTGGGCCTCCCTCTTCTTCCAGCCCACATCCAGTCCACAAAACTCAAACTAGTCTCCAGTCTGTCTGCCCCTCTGTCCCCTGCCGTCACCCGCATCCTTGCTTGGGTCACCACTGCAGCCGGACGGCTCCTCCTGCTGGCCTCCTGGCCCCACGCCCAGATCGACGCTCCACACGCTCCCAGAGTGAGAGTGAGCCCCATGAGATCCACAGGAGACACGTCCCCCTGAGTAGATGTGTCGGTGGAGGAAGGGGACCCCACTTCCTGTTGCACCTGCAGAGCCCAGCACGACACCTGTGGGTTCCGTGGAATCATCTCCGATTGCCTCCCCTCCCTCCCTCTCAGGGAACCGACCTCCTGGCTCCCCCTGCAAACCCCAAGTCTCCCTGCCTCAGGGCCTTTGCACGTGCCGCCCCCGCTTCCCCAGACCTGCTGCCTCATGCCCTTCCAGTCTCTGCTCAAGTGTCATCTCCTCAGATAGTAGCTGTGACCACCTGCCCACGGAAGCCGTCTGCACCCTACATCCTGTCCCTATTTCCTGCAAAGCTGTCTCCCTCTGAGATTGATTATTCATCGCCTTTTGACCCACAGGAATGGCAACCGCGTGAGAGCCAGAACCCCCTCTGTCTGTCTGTCTGCTGTTGGATTCCTGCTCTGAGGACAGAGTCGGTTCTTGATCTGCATTCGTTGAGTCACTGAAGGGCTGGGAAGAACAATAGAATGGAACCTTAAGAATTCTGAAATTGGAATCCTAGAACATTCGAGTCAGAAGGAGCCCTTGGAAATCGCTTAGTCAAACCCATTCCCTTTGCAATTTCGTGAACCGAGTCTCAGGAGGACAAGTGATTTGCTTCACATCTGAGGCCCCGGGGCTGTTGCTCGGTTAGAGGGACCCGCGTAGCCCACTGTGCCGTGTGCACTGGCTGAGGGGAGGCTCTCGGGACTTCTTCTCCCCTGACACACGGCCGAGGACAGTAGGGACAGGCGGCACAAATAGGCCAGAGGACACATGACGAGAAGCAGTGGGTTCTGAGGAGACAGAGCTGGGGGGGCGGGGGGGTGGACGGGGGCCCAGAAAGGCTCCCCAAGTGCGAGCAGGTCGAATGGCCTGAGGGGCAGGCGAACCCCACATGTGAGGCTCTTCGGCAAGAACGGAGTGAGGCCCGTCCCTCCAGTCCCTCAGGACTGCCCGGCTCGGCCAGAATGCACGTCAGACCATGTGCTCCCTCCTAGAAGCTTCTACTGGCTTCTGTATCCGCTTCCTAGGGCTGCCTTGACAAGTCGCCACAAACCGGGGGCTCCAAACCACAGAGAACGGTCTTCTCCCAGTTTGGGGGGACAGAAGTCCGGAACCACGGGGATGGCGGGGCTGGTGCCTCTGGCGGCTCCGAGGGGGCCCCTGCCCCTTGCCTCCAGCTCGGCCACGAGGACGAGGACTCAGACTCTCATCCTCTGTGCATCTCGGGACCTAGAGCTGGCCTGGCCCAGCGAGGGCGGAACTGAGCCCCTGAGAGTGTGTCCCCCGGACCCTCGGACGGCCTGCGGGGCCCCTGAGGAGCACGAGGAGGAGGGGCGGGCAGGTTCGGGGCAGGGTCCCCAGGGCCCGGCTCCCGCCTCACATCTGAAGGTCACATTGGGCTTCTGCTGACAGGTGGACACAAGCAGTGAGACAGAGCGAACGAAACAAGTCAAGACGACCCCAAGGACTTGGTCTGAGCAGCTGGAGAAACGGGGCACCTAGTGAGTCGGGGGAGGGGCGTCTCAGGGGGAGCCCGCACGGCAGGGAGGGGCCGAGATGCAGGGAGGGGCCGAGATGCAGGGAGACCAGGCTGGTGCTGAGCCGCCCAGCGGAACCTTCCGGAGAGGACGGGGCCTGAGCCCCCTCGCCCCAGGCTCAAGAGCTTCCTTCATGGGAGCTGGAGGAAGACCACCTGCGTCGTCACGGAGCAGGGGAGGCCAGCCAGACCCTGCACTTGTGTCTCCCTCTGAGGGACAAAGGTCAGTGTCACAGCAGTCAGCTCTGATGCTGGCTCTGGGCCAAGACCCTGAATATTCCATGAGAACTCTGCACTGATGAAATTTTCATTAAAGAAACATTATCCCTTTCACTCTCCTTGTTATTCCGTGGCTCTGAGTGTCAGGCTAATTTGGGTTTGATTACCCCGGTGATCCGAAGATTGGAGCATTATTAAAAATTTAGATGAGCAATGATATGTCTGGACCTCCCTCTCCTCTCTCAGCCGGAGCACAAGGGCCTCTGCTAATGATTGCAGCGAACTGGGGCAGTCGTGGCAATTAGGGAGTTATCTGTAGTTGGAGGGAGCTTCGACCGCTCCGCCTCCCGCGGGAATTAGCTGCTCGCCTTGCAGGGCACGCGGATTTAATTGATAAAATGCATCAAAAGGAAACTCCAGTCCTGGACCCAGGTTAAGGACTGAGGGGCTGTCCGTTTGCCCGGGCAGCTCCCTTCCCCTTTCTGTGACTCACACGTGCCCCGCGTGGAGAGTGAGGAGGCTGGACCGGGGCAGATGCTGAGACATGGTGGCCTGTGGGCTGAAATCAGCTTCCAGAGGGAGTCCGTCCTGGGCACGGTCGTGTTTGTTTGATGAGCGTTTCCCCAGGCTTGAGATCTCCGCTGCTGCGCGTTTCGCGTCTGTTCCCTTGTCCCATTTTCCCACCCATGACATAGATACACCTCTTCCCACTTCACTGACGGGGAAACGCTGGCCAAGATGGGTTAGGCGACTTTCCCTGGGTCGCCTGCTTGGCAGGAGGACAGGCAGGATGGGAACCCAGGTGGTCTGACTTCCAGAGCCAATGCTCTATTATCTGTGCTAGAATTCCACGGTGTTTCGGATTAATTAGTTACCAAATTTAAAACATTTGTTAATTTTCTATAAAAATAGAACTTACATGTTAAAAACTTGGAAGCTGTGGCTCGGTGTCCCTGAAGGGTGCCCCTCTCTGGAATATCACTATTTTGTGCTTCCACAGGGCCCTCATTACTACCACCATTTACCCTTTGTCTGGAGAGAGGGCAGCTTTCATAAAGAGAACTCCATCTTTCAGAAAGCCCAAGAGAAAAACTAGGAATCCGCTGGGTGGCCAGGGGACCCGTTTGAAAGCTCAGAGAGCACCTGAGGCTGCCAGCACTCATGGGGCCAACAGCTCGGACAGAAGGGAGGTGCACTGAGACCTGTCCAATGTCTTCACCTCTTTCCCTTTGAGGAGTTTGGAGAGGGGCCCAGCGTCACAGAAACTGAGGGCTTTTCAGCAAGGATGTTGATCCGAGGACATAAAAGAATAGAAGTGGGGGGCTACCAAGGGACCCAGGGCTTAAGGCCCAAGATCACAGAGAAAAATGAAAGTGGGTCTGATTTTCTGCAGAATTTTCCCTCTTGAAGCACAAGCTGATTCCTTATTAAAAATTTTTTTTCATGTTTTATTTATTTTTGAGAGAGGGAAAGACACAGAGTTCAAGCAGGGGAGGGGCAGAGAGAGAGAGAGAGAGACAGACAGAGAGAGAGACACACAGAATCTGAAGCAGGCTCTAGCTTCTGAGCTGTCAGCACAGAGCCTGACGTGGGGCTCAAACTTGTGAACCACAAGATCATGGCCCGAGGGAAGTCGGACGCTTAACTGACTGAGCCACCCAGGCACCCCAAATTTGCTGGTTCCTAAGAAGGACAGACAAGAGACTCAGAAGACAAGCAGAAAGTGAGCAGCTGAGAGTCTAAGAATCTATGCAAAATTTTCACCAATATCACAATGCTGTAATCATAGAACTTGGAGTTCAGTGATCACCAAACAGGTGAAGCCATGGCCAATAAACTATGGTTTCTACTGAGTTCGTTGAAGGTGTTGTTTTAGGAAGTAAGGATAAACCCAAATAAACCAGATCTCATAAAAATGAGAAGCAGTCTTGGGTGTGTAGGTGACTCAGTCGGTTGTGTGTCCAACTCTTGATCTCAGCTCAGGTCTTGATCTCAGGGTCATAAGTTTAAGCCGAGGTTGGGCTCCATGCTGAGTGTGGAACTTACTTAAACAACGACACCCACAATGACAACAACAGCCACAAACAGAAAATCAATCTTGAATCACGGTATTCCGTCCTCACTCACACACAAAAAAGGTAAATCAGAATTCTCTCAGGAAATATAACATTATCTCTAAACACTACAATATCTTGGACAAAATGCCTAGCCAGTATTCATAAAAATATTACTAGATATATTAGAAAGAGGTCCAAATAACCAAAATCAAGGGGGAAAAATGAAAAACAAAACAAAACAGAAAAAAGGAAAAAACTTCATAGATGATTGGTTAATGAGACTATCAGAGATAAACTTAAATATCTATTAACGTATTTAATAAAGTGATGAACAGGTCAAGAATTTTGGTAGAGAAATAGAATCTTTAAAAAAATCACATGTACAGTTGCCAACTGGAAGATATCGTTACTGAAATGAAAAATATAATGGATTGATGTGAGAGTATATTGGACAAAGCAGATGATAGGATTTGTTGAAAATATCCATATTGAAGCACAGACACCGAAAAAGGATTGCAATTACACAGAAGAGGATTAAACCACTTGGAGAGTGGTAAAGAGGTCTAACATATGTGGGGCGCCTGGGTGGCGCAGTCGGTTAAGCGTCCGACTTCAGCCAGGTCACGATCTCGCGGTCCGTGAGTTCAAGCCCCGCGTCAGGCTCTGGGCTGATGACTCAGAGCCCGGAGCCTGTTTCCGATTCTGTGTCTCCCTCTCTCTCTGCCCCTCCCCCGTTCATGCTCTGTCTCTCTCTGTCTCAAAAATAAATAAACGTTAAGAGGTCTAACATATGTATAACTTAAATCCTAAAGAGAGGAAAGAGAAAATCAGAAGTGCTATAGGAAGATACATAACTGAGGGCTCCCCAAAGTTGATGAGAGGTGGTAAGTCACAGACGCAAGAAACCCCAGCACACTAAACACAAAGAAACACACCCCTGAAAGGAAAGAATGGTCAGGGGTGCCTGGGTGGCTCAGTTGGTTGAGCGTCCGACTTCGGCCTAGGTCATGATCTCACTTCATGGGTTCGAGCTCCGTGTCAGGCTGTGTGCTGACAGCTCAGAGCCTGGAGCTGTTTTGGATTCTGTGCCTCCCTCTCTCTCTCTCTCTCTCTCTCTCTCTCTCTGTCTCTCTCTCTCTGTCTCTCTCTCTCTGTCTCTCTCTCTCTCTCAAAAATAAATTAATAAACATTAAAAAAAGGAGAAAACAATGTCAATCTAGAAGTGCCTCCCATTAAAATTATCTTTTGGAGGTGAGTACTAAATAAACGTTTCCACGTGAGCAAGAGCAGGTAATCCATTGTCAGCAGACCTGCATTAAAATACATACCAGATGGAGTTCTTTAGACAGAAGGCAAAATTTTTCTAAATGAAAAGTACAGGAAAAAAAGATGGGAAGCAATAGAAAGTGTAAATACATTGGGACATTTAAATTAACCCCAAGTGCACAAAATAGCAATAATAATAACAATCAAGTGTGGAGGTTCATAGTATATGTAGAATTAAATTACTTGCCAAGGGTGTCACAATAGGAGAAGGAAGCTAAATGGTTTTAAAGATTTCGAAAGCTCTTCCATTGTCCAACTGGTGAAGTTGTAGGTTAAGGTAGATCCTACTTGGGGCGCCCGGGTGGCTCAGTCGGTTAAGCATCCAACTTCGGCTCAGGTCATGATCTCACAGTTCGTGAGTTCGAGCCCTGTGTTGGGCTCAACACAACCCAGAGCCTGGAGCTTGGCTTCCGATTCTGTGTCTCCCTCTCTCTCTGCCCCTCCCCCACTTGTGCTCTGCCTCTCTCTCTCTCTCAAAATAAATAAATATTAAAAAAATTGAAAAAAAAGGTAGACCCTAGTAAGTTGAGGATATATGCTGTTATGTGTGGGATATCCACTAAAGAATAATAGAATAAGTAAGACTGACAACTTAATGTAAGCTTATAGTTTAGGATAATAAAAAGCCCTACTTGATTAATACAAAATAGGCAAGAGAGGAGAGGAAAAGTGAACTAAATAGAAAACCAATAATAGGAGGATAAGGTTAAATCACTGGAATAATTACATTAAAGGTAAACAGATTAAATTTAAAAAGAGAAGGACCAGTCTGATTTTTCACCCACAGAGAAACACAGATCTGTCTCTCACCTACTGCACATGTTTCAAAGGTAGATGTGCTTGTGACTCACTCGAGGAGCTCGCGGAAATGTGGGACTCCCCGGGCCCAAGTTCAATGTTCAGGGGCAGGATTTGAGAAGCTGCATTTCTAATAAGCAGACCTGTCTTCGAGGGAACGAGAGGGGCAGGAATGAGGATAAACCGAAAGCACACAGTTACTTTTCGTGGAGCTTAGAGATCAACGAGGGAATAATACAGGCACACAAATGAATGCAGGAAATCGCAAAAGCGTCTTCAGTGAGGGTCCTCTGCCCTCATGCAAACGACCCAGGGTCAGAGATCTCCGGTCATCTCAACCAGTCGGGTCTTGACAATAGCTGTGAGTGGGAGCCCGAGTGGGCAGGGATCCCCCCACGTACTTGTGTGCTTATTGATGGAGCTCAGCTCAAGCAAAGAAAGTTAAATCCGGGCTGGAGAAGGAGGCTGATGCTGTGCGGGGACACATGGCTCCATCTGGTTCAGGATGCCTGTCCCCCCCCCCTCCCCCCCCACCCCTGCCGCCAAGCTCTGCTGGAGACAGAACACCGAGGGGGAGGGGCTGTGTTTCAAGGCCAAGAGCAGCTGGCAGGTTCACTGGCTCTGGTGTCCCCAGGGGTCCCAGGCCTCAGCAAGTGAAGGTGACATAGGGATTTGATCCCAGAGGAGGAGGGCTCACGCCGGCCCTGAGGTGCCGGGAAGCTCTTTCTGTGACTGAGCTTCCGGATCCACAAAGCTGGACCTGAAAGGGGTCCCCTGAGGCAGAGGCCATGCGGGTGGGGGGCGCAGGCCTGTGCTGCCTCCGGCTGCCCAGGGCACACGTCCGGGGCTGCGAGCGTCTCCCGGCGAGCTGACGTGGCTGGAGGGGCGGCTCCAGAGTCCTTGGCACCACGGCCGATGTCCTAGGACGGACCCAGGGAGGTGGTGGTGGCAGTGACTGGGGCCACGCTGATCTGCTCAGCGCTACCAGGGGCGAAGAAGATGAGGATGCGGGTGACTTTGCCCTTGTGTCAGTTTTGGAATTCTACAATTAACTTTTAATTATACAACTACCAGATGGATGTGCGTTCTGGGCCCACAGAGCGCTCAGAACAATTCATTTGAAAAGACCCAGCACTCAGAGACATCGTCATGAATTCACACAAATCTGGGAAGAAGAGACAGTCCTAGAAGCCTCCAGAGAGGACTTGCTCTCAAATTCAGGACCAGGACTCAGGAAGCAACCCTGGGGCTGGAAGAGAGCAGCGGCTTCAAACCTCTTGGGAAATTTACTCCGAGCCTAGAGCGTGAACCACGGCCACGTCACAGATCAAGGGCAAGGTCAGAATGAGCACGTTCACCTGCAAGATGGCAGAGACTCATCTCCTCCGTGCCCTTTCTCGGGAAGCCACGGGCAGAGGACATGCTGCACCAGCAAGGGGTGGGTCAGCAACGCCACCCTGGGTCCCAGACAAGGAGGTGGGAGATCCTTCGGAGGCGGGGGAGGGGCAGAGTCTCCAGGACGAATCGGAGCACGGAGAGAACGGCAGGAAGCAGATCTCGAGAGCAGCCCAAGAAAACCATCAACCGGTCTCCTCACCTGGCGGTGTGAGCCTCCTGAGGGGTGGGTTATAGGCAAGGCTCGGACCGTAGGGATGGATTAGCGACAGCAATGGCGAAAACGTAGGAGGTGAGAGATCAATTGTTTCTAGGGGGAAAAAAATGTTGTACATGCAAGGTCATTAAAATATACACCACACAGCTCTACCGTGAATGCTTTTTACCTGATTATGGCAGCGTGAACACGAACACGTTCCTTATGCACCATCAAGGTGACCTAAATCCTCATGGTTTATCGTAGGTGAGCAACAGGCAATGTTAAAATTTTTTTAATGTTTATTGTTGAGAGAGAGAGAGAAAGAGACAGAGCATGAGCAGGGAAGGGGCAGAGAGAGAGGGAGGCACAGAATCCGAAGCAGGCTCCAGGCTCCGAGCTGTCAACGCAGAGCCCGACACGGGGCTCAAACTCACGGACCGTGAGATTATGACCTGAGTGGAACTCAGATGCTTAACCGACTGAGCCACCCAGACACCCCCAGGCAAGGTTTAAAATAGAGAAACAAGTAACAGCATAAACATGTCAGTTAGAAATACTGAGGAACATGGGAGGAGAAACAGCTAAAGAGTAGAAGTGGTGATTCCTGGAAAGCAGCCATCAATGGGGGCAACAGAGGGCTGGAGTCTGCAGTTTTTCCTTACGAGTCTGGGAGACGCGTTCTTTCTTCTCCAGTCTGTTTTCTCCCCACTGTTCGGAACAAGAAATCTCTAAAGTTTTATCTTCCGTTTCACCAATTCTTGCCTCCTTCCCTTGCCTTCTGCAGCTGAACCCAGCTATTCAGCGTTTCAAAGTTTTGGTTATTGCATTTTCTTCAGTCCTCAACTTTCTGCTTGGTTCCTCTCTGTATTGTTGTGGATGCTTTGCCGCGTCTTTGCTGAGACTTTATTTTCATTTGTTTCTGGTGGGTTTGTAATTGCTCACTGGAGCATTCTTACAACGGCTGCTTTAAAATAATACGCCATCATCCCGACATCTGTGCTGTCTTGATGTTGGCATCTGTTGTCTTTCCCCATTCTAGTTAAGACCTTCCAGATTCTTGGCAAGAGGAGCGGTTTCCAGCGGAATCCCTGACTGTTGGGTGTTAGGCTGGGAGACCCTGGATCTTGGCCTCCCCATATCACACTGGTCACGATGACTCACTATTGCCGGGTTGGGATGGAAACACTGGTTCCCCTCTTGGCCTCCATTGACACCCTGGGGCAGGGGGTGCCTCGTTTCTGCTCGGCAGAGAAGGTTTTGGCTTCTCATGAAGTTTCTGCTTGTAGCACTCTGGCTTGGGGGTGCACGTATATCTCATTAGGGGCCTCCACTGTGTCGGGGCACGGGGTGGGGGGGAGTGGGGGCTTGTTACCCCAAGCAAGTCGGGAAGTCTAGGCTCACTACTCTGCCTTCTCTGACCCCACCCCAGTGGGGGTTGGGGGCTTCCTATTACTGGGTGCAGGTGGAAGTTCAGGTTCCTTGCTTGATCCTTGCGGGCATGGGTGGGGGTGGGGCTGAGGTTTTTCCATGTGTTTGCCTGGAGTGGGGCGGCTATCGTCTGGAAGTTTTTCTGTCTTGCTAGGCTGCCCCATGTCTGGTTCTTCAGCTGGAGAAAGCGGGCTTTTCTTGAGATCTCGGATCACCAGCTTCTCCAGCACCTTCTCCGGAGTACACGAGGGAGCAAACCATCACGTTATTCCTCACAGCCCGAGGTTCCTAGCTGCTCTGTCTTCTTCTCTCTACCTTTCAGAGTCTTAGACTGTTTTCGGCACCATTTCCAGGGGTTCTGGCTGCACTTAGAGGGACGATCAGGGAAAAGTGTTTCCGCTGTTTTTTTCCCTTCTTGCGCCTCGCCGTTTGCCATAATTGCGTGTCTTTCGTGGTTTCAGCTTTTCAGGAAGGATTCGTGCGTGGCACTATCTTCTTTCGGGTCACCCGGGCCCTGGGTTCCAGGAACTCTACTTCCTTATTTTCTCATTATCCTTAGGGCTGCCAGTGGCTTTCTTCCACTGTGGTTTGGGTCACTCCCTACTGCTCAGCCTCCATTTCTTCTCCCTCCTAAGTAACCGATTCTATTTGTTTTTCAGATTAGGATGGTTTCATTTTTCCGCCTGGATCCTGATTTACACAAAAGGTATGAGCATTTATATTTTACTTTGGTAGTTATTGCCAAGTCCCCCCCCGCAAAATGTCTGTCCCTGTTCAGTTAGACTGAGAGGGGTATCTGCTTCTCTTCAGGCCTGCAAATTTTGCCTGGCCGATCTGATCGGTGAGAAAAAGGATATTTTAATTGTCATTTTCATTTTCCTAATTAAAGATCAAATTCTCATCTTTTCATGTTTGTTGCCTGCTTGCATCTCTCTTCGGTGAACCGTCCATTCATATCTGCTATCAATTTTCTTATTGAATTACTTATTGTATTTTTCCTATTGCTTTATAGGAGCATGTTAAATTAATCCTTTGTTATGTATAAGCCAGCCATCTCCTCCTCCTCCTTGTTTATGCGATCCTTTGTTGTGCAGAAGCTATAAATTTGGATCTATTCGATTGTGAGAGAAACCTAACCCTAACAAAAGTAGCAAATCAACTGTATTGGATCCTGTAACTGAACAACTCAGAGACAGGGCTTCAGGTGCGGGCGGATCCGGCAGCTCAAACGGGCCTGAAGATACTGTTTCAGCTTTGCTTTTTTTCATAATAATGTCATTCCCGGCCTCAATAGCGTAGCAACATGGCTCATCGTAGCTTCATTTATAATGATTATAAGAATAAGATGACTTATAAGAATTCATTTATAAGAATGAATGTAAATAACCCAATCATGTCTAAAAGTGACTTAAATACAGTTATTTTTTCTTTTCTGAATGTAGTTGGCTCTGAGAATGATTCAGTAACTGAATTACATTCAGTAAAACGTAAGGGCTCAGGGTAACCTTTTTTTTTTTTTTTTGTCGTGAAAAAATGGCTACCGTATTTCTAAGCACTGTGTACAATGAAGTAGGCATGGAAGCGTCTTGTCTGGCACATCTCTCCACATCCTCAAATCTTCCCCAGGACCACCCCTTCCCTGCCCACGCCCCCCAACAGGTGCTTCTCAGATTCCATTGGCTAGAGCTGGTCACGTGCCCAAGATTCGCTGCAAAGGACGATGGGAGAGCAAGTAACTGGCCCTTTCTAATCTGGCAGCTGCCCTGTGTTGGCAGGAATAAGGGCTGGGGGAGCTGTGGGGTTGACATCCAGCGGCACCTGCCCCCCAAGGGCATCTCTCTCTCAGTCACTCCTGCTCCAGAGATGGGCTTCACTCTGCTTGGACCAACTTTGGTCCCATGAATCACTTCCGGGTCTGAGGGATTCGCCAGCTGATTGGCCAGGCCAGGTCACACGCTCCACCCGTAGCCCCAGACAGGGAGCTCATCCTGAACCCCGTAAGTAGAGAGGCGGAGAGTGACTGTTTATCGGGGTATGGTTACCGGAAGATGGTGGGGGAGGGCAAACGTGTGCTGAAAACTCAAAACAGGAGGTTTATACTAAAGAAGCCGCATGAACACGTAATAATCCTTATTGGTGGGAATGTCTGTCCTTGTGGTGAAACTTCCGGCTAAACAGACCCGAGTTTTCTTGCCATTCTCTCATCCCTGGAGCAGCTAGTGGTGAAAGAGACTTGTTAAGGAGCTGTTTCTCTCTTTGTCTCTTTGCCCATGCCTCCCCATCCCCGAGCCATGCCTGTAATCTCCTCCACTGCCCTCCCCCCTTGGAAATTAATGATCTTTTAGTGGGAATTCAGGGAGTCCTTGCCTCCAGGTCGTATTGGCCAAGCTGAGTGCCCCGTAAACAGCACAGATATCTTTAAAAACTTGCTTCCTAGCTTTGGGAGGTGCGGGTGTCATTGCAAAGGTTTGTGGTGATTTATGAAGCTTCTGTTCAAATTTCCATTTCTGCCATCCTGAATGAAAGCCAGCCAAGCTCGCCTTAACTCTCCCCATGTACCCATTACCAGCTTGTGCAGAATCTGAGCTGCACAAAGGCTCAAAATTACTATGTTCTAGCATAGACTCAGCCCAGAAGCAATTTGAATGTCCGTGGCTTTAAAATGACTTGGCAGTCAGTCTACAACATGTCCTGTGGCCCTAAACGGGCCTGCATACGTTAGTGGTGATTAATTGATTTGCTGATGGAGCTAGGAAACGTTTGTGACCAAATTGAGAGAACAGCTCGGACCTGAGCAATCAAACCGGCCATTAAGAATCCTGCCCAGTCCCCAGGCCTGCCGCACCTCAGGGTTCTTGGGGAGAAAAATGAAAGGGAAGGAGGTTTCGCCGTAAATGCAGGGGACGTGCAATCAGGCTGGACAAAGGTTGGCGAGGATGGGGACCGTTCATTGCACCGGTGGTCTGTGACTTCCCCTAACCCCCTCCTGGGTTAAATACAGGGGAGCAAACTGCAAAGTGACATTGGGGCTCAGAGACCAGGAGACAGGCGAGGTGCCTGTCCTGCCATCTCCTGTCGCCGCAGATGTAAGGGCGACAGAGACGTGTGTGGTCGGGGCAAATACGGAGGAAAGACCCTCTGAGTTCCTCTCTTCTCGGGGAGACGTCTGGTGTCTGTGAGTTCCTTCAGGCCGGGTCTGAGAAGTCCCCGTCCCCAGGCCAGCCACTCACTGCGACTGTCTCATTCCACAGCAGTGTCACGGGGAGAGTGGATGGCAATTATCGGAGCTTTGTATTAAACGTGGAGTGATGGTTTAATAAGTGGTATTGTGTATTTAACCGCAGGCATTTTGGGCGTTTTAGATGAAATTTTATGTAGCAAAGGGTTCACCTTTACTCTTCAAAGTGACAGCCCAATTTTGTGGAATGCATCCTTTGTTTAAAAATCTGCATTTGAGAGGGGCGCCTGGGTGGCGCAGTTGGTTGGGCGTCCGACTTCAGCCAGGTCACGATCACGCGGTCCGTGAGTTCGAGCCCCGCGTCGGGCTCTGGGCTGATGGCTCAGAGCCTGGAGCCTGTTTCCGATTCTGTGTCTCCCTCTCTCTCTGCCCCTCCCCTGTTCATGCTCTGTCTCTCTCTGTCCCAAAAATAAACGTTGAAAAAAAAAAATTAAAAAAAAAAATCTGCATTTGAGAAACACCACATATACCAGAGAGATGTGAAGATGTCCATAGAGGCGCTGCTTGCTTTACGGAAAACATCAGGACACACGCCATTTTCCTATTACTGCCCTAACAACTTACCGCGAACGTGGTGACTTAAAACACAAACTTATTCTCCTCTGTGCAGGTCAGGAGTGTAAGATGGGTTGGGAGGGCTGCTTGAGGGGAGAATCTGTTTCCCTCCCTTTTCTGGCTTCCGGAAGCCACTTGGGCTCCTTGGCTCATGGCCCATCCGCCGTGTTCGTGCCCAGCAGCGCGGCATCTTCCCATCTCTCTCCGTTTCTGAGGTCACATCACCTCCTCCTGGCTCTGAGTCTCCCGCCCTCTTCTAAGGACCCTCGCGATGACCCTGGGCCCACCTGAGTAGTCCAGGTTAGTCTTGCGGTCTCAAGACCTTTAAGCTGATCACATGTACAAAGTCCCTTTACCATGTAAGGTAGCATACTCACAGATTCTGGGGATTAGGATGTGGACGGCTTTGGGGGGCTGTTACTCAGTTGACCACAGGAGAATCTGCATCAAAGACAGACAAGATGCTTCCCCAACAGCAAACAGCTCCCAAGCCCCAGGGCTTAACTAGGCAGAAAAGCTTCCCATCAGTGACGTCCCCCTCCTTCACCCTGGGAAGAGGTCAGCTGGGGCCCCCGCCAAGGGCCACACAGCTGGGGTGGAGGCAGCTGGACTTCAGCCCGAGTCCTGGGCCCGACTCCACGGCCGTGACTTTCCCCAAACACGCGGCCCTCCCGCTCCCCCGCCCCCGTGTTATTCCGTCACTCTAAAAAAATAAATAACAGGCTCCGGCTGAGCTAGTTGGACGCCCTCCGCTCTGTTTACTTTCCAGCATCTGCTTCATAAACCGTTGGACGTCCGTGTTCACTTTCCTTATTGCTGTTAACCTCGCCTTCCAATTATGCAGAATGTTCAGGCGCAGCGGCCCCCTATTCCAGGGGCCCCGTCTCTGGCTGACATTTGCTGCTGTGTATCTTGGCCTTGACCCACAAAGGCAGCGACCTGTCACGTTGGTCCCATTTTCTTCAAAGTGCAGACGACTCCATGACCAGACGGGTGTCTGGGGGGCCCCGGGGCTCCGGGGGCTGCCGAGCAGGTAAAGAAACACTTATACAAAAAATGCCAAGGCCGATGAAACCGTGTTTATTTGGTTTCTTCAAAAAACATGAAGGTTGGGAGGGACTAGAGAAAAAGGTTGCCACTGTGTGGTTTCGGCTTTTTCTTTCTATGGACAATTTCAAGTTCATGTGGCCCATTTCACTTGGCATTTGAGGCTCCCGTGAATGCTCTGTGTTGCCGGGTTTCCCAATTAAACCCCGAATCATTCATTCATTCAAGATGTAGTGGTGATGTGTCTGTTATGTTCCAGGCACTGTTCTAGGCTCGATGTCTAAAGCGGAAGATCGGTAGAAGTCTTGACATTAGGGAGCTCACCTTCTGGTCAACGGCAATCGATAAAAAGATGACATTATCTGGAACAAATCAGGCTGGTTCTAGGAAGGAAAGTGTGGCAGGGAATGGTGGGTTTGGGGTCCTCAGAGGACGCTGACATGGAACAGAGACCTGAAAGCCAAGAGGGAGAGAGACAGGCTAATATCTGGAGAGAAAGTGTATTCCAGGCAGTGGGAACAGCAAGTGCAAAGGGCCTGGGGCAGGAGCATGTCTGGCAAGTTTGAGCAGCAGAGCGTGACCAGTGTGGCCACAGCAGAGGGAAGGAGGGAGACAGGTGTACAGAAAAGGCCAGAAAGGTGAGGAGACCAGACCACCCTGGGCCTCCTCGGCCAACGTGAGGCTCTGGATCCTCACATTTTATCTGAATGAAGTGGGGGAGATTTTAAGGGTGATCTGACTCATACTTTAAAGGACCATTCTGACCATTTTGTTAAGAATAGACTGGAGCAGGGGGCACATGCAGACGCAAGAGATCAGTGTGGAGAGCGCCTTAATAGCAGCTTGAAACAAGGTGGTAGCAGTGGGAGGGGAATATTTTTTTAAAGTGGAACCAATAGTTTCTATAAAATAGACTGGACGTGGCCCAGTCGGTTAAGCGTCTGACCTCAGCTCAGGTCCCAATCCCACACTTTGTGGGTTCGAGCCCCGCATCAGGCTCTGTGCTGACAGCTCGGAGCCTGGAGCCTGCTTCGGATTCTCTCTCTCTCTCTCTCTCTCTCTCGCTCTCTCTCGCTCTACCCCTCCTCTGCTTGCACTCTCTCTCTGCTCCCCCAAATAAATAAATATTAAACAAAAACAGGTTGGACATGCTATGTGCAAAAAACAAAACATAAGTCTCAGGATGATGCCCGAGTTGGTGTGAGCAGCTTGACTTTTGAGCTGTGAGAATCTGGCATGGGCTTATCCAGAAACATACAGATTTCCAGAGAATCAGTTTTGTGTTTGAGGACGTAAGGTAGACTCCTTCTCCTGCTTTGGGTGCCTTTTTTAAAAAAAATTGCAGCACAAGACTCATGGCAGATGGACAGCGGTCTTGGGGGCATTCCAGATTGTCATCTTTCATTGAAAACAACACGAGGGGTTCCTGGGTGGCTCAGTCGGTTGAGCGTCCGACTTCGGCTCGGGTCATGATCTCACAGCTCATGAGTTCGAGCCCCGCGTCAGGCTCTGTGCTGACAGCTCAGAGCCTGGAGCCTGCTTTGGACTGTGTCTCCCTCTCTCTGCCCCTCCCCCACTGAGCACTCCTCTCTCTCTCTCTCTCTCTCTCTCTCTGTCAAACATAAATAAGACATTTTTTAAAAATTAAAAAAAAAAAACAACATGAAAAAGAATATGAGATCTCCTTTAACCTCATCTGAATGTTTTCAGCTATTGGATCTTGGAAAAACAAGCAAACGAACAGGAGAATCGGCGACAATGACTTGTGAAAAAGGACACAGAGAGGCCAGGAAGTGGCTTTCTAAGAGACTTCAACTTGAATTAGATGTGAGACAGATGAGTGGCATCAGGCTGTTATGCAGCAGAAAGAATTGCAGTGTCGGACAGAGCAATAAAGGTGCAGAAATCGAGCAGAGACACGTGTTCTGCAGATATTAGCTGTTAGGTATGCGCTTTCTCTTGTTGACGTGCTCGGTATGAAATCCAATATTATCCCAGGGAAGGGAGACAAGGCCACTAAGTGTCAGATGGCGAGGCGTATGACACTTCGTCAAGTCCCCTTGTAACTTGACACACAGCTTGTGCCGCTCGGGAGGGCGAGGGAGATGGTACCTCCGTTCTCCCTCACGTGGCGACTTTGGGAAGAGATGCCGGCACCGGGGTCCTGCCCACGGTGAGTGTGGCCGCTCAGTCCCCAGCACGATGCTCCGTGTCTCTTCCCCAGACAGAAACAAAAATAAAAAACAGAAACAGAAACAAAACTGCTACAACGAACAGGACCAGGAAGGCAAGCGGGACTCCGGCCCCCCCAGGCCCCCACCCCGAGGTGGCCCCAGCGGGGGGGGGGGGACTGGGTCACACATGCCACCCTCTGTCCTTGCTGCCTCGGGAACGTTGCGCGGCTCAGGTCCAGCAGGACCGGGACCGTTCCGTCCGCCCCAAGTGTGACCAGTGACACCAGGTGGGGCTGCTTGGCATGTGACCGCCTAGGTGTCTTTTTAATCTCGATGGTTTGGGTCATAACGAATTGGGTTGATATGCCATTTCTCATGTACCCGATGGGCAAAAATCCGAAAAGCTGACAGTATTTCCATGTTGATGGAGCCAGGAAACAGTGTGGAAACAGGCACCCCCAGCACGGCTGGTGGGGGTGAAACCACGCTACCCCTTTGGAGGACGCTCTGGCAATACCTAAAAAACACTGAGAAATGCACATACTTTTTGAGCCAGCAAATCCCACTCCTGGGAATCTCTGCTGCAGGAATTTGTGTACAAATACGTCTGATCAAGGTCACACGTGCACATCACAATGCTGTTTGTGAGGACCAAAAAAATGCAACGACTCTGCGTGTCTCTATGGGACACCAGACCCCAAAACATAAACGAGCAAGGACTGTGAAACCTCTCCACACTGAAATGTTATGGAATGGTTCAGGCAAAGGTGTGGGACTATGGGGTAACTATTGCCAAATGTACGCGCCATCTCGTAAGTGATAAAAACGCAGGACGACCGGCAGCATGAACAGAAGGGCACTCCTGTGTGTGAAGGGCGCCGATGTGAGGTTGCGTGTGCTCATATTTCTGTGTCTGCAAGAAAAAGTCCTGAAGGATATACTGAAAATCAAGAACGTGGATTTGTGTGGGGGAGCAGCGTTCTCCTAATGGAAGTGAGCCTGTTAAACGCACATCCTTTTGTTGTTTTGACGTTTAAGTCCGCAGGCACTGTCTAAAAACAACTTAGGAAGATGGTTTATGAACAGGCCCTTTCTGTTTTGTAGTCAAGGGTAGTGTTCGGACCCAAAACGTAGCAGGGGTCAGTAGAGAGCAGGGCAGGGGGTCCCCCTTGCGTCTCTGTAAATCAGGAAGCGAAGGATGACCCAGCTCTCCCGAACCTCCAAGTGGTGCCCACTGCTGACCCGCCCTGGGATCAGTTGGGAACGAATCGCAACGGGCACCAGGTTACACTTCATTGAAGGCTCTGAGGAGGCAAATCACGCTGTTGTTTCAATTACAGAAGGGAGGTCACCGGTCACAGCCGGGTGACCCACCCCGCATCGGGAGCAGGTTCCGATCCGATGGAGGGTGGGTGTGGTGGAGGGGGGCGCTGAACTTCCTGTTCCGTCCTCACGGTCTCCTTGACCCACAGTTGGGAGGTCTCCACCTCTAAGGCTCCGGGGCTGAAACTCTAATTGTAGACGGACAGGAAGTAGCCCAAATATGAAGCCACAGATGGCCTGCCATTTTTACCTGAAGTGCTGGAATTTTCCGGAAAATGCCGGAGGAAGGGAAGAGGTCAAGTCGGCTGGCTCAGCCATTCATCATCTCTGGGTGTGACTGAACTGAGGCAAGCCCCGAAAATGTGAGCACCCTTCAAAGGGGCAGGGGAGCAGGAGGGCTTTACCTGCAGCCCTGCCCCGCCCCCTCCCCCCTCCCCTCGGTCTTGTGTGCAATTGTGGTTTTAGGTATTTGTGTCTCTTCCTACGACAGTGAGAGCCCGGAGGAGGGCGTGTCCCAGTTCCTTGCTCCTCCGGGAACCCTGCGTGTCAGGCGCTGGGTACTGGGGGCGGGCAGATGTCCGGGTGTGTTTGGGGACATCCGGCGTGTGTCTGTTGGCCCCCTTCACCATTCCCAGCAGCCTCTTTCACTGTCCAGAGTGACCCAGTTTAAGCAACGACTAATTTTGCCAACCTGCCAGTAAGTCACAGAACTGCCCCCCCCCCCCTCCCCGGGTAACCCAAGCAGAGGAAATTATTGTGAGGATCTGGAGTGGCTCTGTCAAGAAGGGGATTTGTCATCTCACACAACTAGGAAGTCAGTCAAGAGCTGGCCCGGGACAGCCCTGATTCATGCCTGCTAATTAACCCTTGTAACCATTATTAATAGGGCTCCATTTAGTTCTGCGAGTGTCTGGGGTTGGGCAGTAACTTATTTTGTCATCTTACATGGCTGTCAAGTATGGCTAGGGTCAGCGTCCAGATAAAGTCATCAGGATGTCTTGCTGTCGGTTCAGCCTCAGGGACCCGTTGGGGGCAGGGCGGCCTTGGTGCCCGGATCCTCACATCCACCGAGATTCCCAAGCACAGGGGGAGGGGGATGCAGTCCAGTAGCTTCCACAGAAGATCTGGGATCGATTCTGATGGAATCATCTTCGGGTTTGCTCCTGGATGATCCCGTCTGAATAACTGGGAGAAATGCAGTCTCAGAGATGTGTGGCTCAGAAAGATTTAGGTAGAGGGGCAGGCAGCTCACACCCCAGGGTATGTCCTGAAATACCCATAGAATTTTCTAAGACGGAACAAGGCTCCCGTGTGCCTCGACACCTGGCAACTTCTGTAAACTTTTGCCCTATCGCATAAGCAAATCTCAACTATTAATTATTTAATTATTCTTAAACTTCCTTCCTGATCTGGATCTCGTGAGTCTATGAAACTCCGTGACCAATGCAAGCAGTTGAGGGTGATCGGAGGGCTGGCTTATATCAGTCTTCGACAAATAACAGTGAAATCTCCAGGGCTTAGCACAGATGACAACAGGCATCTCAGCAGGGGTAGCAAATTAAAATACATATCTATGCAAGAACGTGATGATCGGGAGGTCGCTTCTTAGACGAGCTCTCCAGTTACTGACTTCATGAGAGGATTTGTTAGCATGGGGAAATGAAAATGATACGTTATAATTTGACATTTTCCACGCAAATGGAAAAGTAGCAGAGATACCTGTCATTTCAGTTCAAAAAAGAGCCCACCTGGAAGGAGGAGGATTATGCACACTGTCACAGTGGGAGGTAGTCCGTTATGGGTGGTTGAAAAAGAGGGATAAAGGTTCCTGAGGCTTGCTTTAGATACAAGTTACAGAGGCCACCCCCACTTCCCCACCAAGCACAACGGCTTGGGGGTTTATTTTACCTCATGTAAACAAGTCTAGTGGTTCGCGGTCCATAGATGGTATGACGGCTCCATGATAACATCAGAACCCTAGGCTCTTTCCGGCTTTCTACTCCTCTGCCTTTATTGTGAGCCCTGCCTTACGGTCTCAAAATGGCTGCCAGAGCTCCAGCCCACACGACCAGATTTCAGAAGACAGACAATAGCAAAGAGCACTCGTCTACTGAGCCAGCTCCTTTTAAAGACTTTCCCTGATAGTACCATCCAGTGGCTTAGATTTAGTAACTATTGGTTAGATCTATGTACCATCCCGGGATAAGATAGAGACTGGTAAATGTTTTTCACTGGGAATCCAGCTTCTTGAAATAAAAATAAAGGTTCAGTTAAGGGGCGCCTGGGTGACTTAGTCGGTTGAGCGTCCGACTTGGGCTCAGGTCATGATCTTGCAGTTTGCGAGTTCGAGCCCCTCGTCAGGCTCTGTGCTGACAGCTTGGAGCTTGGAGAGCCTGCTTCGGATTCTGTGTCTCCCTCTCTCTCTGCCACTCCCCCACGCATTCTCATGCTCTGTCTCTCTCTCTCTCTCTCTCTCTCAAAAATAAACATTAAATTTTTTTTTTAAATAAGGGTTCAGTTAAAAAGGAGAAGGAAAGAAGGAATATCACATAGCCCTGACACAAACCTAATCAATCATGCCTCTTAACACACAATTTTTTTTTTTAATTAGACGGTGCTTTTGATGTTTTCCTCTCCCTCCCTTTTTCCTTTGTCTTTTGTAACCTTCCATCTTCCATTAAAAGAAAACAAGCAGCAGAATGAGGCCATGTCTTACTTTTATTACCTTTTTTTTTTCCCTTCCTGGAATGTATATAATGAGATCTGGATTACAGAGACCCATGATCGTGTCCTCAAGAGACACAGTAAAGCAATCATAAATACTACGGAAGAACTTAACTAAAGAATTTGCTCTGGGATGGAAAACTCTCTGTTATAAATCAAATGCCTTCTTCCCCTCTCCCCCAATGTTTGAAATGTGACTACTTTACATGTATATTTAACTATATAAATAAGTGTTTTTAGTCACCTGGATTGAACCAAACACCCAAATGAGCTGTGCCCATTGACTGCAATGCCAATCACAGAATCAAAACTAATGTTAAACTTTATTTCCTTAAAAAAAAAAAAACCCTCAGCATCCAGCTTATTAAGGAACTATATATGTATATATTCTTTAAAGATTCAACTGTAACAAAACAAACTCATTCAAATATTCTTGAAAGAGCTCTTTGTCCAGGTTTATTTCTGAGTCCAGTAGCCCAAGCTAAACCAAATACATCTTAAAATTTAAGCCACTATTAAGTCATGGTATTTCAAAAAATAGAGCCTCGCCTTACTGAAATGCCTGAGGCTTAGATGTAAGTGTCACAACACTCCAGCCATCCAGCCTGCACTTGCCACATCTTGTGATGTCTCAGCTTGGAGACCTGAGCCAGGCCAACTTGATAATGGGCCAGCTGTGCCACCATCAGTCTCTGTAGAGCAAGTGGAAGTCTAGAGGAAGCATTTGCATTTTGGAGAGTGAGGCATGAATCTTAGGATCTGGGGTAGCAGAGATTAGCATAATGGGCTAAATGGAATTCAATGGAACAGTCTAGACACAGTAGTTTCCTGTGGAAAAAATATGATAAAACCTTTTATGAAGACCCAGTTCATCCCATGAGTGATGGAGTCTCTGCTAGAGATAATAGAGACATTACATCCCAGAACTATTAGGCGTTGTGTACAGATGGATGGATAATGGAATGTGGATGAAAAGTGGATGGATGGATGGATGGATGGATGGACAGATGGACGGATGGACGGATGGACAGAGAGACAGGTGCACACATTTTCTCTGTCTTGTTCTACGTTTGGCACGTGGTGGGGGAAGGGAGTCAATAACGACTGTGGAACGAATAAACACACGGATGAAGGAGAATGTTTCTGGTCTTTCCCATCCTATAAAAGCAGAATAGTGAGAGGGAGGAGACTCAGGCTCTTGAATCAGATGGCCTGGACTTAAATCCTGGATTCGTCCTGAGTTGCTGTGTGGCCTTAATTTCAGGTCACTGGACATCCCTGAGCCTCACCATTCTCATCTGTGTAACAGAAAGTGCATTGTCATTGTCACTGCTGTTGTCATGTCACCGTCACCACCACCATCATCATCGTGTGAGAATGAATACGATAATGCACACCAGGTGCTTAGCAGAGAGCCAGGCACACACAGCAAGTCGTTCAAGAAAGGCTACTCTTAGTCTGATCCATATGAAATCGCTGTTATACTTATGATGACATCCCAGGCTTCCTTAAGAGAAAGGAAAATACTGCGTCCACTACCATTATTACTGCTGCTACTAATTTTAATAGTAAGAGCACCTATTGAGTGGTCCATATGTGGCAGAAACTCTTCTAGGCACTTCTCCATATTAGTTGACTTTATCCTCATGATAACACTGTGAGTAGGTGCTGTTATCATCCCCATTGGGCAGATGAGGAAACCGAAGCATAGAAAGGACACATCACTTGCCCAGGTCACCTGGCTGGGAAGTAGAGGAACTTCAATTCCAATCCCAAGACCCTGGCTACGAATAGCGGTTACCAAGTCCTTCCTATTTATTTGTAGGCATAGCTCAGCTGTCTGATTTGCATCCAGGCAATACACAGTCAATGAGAGGACTGTGTCTTCACGACCCCATGGGTGTCTGGACGGAAGAGAAGGTCCTTTCCTTCCGTAAGTGTGATTCACTCACTTATTCAATTCAGGGTGGCCTCGGCTCGAGGCTGAATTTTCTGATGTTCATGCTCATAGCTGGAAGGCAGTGCCCAAAGACCGCTTCAAATGTGAGAAAGGGTTGCATTCTAGAATTTTATCCTCATCTGTATTTTTTTGTTTTATTTTATTAAAAAAATTTGTTTTAATATTTATTTTTGAGCGAGAGAGTGAGAGAGACAGAGTGTGAGTGGTGGAGAGGCAGGGAGAGAGAGAGAGAGAGACAGAATCTGAAACAGGCTCTAGGCTCTGAGCTGTCAGCACAGAGCCCGACACAGGGCTCGAACCCATGGACCCTGAGATCATGACCCGAGCCGAAGTGGGACGCTTAACCGACTGAGCCACCCACGTGCCCCTTCCTCATCTTTATTGTCATCTGTCATTGATCTTTCACCAACTTTCTGCTCCACTTAGAGTCTCTGAGGTTCTTCTGAAGGAGAAATTAAGTGTGTGAATGTGTGGCCAGGAGCTGTAAGGCCTATAGAGAGTCTCAGTCAACACCCTCTCATAAAAACCCAACTCAGAAAAAGGAAGTTAATCGCCTTTGTCACTGATCGGGTCAGAGCCATGTGGGTGTAATAGATTGGATAATTTATCCCAAACACTTTCTTCTGTCATGTGGCCTCTGGAGGCTTCCTTAGGAGTGAGCAGAGCAATATCCTTATCCCCCAGACTTTGTTCTTGGCCACGTAACTTGCTTGGCCAACGGGATATGAGTGGGCGTGACGTGAGAAGAGCCTTTAAACGCATTCCCATGGCGTGCTTAGGCAGCTGCCCTTTTGGTACGGGCACGAGAAGGGCAGGGTCCAAGCATCCTATGGGCCTGGGATGGTGACTTGTGGACTGAACCTGACCTGAAATCTGATGCAGAGATGCACCTTTTGACCTGAAGACCTGTGAGTGAGGAGATTACACGTTAGCTTTTATGGCCCGGCCAATTCCAAGATGGTTTGTTACACAGCTCTGTTGGGTTATATGTCCTTCTCTGAACCAGTCACTAAGGCTGGACAGAATGAAATAGGTTTCTAAACTAATCCCATAACCACTCACTCTTGGAGCTGAGGGTAGAATCCATGCTTTCTAGTGTGGGCTGGGAATGAATCCCCAGGAAAAGAAAAGAAAGACACTATCTTATTAAAAGTCATGTGAGTGAATGCTGGCGGGCGAAAACAACACTTGCCTGCTGCACAGAGCTGATGCCCATAATTCTAATGCTTTATACTTACAATCGTATGACCTTCTCACATCTTTTCACAGCTTACTTATTATGGAAACAAAAGCAAGCTGTGCTCCTTTGATTTTTCAGGTTGTGGTTAATGAGCAATTGTCCAGTCTCTTGTGGGGTGCTTTTTCTCTTACCTTCTCCTTTGTATTTTTTAAAAGATCAAAATAAAAAATATACATCACAATGTGTATGACAGCAATTATTTAGCTCAAATAACTCCCAAATAGCACCAAGCACCTAAGTCCTACAGGCTTATTCCTCATGTCATTCCATTTGAAATATGGACCTTGAAAGGTGAGCACTTGGCTTTTTTCAACTTTAGATCTCCATTGACAGAACCATTAAAGTGTCTGTTCCCAATGACAGAGCTTTTAAATGTTCCTTTCCTTTTCATTATGTGCACCTTTGGGGGCAGCGACTTCGGTTCGCTGAAGTGAGCTGCCATCTTGTCTAAAACAAGTCTGTGTTCTTGTTCAGAGGAACTTGAGGACCAGTATTAATTTGAGGGTAAGTTCAGGGGAAGTTGAAACCTTTTAATGTACCTACACACAGTATATTGGGGTTCAAGATGGTGGATTTACTAGTTAGGACAGGCAAGGTTATGTGGCAGAACAAATAACACCAAAATCTCCTTGGCTTAACACCATAACAACTCATTCTCTGCATCTCAACAGGGCTGTTAGAGGGCTATGTTCATTGTAATCTCCCAGGGATTATCTGGGCTGACAGAGGTTCCACCATTTCTGGATGCCATCATATTGAATATATGCTCCCACGATCACCAAGGCATGGCAAGACACCGTAGGGAATCTTATTCCAAGTCTTTAAGGATTCTACCTGGAAACAACACGTGTCACTTCCTCTCAGATTTCATTGACCACACAAGATCATATGTCTGCACATAATGTTAAGGAGCGGGAAGTGTGACCCCCCCCCCCCCCTTGTGGGACTAGAAGAAGAGGAAAACCTTGAACAACACCTGAGTGTTGGTGATGTCTACCCTAGCACAGTATTTGGGGCAGAAAGAAAAAAATTGACTTACAACTTCACTAATGTGATGGTTTTCTCTTTGACCCTTTGCATCTCAGAAAATTATTAGGGTTCTGAGGGGAAGGATTAAAGGCAAGTTTTATTTGAGGTTGGCTGTTTTTTTTTTTTTTGCACTCAATCTCTTATAGTCTTATTTTTGTCTGCATGAAGGCATTAGCATACATATTCTGGGCTCTGAGCCAAGATGAGTCATTTTGTCTGTTTCCTCGTCTCCATGGTGCCCCCGTCTTTGCCAGAATCAAACAGCTGTCCCAGTCAGGAACCACGCCAGGGACCCTGAATCCCCCAAGCCTGGTGCCCGGTCACCCCTCCCGCTCTCTTGATGGAACCGACCTTCAACAGATGCCACCAGCAAGGCCAGGCGCCAGGAACAATGCCACTTGGAATCTGATAAGTGACACGTGGTGCCCTTCCCAGACCAGCTTTTCATCACTTTGGAAAAGGGATGGGCTTGGGACATCTCAATCTCCACTGAAACCCTCAGGCATGCCTTGGTTATGACCGGGTGGGATTATTGTCACACTCTGCTGCACGGACCCCACCCCCACCTCAGGCTGTGTGAAGATTAGAGAGGGTGAAGAAGCAAAATGAAAATGTCAGATTTCTACTGGGGATTAGGAGGTGCTCAATCCTAGCCAAATACTTTCTCCTTAAAGAAAGGAAAAACAGAAAAAAGAAAACCCAATCCAAACTCCCATCGTCTTCAACATTCCATAAAAACATGAGTTGGGGGGAAAACACACACACAATTCAGCTAACAAGTGAGAAACACTTTGCGTGAAATACCACGTTTTAAAAAATGAGTCTGAGGCCAACAAAGCACAAGAATTTCTGTTCACAACCATGGTGTGAACAAGGGCTGTTTCCAGGAAAGAGATGCATCCTAAAATTGGGCAATAGACAAAAATAGTCTGCCATTTATTCACAATTTAATCTAACTATCCCAAACTTAGTCATATATTGGTGTGGTGGGCAGCTTCTAATACTGGCTCCCAATGGTCCCCACCTCCTGGTGTTATGTCCTTATGCAATTTCCTCCTCGAGTGTGGACTGGGCTTAATTACTTGCTCCCAACAAGTAGAATACAGCCAAAGTGATGGATGTCACTTCTGAAACTGGGGTGGAACAAAAGACTGTGACTTCCACCTTGCTCACACTCAAATCTTTTCTCTGTTACCTGCTTGCTCTGAGGAAGCGAGCCAGCCACCAAGCTGTGAGCTCCCCTTCAGGAGGTCCCTGTGGTAAGGAACCAAGGGAGACCTCCAGCCAACAGCCAGAAAAGAACTGAGGCCCTCAGATTAGTAACAGCCTGCGAGGAAAGAAATCTTGCTGACAACCACTTGAGTCAGCTCGGGAGCAGATTGTCCAGCCCCGGGCGAGCCTTCAGATGAGTCCGCAGCCCCAGCTGATGTGTTGATTACAGCACGGCAAGAGCCTAGAGTCAGAGGACCCAGATTCCTGGCCCCCCAAAACTGTAGAGAATAGACTTGGGGTGACTTATTACGAGCAATAGACAACTAACACACAGGGCTAAACTGAGCGGGCATGTGACCCTGACCAGAACAATAATATCTGACTGAACTTTCCTGCTCAGTATGACAGTTTTGAAATTCAGGAGTCCCAGCTTAGACTGAAGCAGCCATTCTCAACATTTTTAGGTGTGAAGAATCTCTTCAAATGAAGTCTTCTAGAAAAATTCACTTTGTTAAACAGACCAAAGTGAGAGCTGTTTGGGCTGATCTGGGGATAGGGTGTCTACTTGAGACCCCCTGCCCCACCTTATGGCCTCTGAGGACCCTCCTGTCAACTTTAAAGCCTCCATAAGAACCATGAGTCAGCTGGTTGGACATGTCCTTTCCAAGAATACTCAATGATAGGAGGGAACATTAGCTATTGACTGTGAGATAGAGCAATTCTGTCCCTGTACACCTCTCTGTCCAGTGTAGACTTATGTAAGCCCCCAGGAAAGACAGGGGGGATGAAAAGCTTGTGCAGCATCATTTAAAAATTTTGTAATGCTTTATTTTTGAGAGAAAGAGAGAGAGAGAGAGAGAGGAAGGGCAGAGAGACAGGGAGACACAGAATCCAAAGTAGGCTCCAAGCTCTGAGCTGTCAGCCCAGGGCTCTAAGTGGGGCTTGAACTCACAAACCAGAGGATCATGAACAGAGCTGATGTTGGATGCTTAACTGACTAAGCCACCCAGGTGCCCCACTCATGCAGCTGCGCCTCTCTCTGTGAGCGTCACAGCCCCTGGCGTCCTCCTGCGCAGACCCAGGGGCCCCTGGAAGATCCCAGCACGGATGCGGCCGAAGTCCAGGTCCCCGTGGGGAGACGGCTGTGCCCGCAGCCCCTTCCTGACTCCTGACCAATGGCCAACAGACGCATGACAATGGGACGGAGGGCTGCGGGGAGGAGGGCATCTTCTCTGCCCAAAGCACAGCAAAAACACCCAGGGGATCCCGAGAGACGGGGAGCACCGGGGAGGCGGCTCCCGGGTGGAATGACTGAGGGCGCTCACAGCCTGACGTTTATCTAAAAAAGATGTGCAGACTCGGGACAGAAATCGTTTCGGGGCAAAGCAGACGTGCTCTGGCCATGGCTGGGCACCTGTGGCTCCCTTCCTTCCTTCCTTCCTTCCTTCCTTCCTTCCTTCCTTCCTTCCCTCCTTCCCTCCCTCTCCTTTTTCTTCCTTCCTTCCTCCTTTCTCTTTCTTTCTTTCTTTCTTTCTTTCTTTCTTTCTTTCTCTTTCTTCCTGCCTCTCTCTTTTTTCTTCCTTCCTTCCTTTCTTTCTCTTTCTTTTTTCTTCCCTCCTTCCCTCCATCCCTCTCTTTCTCCTTTTTCTTCCTTCCTTCCCTCCTTCCTTTCTTTTCTTTCTTTCTTCTTTCTTTTTTCCCTCCTTCCCTCCTTCCCTCTCCTTTTTCTTCCTTCCTTCCTCCTTTCTCTCTCTCTCTCTCCCTCTCTCTTTCTTTCTTTCTCTTTCTTTCTTCTTGTCTCTCTCTTTTTTATTCCTTCCTTTCTTTCTCTTTCTTTTTTCTTTCTTTCTTCCCTCCTTCCCTCCATCCCTCTCTTTCTCCTTTTTCTTCCTTCCTTCCCTCCTTTCTTTCTTTCTTTCTTTCTTTCTTTCTTTCTTTCTTTCCTCCTTCTCTCCCTCCCTCTCTCCTTTTCCTTCCTTCCTTCCTTCCTTCCTTCCTTCCTTCCTTCCTTCCTCCCTCCCCCTCCCTTCCTTTGTTTCTTTTTTGTCTCTCTCCCTCCCTGAATTTGGTCTTCACTGTGCTAATGCTTACCTTTCCCACATCTATTGCATTTGCACCCAGTCTCGCGGGGCCAGTTTGCTTTCACCTCGTGTGTACGCCATGCCACGGCCTCCAGCTGATGCACATCCAGGCTGGCTTCCAGGCTCTCACTAGCACAGACAAGGTTCCAGTGAATGTTCTGGAGCCTGGATTCTTGTGCATGTGCCCAAGACAGGCTCTAAGGTATACACGGATGAGGGGAAAGAGGGTCTACTTTTCCAGCTATGCCTGTGCAAAGCAAGAAGGGTTGGAGAATAGAGGTGGGGGTCTGGAACAATTGTGGTTTACATATTGATTTGTTTGTTCGGTGTGTGTGTGTGTGTGTGTGTGTGTGTGTGTTTGCAGGCCAGAATCTACGTCCTGACTCCTTCACCAGTTTTTGATAATAGCACCTTGATTTTATTTTGGGGAATTACTCTCTGCTCCAATTAGGTGCCACACCTTGGTGGGTCCGTGGAGCAAGATGGCCTCTCTCTCCCACCCTGGCCAGAGGGCCCTCGTTCCATCTTAGCTAAAAATACCAAGCGCCCTCGCACTATGTGATTTTGGACCCATGGAGGAGTGACACACATTCTCGCAGGGGCTGGAACCCACCGCCGCGCCCTGGAAAAAATCGCCCACCAGTTACTTCTGCCTAGAAACCCAGAGCTGGCTTGGTTTTTACCCTTTTCAGAAATGCCTCCTTCCAGCCTGTGAACCTTCCATAACTTTGTTTTCTTTAGTTTGGCGACAGCTGGCTGCTGTTGCTTGAACCCCAAGTCCCCAGCTACATGGCCGCTTGTGGAGGGTGGACTGAGGGGGCAGGCGGAGAAAAGAAATTTCCTGGCACGGGAGGCGGGTGCCGCACACCTGGCCTCTCCACCTCCCACGTTGCTTTCCCCCCGTGTTGGAAACCTCACCCCTCTACTTTATTGTTTGGAAATCCACACTCCCATTTTCGATCTTGGTCAGTATGCTACCTTAAAACTTTTTATTCCCTTCCACGGCCTAAACGTCTGCCCTGTGTCCCAACACTAGGGGATTTCTCTTTCCATGGTCACAGGTACGGATCTGAGAAGTCAACCTGGCAAATAGCTTCATGACTTCACCTTCAGACAGGGGGACAGCGAACCTGTTTCTATGCATCCTACTTCAGCTTATAAATGTCGTTAATGAATATGATTTTTATAATGTACATCATTATTATTTTTTTGGCTTCCCAGAACCCCTTGTGCCACCTTTTAGTAACCAAACCCCAGTTTTCTTGGGGAAATCATTCTTCACTATCACCCAAAGGGCTTGACCAGCCCTCGGCGTCAGACGGATTAAAATCATCAGGGTTATCTGGGTTTTCGTTTTCTGGCAACTGTGATTGGTCCAGGGACGGGCACGTGACCTGGACCACTGAGCTGCAACAAAGCTATTTTAGTGGCTTCTGCGAGTGCGGCAGTCTCTTGCCTGTCCTGTAGCAGCGACAGGACATTTTAAGAATGCACTTGAGAGGGGAAGGAGGGGCCCCGAGACCACGCACTGGTCAGGACCTGGTGACGTCACCTGGAACTCTGGATCCAGCTGTGCCTGAGACTAACTACTCCTCGCACTTCGTAGTTATCTGACGAACTTAGCTTTAAACGAACTTTGATTTAAAGCTATTTAACCCAGTTTGTTGTTGTTGTTGTTGTTGTTGTTGTATGCAACCAAGAGTCCTGACTGATAAAATCTCTGAGTTATAAGGTGTTTGCGTTTAAAAGGGGGTGCTCCGTGTGTCAGCCTAGAAGGAGCAGCCATGATAGGACCGCAGACACATGGCAGTCCAGGGAGGAAGACGATGGCTTGTGGAGGCTCTCGGATGTCATGCAGGAAAGCTGGTGACTCTCAGTGTCTAGACGCAGCTGGGTCCGCGAGCAGAGTCATCAAGTTCTCCATTGTCTCCCTTCATTCCTCCAGAAGGTGTCCTTCTGTCCCTTTAAGATAGAGTACTCAAGTAGCCTTGTGTGGTTTCAATTAGGCCTCCAGTTAAGAAATGGAGAGTAAAAACTAAAGCCAGAGTCACTGGAATGTGATGATGCATCCTCTTAGGAATTTTCCTGGAGAAGCTGACCTCATTTAGGACTTTGATGCTGGAATGGGGGCTCTGGTATCACTCAAGAGTGTGAGAATGCTGGACCCCCGCTCTGCTAAGACCTCAGACAAATGCAGGAGATAAGCATTCCTGAATTTCCAGGGCTAATGAAGCTCTTCCTCTGGTTTCTGTTAGCTGCACGTGGCGTTTCTCTTGTAAAGACCTTCCTGTGGACTTTCATATTTAAGTCAATTTTTGATGGACACCCAGCTTGCTTGTTGACCAGTGTCTCTGACCCTGGGTCCAAGCAGAAAGTGGAGTTAGGAGAAATGTCACAGAGGTTACAGCCGCCAGGGTTAGGACCGTGAGCACAGACCCAATGCTCAAAGGTCTTTGGCGGGCACAACACATCACGGTGGTAAACTCCCAGCTCCTTTCTGAAGTCATATACCAAGCAGAGAACACAAACCTGGCAGTTTGCAGAATTGTTCCAAGAGGCGGTTGTAAAATTTAGACTTGGTAAAAGACTGGGTTTCTGTAGGCAAAGAAAAAAAAATGTGGGCACCAAAGTGAGGTGTGTGTATTAGAACTTTTCAAGTCACAGATTTAACAAGTTGTCAATGAAGCTTTAACCAGCTGTAAACGACTCTGTATTAGTTAGGATGGCCTAGCTCATGCTGCGGTAACAAAAGATCCCCAAATCTCAGTGGCTTAGAATAAGAGATAGCTAATTCTCATAAATGTCGTGTTTCCATCTCTGTTAGAGCAGGGCTTTCTGCACACGGTATTCATCCGGGTACTCAGGCTTCATCCTGACACGTGTTTCTAGAAAACCACCGTGGCAGGCAGATGATAATGTAGCTTAATGGACTTTGGCTCAGAAAAGACACACGCAGCGTCTACTCACGTGTCACAGGCAAAGCCGGTCACGTGGCTGCACCAAACTTCAAGTATGCAGGGGAGTGCAGTACTATTCAGAAGGAGGAGGTTCTTATGTGTTTAGCAAATAGCACCAATAACTACCACAGCCCATATGTAGCTACGCCGGGACAAGTTGACTCTCCTCCAGCAAAGCTGGTGGGTGAGCCAAGACATCCTAGCTGGTGAGTAAGGCGGGCCCACCACTCAGCACCTGGAACCCGTCTTCCCAACTACATGTGCTCAAATAAATAATAGTTGATTAAAATTCAGATTCTTGGTGAACAATGATCTCCGAGCAGAAATCCAACTTCCAGGCTGTTGTGACTTTGTTCCGTGAACATTTGTCGAGTAGCGCTTTGTCTAACAAAAGATCGCAAGGAGAAGTGAAATTGAGAGGTTCGTGGCCCTCAGGGAGGTCCAGGCAGGGTGCAGGCAGGGAGAGCAAAGCAGGACTGGGGGTGCTTTGGGGTTTCCGGACTAAAGCTGGATTGGTCAGTTCAAACCAAAATGAGCAGGGGTTTTAGTAAGCTTCCCGCTGGGGGTGCGGCGGGGGTTGTGATTTGAGGGGTGCACAGCAGGAAGGCTCTGGGAGGCAGAGTGCTTCTCACAGGACCGGTCGGGGAGTCATATCTGCTTGTGACTCTGAGGGCTGTTGCTGTCAGTTCAAGCCCCCTGCGGGCTACTTGGCCACACAAAATGGATGCCCAGGCAGCAATCTTAAGGAGTAGTTTATTGTTTATTGTTTATTCACTTACACAGTCTCTAACTGGGCTCATCAGATAGGTTCCCACAGATTGCTTTTATCAGGTTCCTTTTTATTTTGATTTTTCTATAATGAAACCTGGATCCTGGACATCATTTGAAAAATGAACTATTTTACAGGGGTGCCGGGGCGCATGCAAAAAAACTATATATACTGTATATATATATGTATACTATACTGATATACTCTATACATTACATAACTATACTATACTAAAATACTGTATGTAATCAGAAGGCCTCATTAGTAGAATAGTTGGAAACTAACTGACATCAAGAACCCCAGATACACGAGCTTGAGTGCGAGGGCTGGAAGGGGCTTCTGCGACATTTGCGTATGACAGCACAGTCTTCCTGGGGATTCTTGGCATCACGGAGAAGTGCAGCAAAACTCTCAACACAGTCTTAGAAGTGCAGAAGTCTACAAGATTAATGGTCTCAGCCAGGAAATGGCTTTTTTGGAAAAAATGAAACCATGAAGTACAAATGCAACCAAGATTAATGAAAAGGATGAGACCACATTATGTGCCAAATGGAAAACTTGAAAAACGTTTTGTGGACCGGTTTCAGTGGGAAGGCAGCGTATGAAATAGCTGTGTTGTATGGGGGACCTCATCTAGGTCACCGAGTGACCTGCGAATGTGGGAGCTCCCAGAGGCCCCTGGAAGTCAGGATTCACTTGCCTGTTGAAAGATGAGTCTGTACAATCAAGTGGTCTGGGTGCTTGGGGGCAGCTAAAGGGAAACATGGTGGTGGGTGCTCTGCTCCTGTGGTCTCCAAAGTTATATATAACATATACAATAATATGTATATGTTGTAATACATATTATATGTGTATTACATGTTATATGTAATAAGCTATATATAACATACACAACAATATGTATATGATGTAATACATATTATATGTGTATTATATGTGTGTATTATTATATATTATATATAATAAGTTACCTATAACATATATAATGTGTATATATTGTAATACATATTATATGTGTGTATTATTGTATGTTATATATAATAAGTTTTATATGACATACCTAACAATATGTATATATTGTAATACATATTATATGTGTGTATTATGTTATATATAATAAGCTATATATAACATACACAACAATATGGATATGCTGTAATACATATTATATGTGTATTATACGTGTATTACATGTGTGTATTATATATTATATACAATAAGTTACATATAACATACAACAATATGTATATGCTGTAATACGTATTATATGTGTGTATTATTGTATGTTATATATAATAAGTTTTATATAACATACCTAACAATATGTATATGTTGTAACACATATACATATATGTATGGTTGTAATACATATACATATGTGTGTGTAGTATTGTATATCATATATAATAAGTTAATATATAATAATACACATACATGCATCGGATATACAATATATAATATATACATATTATATATATGCTAAACATAAATATATAATACATATTATTATATTGTTGTATGTATTATTTATAACATATATAATTTATTATATAATATACGATGGATTACAAATATAATTTTAAAATTTACTGTGCACCTAAGCCTCTAAGGGTTTAAAAATGTATTTGGATGGAGTTGTCACTGGAATTATCGGTAGTGCTCAACTGATGGAAACAACGTAAAGAGAAAAATGTGGTGTTTGCTAACATTAAAAGGATATTTGTAGAGAGCATCATTTACTCTCACGGGGAGGGGCCGGGGCCCAGATGCCAGCGGGCCGAGTTGGCTCTCGGACGCCCAGGCAGTGTGTGCACCATGGGAAGGCTTGGGATGGCCGGAAACCATGCTTTTCCTTTGCAAAACGGCAGAAGGAGAATCGTGCAAGGAAGGTGGGAGAAGAGAACAGACGTGTGGACCACACCGCAAGCGTGTTCTCGGGCCGATCAGTTTAGGCAAGAGGAACACTTGGAAGCTTTGAGGTGTCCGTGCCCTTGGCGCCCCTCGGGAAGCGTGGCGGCCGCCCAGGAGCGCCTTCCTTCGTCAGCGTGGACCTGATCGTTCGGACTTCTCTCTCTCTGCTTGCACAGTAAGAGTGAAAACTGCGTGAGCTGCATTTGACCCTTTCAAAAGCATTGTCTTACCTATCTGCCTGTGGCCGTGCGGTGAGGGGCCTGGACGGGAGTGGATTTCCAGCTCTCCCCCACTGTCTGTGTCACAGCGGTAGTCAATATGCTCCCGCCACTCTGTCCTCTTCCTGCTTCTCTGCCTCCCTTCTCTCTGTGACCCCACCTCTCCTCCACGTCCCCCTTCCTTCCTCCACCTTCCTATTTATCTCCATCCTTGATCTAGCTTCTCTTTTCTCTTCCTTGTCCCTAAACATTTCCACGGAATTAAGTCTTGAAAGCTATTTGCATAAAACCATTACAAAGGGGGGCGAGAATGACATTTCTTTACGGGCCTGGGTCAATAGCTTTGACAAATGAGACTGATCTCGGGGAAAACAAATTGTTAGCGTTATACTGAAATTTCGCTGTGGGTATTAAATATTTGCATGGGGTAACCAAACACTCTCGGGTTTAGGCAGACGAATTCCATTCCAAAACCACTAAAATGAAAAGCCAACTGCAAATTAGGTTTGAAATGGACCTGCCTGTCCTCAGAGATTTCGCAGTGACTAATGGATTAGTCCCCAAGTGGAACACAAGCTACTTTGCTTTCATAGGAGCGAGGAAGACTAATAAAGCCGCGTCTCTATGCAGCCCCAGTCAACCAGGCTTCGTCAACCTCTGTTAAATAGCCCGACGCTTCTCCGCCGAGCTTCTTAATTAAGTCGCAATAAGAGCGGGCCCTTGAGAAATCCCCAAATGCCTGAGTTCTTGGCTTAATATTCTTTCCTAGAGGTAATGCCGAGAAGGAATGGGAAAGAGCGACTGGCCCACCCCCGGCAGACTCCACTAGTGCCCCACCAAGAACTTACGTATGTGAAGTCGGAATGAAATAATCATAAAGCGGTTTCATTTTTAGGTTGTTTGTCTGAGACGCTCCACACACAAACCGAAGGCTCTGCCCAGGCAGCTTCAAGACAAGCACCCTGCGCCCGTCCTCGCAGCCCCTCGCTGGACACAGAGGGCTGGGCTACGCTACAGCCGTCACCCCCCCGTCTCGGTGGTCTCATGCCCAAAATTGTTTGCGTGTTAACTTACGTGTTATTTGTGTGTTTCCTTGTTCTCACGTGAGGTCCACCGACGGTCCAGGCGACCCTCAAGGGCAGCGTCCTCGTGTGGACTCGGGGGGCTTCCACTGGGCGGGCTGGACCTCGAAGCACCGGCTGCCACCATCACCATGAAGCGCAGAGGGCCCCGGGGCTCCCGCACCTGCCAGAGATGCTTCAGTAAAGTGACGCACGGCGCCTCTTCCAGCCACACTAACTGCTTAGAGGGTGTCCCACAGCCCCACCCGGCTTCAAGGGGACGGGTCGTGTCAGGCCGCTGTTTCTGGAAGGAGGACAGAACGTTCCTGAGCAACAAAAGCCTCTCTCAAATTCTGTTCAAACCAAACCGCCTTCTGCTGTACAAGAACCCCAGAGCTGCCAATAGAGAGCCCAAACTTCTTCAGCTGCCCTGGGCATCCCAGCCTGGGTGCTCCCAGCCGAGTGATGCAGGCAGCCTTGTCTCCTTCCGCTCTGTTCCCTGCTGTGCCCTGGGGACCTGGAACATGCCCCAAGTGGGGGAGGGGGTGCTTCATACGCACCTGTTAGTGAGCGAATTCCCCGAGCCTCAGTTTCCCCACCTGCCCGGTGCACGTGCTAGTAATAAGAGTCGCCCTGAAGAATGAACTTCTAAAGTATTTTAAAACGCTTGGCAAACAGTAGAGTCCCGTGCAGGGGTAGGTTGGCATCACCGTCACAGCGGGCGTGGGAACCGGTGCATGGCTGTGACTGGAAACCAGCTCACTCATGTCTCTCGTGGTCCGTGACGGCCTCTCGTGGTCCGTGACGGTGCTGGGGAAACTCAGAGCTTCCAAATGCTGCAACTTTCAGGGTCAACATACCAGTCGGTGCTGAGCCCAGCCCTTCCTTCTTTCTAGTTAATCAGCAGAGACTTCTTTTTATTTTTTTCCAACTTTCAAACCGCAGGGATGTTTCGGCTCTTGTCTGTGCTTCTGTCTGCCCTGCTCTCCTCGCCCCCCCCGTACCCACCATCTGCACCGGTCCTATCATGGTCACTGGCCGGCTACCGCTGTCCCAGCCCTCAGAGCCATCAGGCGCACCATCCGAAGGGAGAGCTCCTTTGCCTACATCCCCGCCAGTGATCACGTCCACATAGCCTCGTCCAAGGGCAGGGGCAGATCACATGCCCGCTCCAAACGAGGCACGACGGCCTGGGATGAAACGCATAGATCGACAGGCCTATACCACCTATCCACTCATTGGCCAAGTGTGTACCAAGCAGGGACGGAGCTCCGGGCTGCGTCCCAGGCATTGACGGTGGTGCAAACGACGGACGGAAGTGCCCGTCCTACCGGAGTGAGTGTTACAGTCGGTTGCGTTAGTTCTCCTGTCGCCTCTCTTTCTCATCACCCGCGCGCGCGTGTGTGTGTGTGTGTGTGCGCGTGTGTGTTGAGGGGGCTGAACAGAAAGAGTTTTCCCAATGCCTTTCTGAACTAACTCTCCTTACTCCTGCCGCCATGACTATTACTACTTTTCTTTCAAAATATTTAATATGAGCTGACAGGACGCTGTGCTTTTGCTTCTTTATGTTCTGTCTCCCCCACGGAGTATGAGCTCCATGAACGAGGGCTAGGTACCTTCCATCTATGTTCTGCTTTGCCCTTGTGTCTGGCACATAGTAGTTACTGGGTGACTATCTGTAGTGGACAAAGGAAGGGTGGAGGTAGAGAGGCAAAGAAGGGAGGGAGGAGGGAGAAAGGAGGAGGGAAAAGAGGAGGGAAGGAAGGGGGAAAGAAGGAAGGAAGGAGAGAAGGAAGGAAGGGGGAAGGAGGGAAGGAAGGAGGGAAGGAGGGAAGGAGGGAAGAAGGGAAGAAGGGAAGGAAGGAAGCCCTAACCTGTAGTGTGACTCTATTTGGGGACGGAACCTCTAAGGAGATAATCAAGCTTCAACGAGGCCTGATGGGACAGATGGAAGAGGAGACATCGGCCGTGTGTGCACACAGAGGAAAGGTGATGTGCGGACACTGCGAGAGGGTGGCCGTCTACAAGCCAGAAAGGGAGGTCTCACAAGACCCTGACGCTGCCAGGGCCTTGATCTTGGACTTCAATCTGCAGAACTGAGAGAAAATAATTGTCTTTCCTTTAGGCCCCCACGTCTGTGCTAGCCTGGCCTGGGCAGACGAAGACAAGGACGCTCTTCTGGAAGGAACGGCCCCTTCCTGCGGCAGGCAGGGCCCCTGGAAGGGGCAGTTCGAGGCCTCCCTGAGGTCTATCACGTGGCAGAGAGAGCACAGAACACTCGGCGACAGGAGGGAGGGGACGCACGCTACAAATGCAAACCTCCCAATTTATGCCGCTGTAGATGAAGGAGGCAGAGCCAGCTGTGCCTTGGAAGGAAAGAAAAGGCAACCTTTTGTTTTCTTTGTTTTGAGGCTCAACAGCAGCTGTTTTCTCTCCCAGACGGCTGGGCAATCAGCGAGGATGGGGGTCTCCTTTCGGAGAGGACCTCTGGGACCTCAGGCAAAAGGAAACATCCCCCACTCTGAGCCCGCGTGTCACCTCCTTCTGTCCACACCCCAGGCCCCCGGCAGGGTCAACCTCAGCAAGGGTGCCATTTAAGGAGTGGCCCCAGAGCCATACCCACCAGAGTGTCACCACTGCCTCCAGATGACCATGGACCTTTCCAAGCCTTGGTTTCCTCATCAATAAAGACACACTGAGAAGTCCTCCTCTCCTCCCTGAGAGGGTCAGTGGGAAGTTGCAGCTACGGAGGGCAGGGTGGGAGTGGTGGGGGCAGGGGAAGGCAGCTCCGGGGGAACAGACAGCTGTGCCTACAGCAATGAAGGCCCATGCAACCAAGTCTCCTCCTGGAGTCTCCTAGAAATCTGGAGTCTCCCGCTGGCATTACTTTGATTCCAAAACCAGACAAAGGCCCCACTGAAAAGAAGAACTCCAGACCAATTTCCCTGATGAACATGGAGGCAAGAATCCTCAACAAGATACTAGCAAACCGATCCAACCATACATTAAAAGAATTATTCACCAAAGGGGCCCCTGGGTGGCTCAGTCGGTTGAGCGTCTGACTTCGGCTCAGGTCATGATCTTGCAGGGGGTTCAAGCCCTGCGTTGGGCTCTGTGCTGCCAGCTCGGAGCCTGGAGCCTGCTTTGGATCCTGTGTCTCCTTCTCTCTCTGCCCCTCCCTCACTCGCCCTCTGTCTCTCTCTCTCAAAAATAAATAAACATTGAAAAAAAATTTTAAAAAGGAATCATTCACCATGATCAGGTGGAATTTATTCCTGGGATGCAGGGCTGGTTCAATATCCACAAACCAATCAATGTGATACATCGTTAACGAAAGAAAGGACAAGAACCCCATGATCCTCTCAATAGATGCTGAAAAAGCATTTGACAAAATACAGCACCCTTTCTTGATTAAAAAAACCCTCGAGAAAGTAGGGATAGAAAGATCATACCTCGAGATCATAAAGGCCATATAGGAAAGACCCACCCCTAGCATCATCCTCAACTGGGAAAAACTGAGAGCTTTCCCCCTAAGGTCAGGAACACAGCAAGGATGCCCACTCTCATCACTGTTTTTCAACATAGTGTTGGAAGTCCTAGCCTCAGCAATCAGACAACACAAAGGAATAAAAAGCATCCAAATCAGCAAGGACAGGGTGCCTGGGTGGCTCAGGTGGTTAAGCATCTGACTTCAGCTCAGGTCATAATCTCATGACATGAGTTCGAGCCCTGGGTTGGGCTCTGTGCTGACAGCTCAGAGCCTGGAGCCTGCTTCGGATTCTGTGTCTCCCTCTCTGCCCCTCCCCCGCTTGTGCTCTGTCTCTCTCAAATATAAATAAACATTAAAAACAACAACAACAACAACAACATGGCAAGGAGGAAGTCAGACTTTCACTCTTCTCAGGTGACATAATACTCTGTGTGGAAAACCCAAAAGACTCCACCCCAAAACTGCTAGAACTGATACATGAATTCAGCAAAGTCACAGGATATACAATCAATGTACAGAAATCGGTTGCATTTCTATACATCAATAATGAAGCAGAAAGAGAAATCAAGGAATTGATCCCATTTACAATTGCACCAAAAAACAATAAAATCCTTAGAAATAAACCCAACTAAAGAGGTGAAAAATCTATACACTGAAAACTATAGAAAGCTTATGAAAGAAATTGAAGACGACATAAAAAAATGGGAAAACATTCCATGCTCATGGATAGGAAGAACAAATATTGTTAAAGTGTCAATACTACCCAAAGTAATCTACACATTCAATGCAATCCATATCAAAATAACACCAGCATTCTTCACAGAGCTAGAATAAACAATCCTAAACTTTGTATGGAACCAGAAAAGACCCTGAATAGCCAAAGCAATCTTGGAAAAGAAAACCAAAGCAGGAGGCATCACAATCTTGGACTTCAAGCTGTATTACAAAGCTGTAATCATCAAGACAGTCTGGTGCTGGTACAAAACAGACACTCAGATCAATGGAACAGAATAGAGGACCCAGAAATGGACCCACAAACGTATGGCCAACTAATCTTTGACAAAGCAGGAAAGAATAGCCAAGGGAATAAAGACAGTCTCTTCAGCAAGTGGTGCTGGGAAAACTGGACAGCGACATGCAGAAGAATGAACCTGGACCACATTCTTACACCATACACAAAAATAAACTCAAAATGGATGAAAACCTAAATGTTAAGACAAGAAGCCATCAAAATCTTCAAGGAGAAAGCAGACAAAAAAACCTCTTTGACCTCGGCTGTGGAAACTTCTTACTTGACATGTCTCTCTGGAGGCAAGGGAAACAAAAGCAAAAATGAACTGTTGGGACCTCATCAAGATAAAAACCTTCTGCATAATGAAGGAAATAATCAGCAAAACCAAAAGGCAACTGATGGAGTGGGAGAAGATTTTTGCAAATGACATATGAGATAAAGGGTTAGTATCCAAAATCTATAAAGAACTTATCAAATTCAACACCCAAAAAACAAACAAGCCAGTGAAGAAATGGGCAAAACACATGAATAGACACTTCTCCAAAGAAGACATCCAGATGGCCAACCGACACATGAAAAAATGCTCAACATCACTCATCATCAGGCAAATACAAATCAAAACCACAATGAGAGACCACCTCACACCTGTCAGAATGGCTAACATTAACAACTCAGGCAACAACAGATGTTGGCGAGGATGCGGAGAAAGAGGATCTCTTTTGCATTGTTGGTGGCAATGCAAGCTGGTGCAGCCACTCTGGAAAACAGTATGGAGGTTCCTCAAAAAATTAAAAATAAAACTATCCCATGACCCAGCAATTGCACTACTAGGTATTTATCCAAGGGAAACAGGTGTGCTGTTTCGAAGGGGCACATGCACCCCCATGTTTATGGCAGCACTATCGACAATAACCAAAGTATGGAAAGAGCCCAAATGTCCATCGACTGATTAATGGATAAAGCAGATGTGGTATATAAGTACAATGGAATACCACTCGGTGATGAAAAAGAATGAAATCTTGCCATTTGCAACAATATGGATGGAACTAGTGTGTATTATGCTAAGCGAAATTAGTCAGAGAAAGATAAATATCATATGATTTCACTTCTATGTGGAATTTAAGATACGAAACAGATGAACGAACATAAAGGAAGGGAAGCAAAAATAATATAAAAACAGGGAGAGGAACAAAACATAAGAGACTCTTAAATACAGAGAACAAATTGAAGGTTGCTAGATGGGGTGAGAGGCATTAAGGAAGATACTTGGGATGAGCATTGGGTGTTATGTGTAAGTGATGAATCACTAAATTCTATTCATGTAATTATTATTACACTATATGTTAACTAACTTGGATAAGAAAGAAAAAAGAAAGAAAGAAAGAAAGAAAGAAAGAGGGAGGGAGAAGGAAAGAAAGAAAGAAAGAAAGAAAGAAAGAAAGAAAGAAAAAAAGAAAAAAAGAAAGAAAGAAAGAAAGAAAGAAAAGGAAGGAAGGAAAGAAAGAAAGAAAGAAAGAAAGAAAGAAAAAGAAAGGAGGGAGGGAGGATGGAAGCAAAAGAAGGAAAGGAAGGAAGGAAGGGAGGAAAGGAAAGGAAAGAAAAGAAAGGAAAGAAAGGAAGGGGAAGGAAGGAAGGAAGGAAGGAAGGAAGGAAGGAAGGAATCTGGAATCAAACAACTAATTAAAAATAATTTCAATAGCTTGTGGTTTGGATTTAGCTTGGGGGCATCAGTGTTACAGAACTCACTGCAAGTAGAAAGAGTGAGCTAGGTCTGGCCCTGCCACCTCCTAGCTGGGTAATTCTGCCTTTCAATCTGCCATGACTCAGTTTCTTCATCTGTAAGTTGGGGATACTAATCACATATACCTCACTGGTCAATGGCTCACTGTGAGATTTGAATGAAATAACGTAAGTAAAAGAAGTTTGTAAAGTACGGTTCACTCATTCATTTGCTCATTCGCTCAACAAGTCATGATTGACGGACTGTTATAGAGCTAACTCTGCTCCAGATCCCCGGGTGCGGATAGACGGAGCCATCTAATAATCGATGGTGAAGACTTTGGACCACTCTGCCCTGCACCAAATCCTGTCTCCCTCATTCACCATCCATGCGAGAGTTAATTAATAATACCTGACTCAAAGGGTTAGTCTCAAGTTTAAGTGAGTTAATATTTGTCAGGCATTTGCAGCATGCCTGGCCCAGAAGAATTACTCTAGAAGCTTCTGAGAAGTCATTTTCTTTGACACGAACGGGAAGCTAAACTGAGCTTTAAGAAACATAGCTGAATATCTTACTTGAAAATATACAAGAGTTAAGGGTATAATGAACACCCACATCACTGAATTCTTTAAATAAAAAATAAAGGTGAAATTATTAATCATTAGCCATTGAGAACACAGAGATATCTAGAATGCCTTAATTTATAAGGGTTGCAGAGTTAGGATTATTCCTACTGCCATTAGAGCACCTTAGGTTTCTTTAAGAAGTGCTGGGTTAATAACACAAGCGATCCGCGAATACATTCCATTTATTAAAAGCATAAAAACATTTATGGGGCGCCTGGGTGGCTCAGTCGGTTAAGCAGCCGACTTTGGCTCAGGTCATGATCTCGCGGTCCGTGAGTTCGAGCCCCGCGTCGGGCTCTGTGCTGACAGCTCAGAGCCTGGAGCCTGTTTCAGATTCTGTGTCTCCTCTCTGACCCTCCCCCGTTCATGCTCTGTCTCAAAAATAAATAAACGTTAAAAAAAATTTTTTTTAAAAACCCATAAAAACATTTAGATGAGGCTTCAGTTCCCTTTGATATCCGATGTTATTCTGCAGTAACATAAAAAGCAAAAGCCCCCAAAGTAGCTTAAAGTTAGGTCGCTTAGCCGTGGAAACCCATGTCCGTGGGCAGGGCAGTGGGAAAATACAACACCTTCCCTGTGCTTTCCCCACGATGGCAGCTCCCCGGTCATCGTCCAGCATGTGTCACGGAGGCAAGAAAGCGAAACACGTCCTCGGTTAGAATGGCGTCCTCCCCTGGGTGACAAACACACTTCATACCACATTCCATTGGCCACAGCCGGGCACAGATGGCTCCCAGCTTCACAGTGCAATGAAGGTCAGTCCCAGACTCCGCCACTTTGGAAAAGTGCTGCGCTTTTCTGTGCCTCAGTTTTCCCCACTTGTGAAACAAGAACAGAAGTACAGTGCCCATTTCAGAGCCTTGATAAGAGAAGTCAATGAGATAATAAACGTAAAATGCTTAGCATTCTGCTCAAGAGATGTGAGCTATGTCGCGGCTGAGGCTGCTGGAGATAATGATTTACGCCTATAAATAAAATAGTGTGTGTACCTAAGAGGGAAATCATCGTGTTCTGTAATTTACACATGGCTGGATTTTCAGCACTAGTAGGAGGAACGATCTTCTCTTATATTCCATAATTTTAGTGTGTGTGTGTGTGTGTGTGTGTGTGTATACATAATACAATATAATAAGTATAATATGATAAAATATGAATGCAAACCACCTGTTTCCTTCTAGGTCTGTGAAAAGTTTGGTTGTGTCAGAGCTTTACTGGTTTTGACCGGAGGCTGCCGCCTGACAGAGCCAACGGCGGGTGCACGCTTGGCACTTCCTCCCGCAAACAAGAGGCGAGGGCTGTTCTCCACAGGCGGCTCTGGCCCTCGGGCCCACTGGCCCTTGGCAGTCTGATGTCAGGGAGGACACGTGAACGAGGAGCGCCGATTCCTGATGGTGACATAGCTGGGGACCCGGAGTTGCAGCCGTGACGAACAAAGGAGAGTGAGTTGGGGTGGAAAAGAGGGCGCGCAGGCCATTCCCAGGGACTGGGGGCCGAGGAAAGGCGGAGAAAGGGAAGCATCTCGGCGGAAGCCGCGTCCCGGATGCAGAGGCTCAGGGAGGGGGCAGGTGGCCGTGCCGGTGGCGGGGGGGCGGGGGCAGAAATCCTGAGAATTGACGTCCGGGGTCCAAAGGCCGCGAGGAGCCAAGGAGCGCAAGGGCTCTGGGCCGACTCTGGAGGCCAATCGCCTAGACGGATGTGAACCAGGTCCTTGAGCCTGAGCTCGCTCTGGGGACCGTGGCTTTGCTAGTGTCAGGCCACGTGACCCAAGTTTGGCCAATCAGACCTTCTCACCACGGTGATTGGCTCACGAATAGCATGTGACTGCAGTCAGAGCCAATCAGAACTAACCCTGGGCCTTCCCTGGAGGAACTGGGGACAGGTGCCAATATGGTGGGCCCCAGGACAGAAGGAGGTGAGACTGAGTGCCAAGGTCCCCATGGGGACAGTGTGCCTCAGTGTGATGTTAAACCAAGCAGACAGAGGGAGTCAGAGTCCTGATGAAGTTTATGCTTCTAGACTTGGACTTGCCCAGGTCACCTCTATCCCTGACCTTTCCTTGGCATGAGCCAGTAAACTGTGTCCTAACGGAAACCAGTTGTACCTGAGTTTTCTGTCACTTACAACCAAGTGCATCCTAATAGCTACAGTGTGCCTCCTTGATGGCTGACGGTCATTGTCTCAGAGTGGACAAGCAGACCGGCTACTCAGCAGTGACACTTGAGGGGATTTCTTGGCCCACTAAATAAGGGATGTTGGCATCTCAAAAATTGCATTTTACTTCGGTTGGCTCTGAGAAACCCAGTGTTAATTCATCCTTGAAGATCACGAAGGTCTTTGGAAGAGCCTCCCCAGCCACCAATATCAATTTTGTTTTGATAATTTCTCTCTGCATTATTAATGTCACATGCAGCTTCATGCGTATCCAGCCCATGCAGAAATCCCCATGGCAGTCAGTCAGTTTGGTTGACTTGATTTAAAAAAAAAACAAACAAAACTAGGAGCCCTAATTGAACCCCTAAAATGTGTTTACTCTAATGCATTAATGTTGTGCTCATCAAATCAGAACTGTGTTACCCCCTTAAATTACCTTGAAAACAAAATCAATACTTTATTTAACTGGAGTCAAGAAAAGAAAAAGGAAAAAAAAATGCCCTGAGGAATCTGTGTAATAAGTTTTACTTACAAAGAAACAATATGGATAAACGGGGGGGGGGGGGGGGGGGGGGAGAATTTCAGTGTAAAGCCAGGAATCTGGGTAGCTTGGAGGAATACACGGGCCCCTAACTTAATATTGTTCATTTCTGTGCACCTTCTAGCAAATAGCTACCCGGGCTTGTCAAGGAGAGGTTGCTTTTTAAGCAAGTCATGGGAATAAACAACCTTATGGCATTTTTAATAGTGGCAGTGGTTGGATTTAACACGGGTGTTTATATCATGTCTTTAACCAAATATTTGAGATCATTAGAACACTGGGCTGTTTATCAATGCTTTCCAATTGGACCCTGGGGGGCAAAATTTGATCTAATTCAGATACCTTCGCCTCCGTTCCCTGTGTGTGTTTTAAATTGGCAATTTCTCAGGCTTTTCTGCTCCAGGTCAGAGCTCCTCTGTACCGAAGAGAAATGGTAATTCCCCGTGGACTGAAGGATGAGGCCCAATATCCTCTACGATCTCAGACTCCCCATCGGCTAATCTTCCGCTAGCACTCTGAAAATATCTGATGACAAGCAGGAGGCACATTTCTTCGAGAAAAGCTGATGAGAGTTTCCCGGGGAATGGATAGTGGACTGAGTCTGAACACAAGAGGAAGTCAGAGGGCCGGTGATTTCACCGGCTTCCAAATCTCCCCCACTTGCCTCCGTTTTGGGTCTCCACGCGTTGGCCTTAGAAGTCGTGGAATCCTAGCATTTGAAGAGAGTTCGAAATTCTGGAAACCAACTCATCGTTCATTCAATCGTCTGTGTGCATTTTCATCAAACGCTTCCTGAGCGTGTCCCCTGCACCTGGCCTTGACCCTGGCCCTGGGGACACAGCAGAGATGGTGAGCGGAGAGCCATGGTCTCTGGCCGGTGTATTTGAGGAGACGGAAAAGGGGCATAAAAGGCCAGCAAACACGTAAGGAAGATAATTTCAGCGACGACCAGTGCCATGGAACATGTAGGACTGAACATTGTGCTGTGCAGTAGGGGGGTGGGGAGAGCACCTCTTAGTCCCGGAGCTTCCATGGCTGTCCTCATTCCTAACACCTGACTCACAAGATTTGCTTCACTGCATGGCCCTCCTCGTAGCTTACCAATAAAGCTCATTTTTTTGGCTTGCGTTAACTAGATAGAGCCACCGTCTCCAGTCTGTAACCAAAGAGCCCAATAGACCCGTAACGGAGAGTGTTTGAAAAATCATAAAGAATTCTCCCTGATAAGACCGTCCTGGGAAGAATAGGAAACAAAATTGAGATTGGGACATTGGGGGAGAGAAGGGTAAAGCCTTTCCTGTTTGTAGGAGACACTCGGCGTGGTTTCGGCCGTCCTGCACATCCGAACACGCTTCCCGTGTGTTAGAAATTCGGGGATATTTCCCCTCTTAGCAACCACCCCATCCTCACCGTCAACATGGGAGACTTGCCTCGTCACTTCTCTGGCAGGTAGAACACAGTCATAATGTGGATGCGGCCAGTCGGTACCCACGCGGGGACTTCCACTGAGGGGCTTGTGACGTAAGGGAACCGACAGGAGCATTAGGACTGGTTCCAGAGGTGGAAGTGCTGGAATCCGGTGCCCACGGTCCCCACTGGAGAGTTCCCCAGTGTCGTTCAGACATTATTCCCAGCTGTGCAGACTTCGACGAGCCTGATGTGCGGTCTCTCCCAGAGTCTGGGGGCTCCCCCGACCCCCTTTCCTAGATCCCTTTCCTGCTCCGGTGGCTGGAGTGAGCCCCAGCGGGGAAGCGCCCCGACAATGTGCAGCCCAAACCTCCCACTTTCCGCGCTCACTCGTCCCCTCCGTGTCTGAGCCGTTGGCGGCCCTGCAGAGACACCCCAAGTGTCTGATATGGAAGAGCCTCTCCTTGTCACCTCCTGGAGGCAGCTGACAGACTAACAGAGCAGAAAACATGGGGTTTTGCTTCCAAATAGGAAAATTGGATTGTAAATCAATGGAGAGCCCATCTGGGAGCCCGTTCTCGCAAATCCCGAACGCCACAAGCTGGAGGACACGGCGTCCCTGGAGAATACTCAGTGTTGACATCAGTAACTACTAAGGTAGGATTTTCCTGGGCGAGGGGGAGGGTTGCAGACAGGGAGACGGTGTGGTCTGGTCCGCTGAACCGGGCAGAGCCTGGGTCCTTGATGTCGCGGGGGCCACGCTGGTAGCCCTGGACCACCCACATTTGTATGAGGCAGGAAGACATTTTTTATCGTGTGTAGGACACTGTCATTTTGGTTTGCGGAAAGTCACGGCAGAGTGCAATCTCAGCCCAAACGCAGGCCGTTTTGCTCAGCACCGCGCTAGAAACTTGGACCAGAGGAAGGAGGCACTGAGAAAAAGGTTGATATGTAGTTTTAGTTAAAAGTCTGATTATAGAGACAGTACGACACTCCAGGGCCTGCGAACCGGGCTCCCTGGAGCCCCGAGTCAGGGATCGGTCGGGGCAGGTGGGGCGTGGGAGCTGGACCCCGAGACTGGAGGATAAGACAGGAGAGCAGAGAGCAGGGCTCACCTTCCAAGGCTCAGAAGCACAGTCGTGCCTTGTTGCCAGGTCAGAAGGGAAGAATTAACCCCCACGAGAGGGGGTTCCTGCAGGAGATCGTGTGGACGAGGACTCACCAGCAGTTGAGATGTAGAGATAAATGCATCTTGCACAACGCCCAGGGCACAGCCAGTGCTCAAAACTTTTTGTTGTGTGAAGGAAAGATTGAATGACTCTATGAATAATTAACCAACCAAAGAACAGAGAGGCAAGTAAAGGATGGGCACTAGGTGTTTAAAAATTTTGTTTTGATGTTTTTATTTATTTTTGAGACAGAGCATGAGCAGGGGAGGGGCAGACACAGAATCTGAAGCAGGCTCCAGGCTCTGAGCTGTCAGCACAGACCCCGATGTGGGGCTCGAACTCACGGAGTGTGAGATCACGACCTGAGCCGAAGTCGGATGCTTAACCGACTGAGCCACCCAGGTGCCCCCAGCACTAGGTGTTTAAATTCCAGCTTTACCATTTAGCTGTTGCTGAGTGATCCAGGCAAGGTACCTAGCCCGCTCCTGCGTGTGGAAGTCGGTGTGGAGGATGATAAAGCCTCTCCTTTTAGGGATTCGGGTGAGTGGGATGTATGCCTATAGGCATAGAAATAGATGTGCATTGCCTAGTTCAGTGCCTGGAAAACATCAGTGTTCAATAAATGCAGACTCATAACACGCTCGGGTCATGATCTCATGGTTCGCGAGACTGAGCCCGCGTCGAGTTCTGTGCTGACAGCTCAGAGCCCAGAGCCTGCTTCGGATTCTCTCTCTCCCTCTCTCTCTTCCCCTCACCCACACACACACACACACACACACACACTCTCTCTCAAAATAAACAAACATTAAAAAACTCCATGTACTTCTCACATCGTTAACGCCCACATTTTTATCATAAGTTCACGCTGCTGCATCTGAAATATTTAACACTTCCATTATAAAAGAAAGCTGTTCTATCACCTTTTAAAACTGCGTGTCCAAGTGGACACTCGATACCACAGTGGTAATTTGATATCGACCATCAGTGATTTTAAAAATATAGGAGACACTCCTCCGATTGCGGGAAATTCTGAGTTATTTCTTTGTCTCCTGGAGCTACTCCCCCGGCAAGGTTTGAGACGAATGTATCATATTTTTCCGCTGGCAAGTCTTTTATTCCAACGAAAACAACAAAACACGTATATTCCAACAAAAACACGCCGAAGTTACAATTGAAAATTTACAAGTGTCTGTGACTGTAACACTTTTAAATGTTAAACACGTGGCTCTGAATTGAGTTATCAGAATTGGGAATAGAGCTCGATTGGTCGAAGCCGTCGAACTCTTGTGGGACTATTTTTCAATTAATTTGCGTATTCCGGAGCAAGTACGGCTTCCCGTTCTAGTGAGAAGTCACAGCATCAGTTCACCCTGCTCTTTTGTTTCTTTGGGTTGGGCCGATGGAAGCGTGGCGAACCTTGTTCATGTAAACAAACAGGTGGGAAATTGGAGAGTTTCTGTCAAACGCCACTCAGCTCTTTGAATGTCTTCTGCCAACATGGGCTGCCATGCTTTCCGGCTCCTGATTCTGTTTGCCATTGGGTGCGGAGAAGCGGTGGGGGTGAGAGAGGAGGGGTCCCCGGCCCCCCGGCCCCCGCTGCGATGGAACCCCAGCTGCCTGTCCCCGCCAGGTCACCTCCTGCCTCGAGGCTCACTGTGCACAGCCCTTCTGTCTCCAGATTCCAGAAACCTCCCTCCCCTCTCCTCGCCCAGGGCCCCCCTGGTTCTAGCCAGAGCCCTGCACTGTCCTTTGTAATTTCCCTCCGTCCTCTGCCCACACGTTTGAAACGGTACCTTTGTGAAACTGTCCTCAAGTCAGCCGATAGGAGTGTTCCGGCCGTTCTCTGTTGGAATTCCGACTGATCAATCATTCTTTTATCAAGTGGGAGAGGAAGGGCATTTGTAAGAGGGGGTGTGGAAAAGAAGAAGCCGCGGACCACTCATGTCAGTCAAGGATCCAGAAATTGATTCCCTTAAAGCTGTCTGTGTCTGGGAGCCTTTAGAAAGTCGTCATGTATCCCCAGGGGTCTGAGCACTTCGATTTGATGATGGCTGATCTCATACCTGACCATCTGCTCCTCTCTTTTCTGCCCTGTCATTTCAGAAACGGTACTGGGAACCAGAACGTCGTTGGGAAAGCTGGTGAGGTTTCAGCATCCAGGCCAAAGGCTGCAGAGAGATCCCCTGTAGCCACGACGTGTGACCCCCACCTTTGCCCTCATAGCGGGGAAGCAGAGTCCCTCCTCGAGCTGACGTTTGGGGGGGACTGGTCTCAGAGGGCCAGGCCCCCAGCGTCACCTGCTTGAGTTGAGCACTTATCACTGGTAGGGCAGCCTGTCTTACTTCTTTATCTGCCAGGCTCTCTGCAGTGCTGATTTAGACATTCCAGACGACCCCCCGAGAGTGCTTTATTGCAGTGACGAGCCCCCGAGCTGCAATAACATGCAAAGAGTTAGGGGTCCCCGGGCCAGGCAGCTGTCCTTTAGGTGGGAACCGATGTTAAGATGTGTGCAGGATCCACCTGCTGGCAGAGGGGTGGGGGTGGGGGAAGGGCGGCAGGGAAGGGGGATGGGGTGATGATCTCTGGTTCCCCGTCCCCGAATCCAGCTAGAAAGCCCGGGGCCAGCTGCCCAGGGTTCTAGGTCTTGCCATCTCACCATCCCCATTGAGACTGGAGGCCCCCCGGCATTGGCTGTGGGTGTGTTTGCATTTGCTACCACGGGGTCTTTTCCTTCGGGGTCACTCAGGGGCAGTGCTTCTCCCCACCTTTTCACACAAGGGGAGAGGCTCACACATCTTTGTTGGGGTTGTCGCTGGGTCTTCGTGAGGGAGATGGGGTCACAGATGTGCACATTCTTAGAACACTTTGCTGGGAAGGCGGGTGTAAATCCAGCCCGCTTCCCAGCCCATTTCTCCCGCCCTGCTCGGCTGCCCGACATTCGCCGAGGCCAGGCTGGCCGTGGGGTGAGTGGAAAGGAATCCTGCTCCTGCCTGGACAAGCTCAGAGGATCCTCCCTGCCCCCCCTGCTGCCACCTCCTTCCCCTGCATGAAATCGGAGGCTGTGAATGAGAAGGGATGAGGGGAGGGGGTCACACCATCTGCCCTGTGGGGGTCGGGTGTTCTCACCTTCTGCCTAGGTTAACCGGCTCAGCCACTTTGTGGTTGGCCTTGTTTCTGTTTTCAGAAAAATGAATGGAGGCTCAGAGAGGGGCAGTAACTCAGCCAAGGTCACACAGCCAGCCTAGGGCAAGGGCAGGATTTGGACACAAGAACCCTCTTATCCATCCATTCATTCAATATTTGCTGAGTTTCATTTAAGGGACAGTCAGTAGAGAAAGAGCAGTGAACATACTCAGCAAAGCCCTACCCTAGTGGGCTGGGTTGAAGAAGACAGACGAGGAAAAATACCCAGTCCACCAGGCAGGGATCGTGGCCGTGGGGGGCAAGTAAAACAGAATAAAAGGCAGCCTTGGGTGTGGTGTCCTTTTTATAAGGTTGTCAGGAAAGTGACAGCCAAGCACAGACCTGAAGAAAGTGACGGCATGAACCAAGCTTCTAAATGAGGAAAGAGAGCGCAGCGAGCACAGCAAGTGCAAAGGCCCTGAGGCAGAACCTTGTCCCACACGCTGGAGACACAGGTAACTGCCCATGTACTTCCTGGAGTTCCATGCGCAAGGAGATGGTCAGCGAGCAGTGGTGGGAGCCGTCTGCCCCGGGGGCAGCAAGGGCGTGCATGATCTGCAGGAAGTTTCCAACCAGTAATAGAACGGACTCAAATTCAGGAATAAACCACTCCTCCCCACCAGGGCAGATAGCTCCTCCTCGCCTCCCTACCCATCCCCCAACCCCCGCCATGCCTAGAATGACACATTAGGCCAGAAACTTTTTCAGGGCCAGGCCTATTGGTCCTGTTTCTTGTCACATCCCCAGAACTTAACATCTTGGTCTAGAATCCACTTTTTGTTGAAGGAATAAGCAAATAGGGACGAAAAAAAACCCAAACCCAACAGGTGTCCTTGGAGAGCCGTGAGAATGACATGAGAGCTTACTGATAAGATGCCGGAACGCTGGCAGGGCCTGGGCAGAGCCGCCTGCTGGGGCTCCACAGGACCAGGGCCCCTGGGTGGGGCCCTGCGTGCCACGGCTCCTTCCCTGTGGACGGTCCAAAGCAAGTACAGGTCGGCGCCTTCCTGCCTGGCCACACTCTGTGCTGAGGCCACAGAGGGCCCTGAGCGCAGAAGCCCCAGCCCTGGTCTCTGTCCTGGGAAGAGTGATGGCGCCTCTGGCCCACTGCCTGCCCCACGCTGCTCTAGGGGGATCTGAGCAGCCCGTGAAGACGGTGAACGAACAGAGAGGCCTTGGAGTCCCAAGGCCACGATCAAGTCCTGGCTCTATCAGCAGCCGGCTGCATGACATTGGCCGGGATGCTTTCGCCTTCTGCGCCTCATCTGTGAGCTCGGGCTCCGGGTAAGGTGACCTGGAAGGTTTATTTTTAACACTGACTTCTCAGGAATCCGGCTAATTTGGCCCAGGACTATTCTACGCAAAGCACTGTCGGAAATTCCGAGCCTTGAAGGAGATGTCCTGACGGAGGTGATGGGAGTCACACGCGTGCGAAGATGCTCGCCGAAGCGCGGCAGCCTCTTAGACTGTTTGTTGTGCAGCCTCTGCTCTGTCTCCCTCCGGAGGAGAATGGAAGCAGCCAAAGCAGTGGCATGTATTTGCTTTGTAAACCACCAGTCTTTGCGGTCCGTTTGCCTGCTCATTAGCACCCCACAGCAGTACTGGAGGTAGGTGCTGTTATCATTTGCATCTTACACGGGTGGGGAAACCGAGGCACGCTGCCCAGACCTCTTCTCAAACTTCTCAGGAGCAGATTTCCACCATTCCCAGCTTCCCTGGTCTTTCGCCCGGGGCCCCACTCGGGGTCCCTTACGTGCTACCCAACCCCACAGAGCTGCAACCATAAAGACTCAGTTTTTTAAACAAATGGACCAGAATATATTTTGCATCCGATTCTTCTTGAGCCCCGCAGCGTGGTCTCCAGGAGGAATCGCACTCGTTCCAACAACGGAGTCATGGTCAAGGTGCTCCGAGCTGGAGCGGGAACCGCACAGACACCTGCCCCTTTATTGCAGAGCCACACCTTGCCCGACCGCCCGACAGCACTCTGGACAGCGGCACATTTCCTTACTATTGATTTTGAGCCCGAATCAGCCGCAGACATTTGTAAATGCCAGCCCCGCTCTCCAGGGCCAGCCAGGTGGACATACTATCCTCACAGTTGCACAGAGGCCCGCGCTCGGCAGGGCCCACGCTCGGTTTAATGCTCTGCCTTCGCCGATTTGAAATGCTTCAGAAGGTTTGGACACAGGACCCTGCATTGGGCCCCAAACCTTATCTAGTGGGACCCACCTCCACTTTGCCCCAGTTGGTGTATGTATGTTCTCAGGTATTGAGAAACGCAGGTTTCGGATTAAAGGCAACTCCCTTCCCAAGAGAAATGTCCAAGTGTCTGATCAGTGGGTGTGTCCCCAGAGGGTCCCACTCAGAAAAGACTGTGTTCGTTGAGATTCATAAGTGCCACTGAGTTGGTTAAACAACACAGATCCTACCACTGCTTAGCTCAGACCTGGAGAGTCAGGTCATGATTTTAACATCTAGGCCGGGCCAGAGATGGAACATCACTGGAGTATGGCCAGGAGGCTCCCGGTTAGGTTCTTCCTTTCTCATTACCTGCTTCAGGTTAGGTTTGATCAGGGTGTCACTGAGCCTGGCTGTCCTGTTGATAGGTCTGGGGTTAGAGCAATTTGTGTTCTGTGCCCCAGATTGTCTATACTTGGGTAAAGTGATGCCTTCCTCCTTTGGTTGGCTTGTCCTGCAAGTCCCACCCAAGTCCCCAAGGCCCCCATTGTCACCCACCCAGGAGGTGCTGTGAGGACCCATAGCCTTCCCCATCACAGTTCCAGAAATGCCCCCAGCACTAGGCCATTCTTCCCTCCAAAACATTTAAGAGAAGGCTTTGAGCAACTAGAAAATGAAAAAGACAGTTTCCCAGCACAAAATGAAAACATGGGGCCTCTTGTTAAAAAATTATTAGGAACTTCAAGACAATAGAGGATTAAATCAAGCAGGAACCACCTTAAACGCAGGTCCTGAGACACTGCGCGGGTTGGACACGCATGTGGCCAATGTTATTTCCAGGGGCCTGAAACTCGTCCTGGGGTGAAATCCAGGCCATGTGTCTTTGGAAAATAATTACAAGAGAATCCAAAGCAGGTTCCAGACTCTGAGCTGTGAGCACAGAGCCTGACGCGGGGCTCGAACTCACAGTCCGTGAGACCATGACCTGTGCTGAAGTCAGAAGCTTAACCGACAGAACCACTCAGATGCCCTTGTTTGTTTGTTTGTTTGTTTATATATTTTTATGTTTATTCATTTTTGAAAGACACAGAGAGACAGGACACAAGCAGGGGTGGGGCAGAGAGAGAGGGGGACACAGAATCTGAAGCAGGCTCCAGACTCCAAGCCATGAGCACAGAGCCCGACGTGGGGCTGGAACTCACAAACTGTGAGATCATGACCTGAGCCAAAGTCAGACGCTCAACCGACCGAGCCACCCAGGCACTCCTTATTTGTTTATTTTTTAATCATTTTTAAAATCATCTTTAGATGTCCAGAATCCCACTGCTTCCTATGACCCCCAGCCCCACCATCCCAGTCCAAGCCACTGTCTATGCCCATGGACTCCTAACTGGTCTTCCTGCTTCTGCTCTTGCTTTTTGCCCTACAGAGGCCAGTCATCTGTTTAAAAACCATCAGTTAGGGGGGCGCCTGGAGGCTCAGTCGGTTAAGCGTCCTACTCTTGATTTTGGCTCAGGTCATGATCTCACGCTGATAGCATGGAGCCTGCTTGGGATTCTTTGTCTCCCTCTCTCTCTCTGCCTCTCCCCTGCTTGCTGTCTCTCTCTCTCTCAAAATAAGAAAATAGGGGCGCCTGCATGGCGCAGTCGGTTAAGCGTCCGACTTCAGCCAGGTCACGATCTTGCGGTCCGTGGGTTCGAGCCCCGCATCAGGCTCTGGGCTGATGGCTCAGAGCCTGGAGCCTGTTTCCGATTCTGTGTCTCCCTCTCTCTCTGCCCCTCCCCCGTTCATGCTCTGTCTCTCTCTGTCCCAAAAATAAATAAAAAAGTTGAAAAAAAAATAAGAAAATAAACATTAAAAAAAAAACCCAAAAACATTAGTTAGATATTTTTACACCTCTGCCTAAAACACTCCAGTGAATTCTACAGGCACTTAGGCATGATTTGGGGATTTTGCTCCTCCTCCCTGAAGAGGAGACACTTGAGCAGAGACCTGGGTGAAATGTGGTGATAAGCCTTGGGGGGGAGAAGAGCATCCTGGGCAGAGGAAGCAAGTGCAAAGGTCCTGAGGTGGGCATGTTCTTGCAGTGAGGCCAGTCAGGCTGGATTGGAGTAGAAGGGGGGGGAGACTCTGCGGTTTGTTTAGACACGTGAAGCCTGGAGATGAGAACCACTGGAAGGTGTTGAGGAGAGATCTGGCTACCATCCATTTCTGGCTGCTGTGTGGAGAATGCACTGTAGGAGGCGAGGACAGAACCCCAGGGGACCAGTCAGGACCCTATTACTGTTATCCAGCCAAGAGACAATGCTGGTTTATCTCAAGTTTTCTTGACCTCGTCGTCAGTGGCGATGTGGGCTGGCTCCCTCCGTGTGGCGGAGGCTGGCTGGTGCATCGCGGGATATTTAGCAGCATCCCTGGTCCCCATCCCCTCGATGACAGTAGGTCTTCCAGCCCAGTTGTGACAATAAAGTATGTCTTCAGATGCCGCCAAATGCCCCCGGGGGGACAGAATCGCCCCCAGTTGAGAACCACCGCCCCAGCTGCACTCTTGTTACTGGTTCCGGCGACATCCGGCCCGGGGAAGACAGTCTCGTCTCTCCCTGCACGTGCCTCTTTGTCTCCTTGCGTTTTGGGACCGTCGATTGCCCTGTCGGGATCTAGAAAAGTCACGAACTAGCTGCTCCCCTGGTTTCTGTCCTTTGCAAGTTTCGGAGCTGTGTTCCCTCCAGCTGTGACTCTGAATGGAAACTAGAAGGGGGCCCTCTAGTTATCTGGGAGAGAAACGGTCCCCAGAAACCCCCAGCCGACTGGCCCTCGCGGCCGGTCAGCTGGAAGTGGTTCGATGCCCACTCGCGGGATTGTCATGACTGGCAGGGTTGATCTGGCCCCTGGAGTTAGACACTTTGCTCCTGAAACAGATCTGATTTCCTTCAGCAAAGAAGAGGTAAGCAACCAGCAGCCTGCCGCAAACTCGGCCGGACTCACTTATCTCTCTGTTCCACCTGCTAGACTCAAAGCAGATGTCGCATCCTGTTTATAACCCCTGTATTGGATATGACCTAGTGCTTAGTTTAATACTATCTGTCAAATGAACGAATACATGAGCGGGAGTCTCATCCGAGATACCCGAGGCTGCTTCGAGTTCTGAGAACCCCAAATGAAAGCATCCTCTCAAAATCTTACACGTGGCTTCCCTCTCGACGTGTCCCCCCGGGGGAGGTCTGCCTTCCTGCTCCGAAGCGACATTGGAGGATCGGAAGTGGCCTCTGGTAGGCATCTGTGCTCGCGTCAATTTCACTTAATTCCCATGACAGCCCAGGAATATCGTTGATATTATTCTCATTCTTAAGATGAGGACACCGAGGCCTGGGGAGGTCGGCAAAGGAGTCTCCAGCCTGGAGCCAGTCTCGTCAGAACCCCAGCCTGGGGACTGCTCTGTTGTTTTACTAAATCAGCAGCCACATTAATCAGCTCACGAGTGAATTTTCTGAAAGGTGACCATAAAGCGAGACCTGTCGCAGGGAGACTGCACTTCCGCCCAGTGGACCCGCTTCTCAGACCTTTAGAAACTGTTATCCAACAAAGACTCACAGGCCGCACTTCGCCTGCGGAGATTTGCAGCCGGGCTTCCCGGGGCGTCCATGCGGGGACACACGGTCACACGCGCACAAAAGCCGCTCAAGGGCCAGTGTTTCGTCGCACGGTGAGATCGCGTGCTTAATCTTCCTTGGCCGCTCACCCAAAAGACAGTTACCGATGGACAATAAAGCAGACCAATCGCCACCTTCATCTGTGCTCTCAGAGCAGCGTCCTAACTGGTCACGGCCCAAGAGCGAGAATTTAGAGAAACCCTCACTGCCGCCCGAAGCGGCACATGAAACAGCCCACGGTTTATAATTCTCCCACTTCCCAAGCGAATCCTCCCTTCATCAGGACGCACTGCGAAGGGGGTGGGCGTTAGTTACGTGTAATTAACAGGGGGAAATGGGTTCCGAGCTACAAAGCCGGGCATCTCTGTGTCAGTGAGCCAGCCCAGGGAGGCAGCAGGAAACACGATTAGCTTTCTTCTGACTTAATGGGGGTTTATGCTGCTACTTTGCACGATCATAATTTCTCAAGACATAGAAACTTTTTTTTCCTCTCTAATGCAATTACAGTTCTACGTACAAGATGGCTTATGTCTGGGAGAAAATTCTGGCAGAATTAGCCGCAAGGGCACAGTGTTAGGCCGGAGTCTCTATCTTAAAACACGTGCCATCACTCTCCCTGCTCAGGAGCTGAGGGGGACTCTGTTGTCTTTTGCTCTTGAAAAGCACGGGTTGACCCAACTCGGTGACTCTTACAGCCCCCTTGCTCCAGCTCTGTGCCTTCTTTTCCGGATCCTCCAAACACAGGCCGAACCACAGCCATCTTCACACGCTGACTTGTTTCACCTGCTGAAAGCATGACTTTTACAACCTCAACAATCCGCTCAGCTCCAACCCAAACTTGGCCAGAAAGGGCTCAGACAAAAATGGTTCCAGTTGTATTTTAGTTCTTGAGGGAGATAAACACACAGCAGGAACGATTTTTTTTCTTTTTAATTGTTGTATAGGAGTTCCAGAAATAACAGCATCCTGGCTTTGCAAGGTGGATAGAACCAGCCAGGCGATCTGCGCCGAGGGCCACCAGGGAACGCACGGAAGGATGAAATGAGGCGTGTGGGTGTCAACAGAATGGTCCCCTCGAGGTGAAACCAGCAAGGGGGTGGGGAGTCAGGCCAGTCCTGAGGGCCCTGAAAAGCCGATTATCCAGCCAGGACGCTCACGGAGACGGATGCCATCGGGGCGACGAGGGACCCCAGAGGAGAAAGGCTGTCCCAGACAGTGTGGATGGAGACAGTCAGGGGCCGGGGTGTCAGGAGGCCAGAGGATCCCGAGAATCACACTGAGGCCCCACCCAGGCCCTGGCTCAGCGGCTGAGGGATTTTCCAGGCTGGGGGACATCTGAGCACCCGAGGCCTCCCAAGTCTCCCAGGCAGACACCGAGCTCCCAAATGTGGCCTGAGTTCCCCTCCTGCCTGGAAGGAAGCTGGAAAACTTAGGCTGAGGCCTCCGAACCCCGAGGACCTGTGAATCATGGGAATGAGATGTGGCCAGGGGGCGCTTTGCAGACCCTTTGACTGCGAGCGTCTGAGTTGGTGAGTTAGGGCCTCACCTGAAACCGGATCCGTGGCACCTGCCTACACATACACCTTACACACCCATACGTGCACACACACAGGCGCTCACATGCAAACCCTCTCCACATACACTTGATGTGCACACTGTCACTGCTTGTCCCATAGCTCATTCACTCACTCTACGAGCATTCATGGAGCACTTCCTCTTCCCGGGCATCGTGTTACATTTAGACAAAACTCAGATGATCAGCGTCCAGTTCCTGCAAACCGGAAGCTTCTGGCCCACTTGGAGAAAAGCTAGGGAAAGCAACGGGGTCTCAGGGTAGAAAATGGAAGGAGACATCCGAACACCCTAGTTTTGCACAGTGGCCTCTGTCTGAAACTCCCCAGCTGCGGGGAGACTGAAGACCACGCCCCCTGCACACAGTAGGCGCCTGCGCCCGGTTGGATAAGCACAGACTTTTGTGTTCACGATCCCCTTCGACCTCTTTCCCTTTCTGAAAGGTCTGATTCTTTCCCTGCCCCCTCTTTGCTCTGGACAGTCTTCCCAGCAGCTTGTTTTAATCACTTTTTGAGTTAAAAGTCAATATTTAATTAACCGAGTAATTACATTCAGCTTACGCTTGAATCTGGGTGTTTGCACATCTGTGCCTGCGGGGAGGCCGGCCCTGGCCCCCTCCACCTGCCCCTGCCTCTGTCCCACAGGGCCGCCCTCCCTTCCTTCGGGGCAGAGCCGGGAGCCTGCTCTCCCGCAGGGTCTCTGGCGACAGAGAAGCAGGTAGGATGGGCTTTCCCGGGAGGACACGGGCGTCTCTCCCCAGAGCGGCCAGAGTTACTCTCATCTGGCAGTTAATAGTGAGGGGGATTTCTTCCTGCATCCCGGCTACCCATCACAGAACCCGCTGGACGGTTGTAATTCAATTAAAGCCATTCATGCGTTTATAAAGGGGGTGGGGAGGACAGACTGGAGACCACTCACCTGGCAAGAGAGGTTCCTCGGGCTTTGCCTGTCCCACCTCATGGAGGACAGAACACTCCTCAAAACAGCCCGTCCAGGGGTGCAGATTAGTCTTCCAATAAGCGGCTCAAAGGGCAACGGTGGCAGGCTTGGCCGATAGGAGGCTCGCTGGACATTTGCACACGAAGGATGTGCCTTCCTCGGGCCAAGTTCACGTACATAAATGCCCAGTGTTGGCATAACTGCCACGGCTGAGGGGTGGGTAAGGATGTGTGTGTGTCTACACCCAGATGCGTGTATACATGCATAACCACGTGGACATATTTCATTCGAATTTAGAACTTTTCCTGAAACACAGCAGCAGATCCACGGGTTGACTGTAAAATGCCTCGACTGGAGGAGGACACTGTCTGTATGTGTGTCTTGTGTGTGCACACGTATATGTGTGTCTGTGCCTCTATCTGCCCAGGACGTGATGCACATTCAACCATTACCCAAGGATCTGGATCACATAGAGCTACAAAGCCAATCCCCGAGAAGACCCACCTGCTATTCCAATTGGCATTTATGCAGCATTTTGAAAATTAGCTCAATGATATTTCATCATTCAATGGCTCGTGTTTAAAGACACCGGGAACAACCACTTTGGGGTGGTTCCTTTGTCCTTCTGAGTGCCAAGCATCCCAGAATGGCTCCCAAAGGGTGGGGCAGGGATGCTGATAAACTAAGGGATTAGACAATCCTCTCCATTGTTTAGGGTACTTCAGAGACCACATTAAACACCACTGGATCAGGTTGTTGAAAAGTTATGCTTTTCTACTCTCTAGTAGTTCTTCCAGAACCTCCGATAGAAAGTTTCAGGTCGGTGCTCATGGGTCTTTACAGTGAGTGGAGAGACAGAGCAAGAGAGGAGGAGGAGTTTCAGGGAACTGTCATCATGTTGGAAATTGGTAATATTGTTTTTGGGGTTTTTTTTTCAATAACTTTTTATTTTGAAATACTTTAGACTCATAGGCAGTGGCAGAGAATCGCTCAAGGCAGAGAAAGTTCCGTGTACTTTTCATGCAATATCCCTTGCGGGTAACATCTTGTATTACTACAGCACAATATCAAAAGCAGGAAATCGATATTGGTACCATCCACAGGGTTTATTCAGACCTCACCAGTTACATACACACTCGAGTGTGTGTGTGTGTGTGTGTGTGTGTGTGTGTGTCTATGGTTCTATGTGATTTTATCACATGCGTAGCTTTGTGTAACCACTACCACACTCAAGGTACGGAGGTGTTCTGTTGCCAGAAACACCCCTGTGCTACCCGTTTATAGCCACACCCACCTACTCCTAACCCCTGGGAACCCCTGATTTCCATCTCTACAGTTTATTTCAGCAATGCTGTGTAAATAGAATCGTACAACATGTATCATTTTGAGATTGGCTTTTTTTTTCCCACTCAGTTTAATTCCCTTCGGATTCATCCAAGGTGTGTGCATCAGTAGGTTCTCCTTTATACCATTGGCAGACCCTATGGTGTGGATGTTCTAGGGTCTAAGCACTCATTCACCCACTGAAGGACCCTTGGGTAGCTCCAGTTTGGGGTGGTCACAAAGCTGCTGTGAAATTTCATGTGCAAATGCTTGTGTGAATCCAAGCCTTCATCTACCTGGACAAATGCCCAAGAGTGCAATTGCTGGGTGTATGTTGTCTATTTTTAGTTTTAAAAGAAACTGCCCTGTGGTTATGGGACAAAATGGTGTAGAGTCCCTTTCCCTGCTCTCCCCCCCGCCCCCCGCCCCCCTCTAGATCCAAGGAAATACACGGGAAATCATTCAACAGTCAATCATAAAAGACTCAGAAAGGTGGGAAGAGGACGAGCTGGCTAGAAACCTCAGGATCTGAATCGCAACACCTCGCACGAGTCACTAGGGCTTTCTCTTCACTTCCTGTGTTTCCTGCACGGAGCTCTGGACGGGCCTGTAACCGAATGGGATAGACAGAAACAAAACCAGCCCACCAACCCAAGAACAGGAAAGGGAAGGCCAGGTGGAGACCATACCCAGTGGCAGTGGTGGGTTAAACCTGTCAGCAGGAGCACCCTGCAGAGCTTGCGGGGGCTGACCCATCCCACACCCCAGCCTCACCTGCAGGCCCTTCTGCCCACCCTGGGAGTACCGGCATCTCATGACCCCCAGCCCAAAAGCAGAGGGTAACTTAGACCTGGTATCTCCCCAGCCCTCCATCCAGCAGTAGAAGGTGAAAGAGGCCCACAGTCGTCCAACCCTTCACTTACGATAGAGAGCCACTCAGACCCCATGGCTCCTGTTCTCCCCTCCACCAGGAGGAGGCGAGGGAGGAGTTTCCCTCCCCTGGCGGCATCAGCAGAGACGGAGCAGAATGCCATTGGCTCGTCTATGCCTACACAAACCCCTTGGGATTTTAATAGAAGCTTCATATAACATAGAGATCAGTTAGGAGAGAACCGACATTTCGCTAGGCTGAGCCTTCCAGTCCATAAACAAGTTCTTTCCGACCATTTAGTTCTCGAATTTCTTTCATTAGCATTTTGTAGCCTCCCGCGGCATAGAGATCTTGCATCTGTTGTGTTAATTTTGCACCTAAGTTTCATTTTATTTGGAGCACTTCTAAGTGGTATGGCATTTCGATTTCGGTTCCTACTTGTTCATCGTTAGTGTGTCGAAATGAGATTGACTTTTTTGTGTGTTAATCTCACACCTGTGGCCTTGCAGAGCTCACGAGTTCTAGGAGCTTTGCGGGTAGGTTCTTTGAGATTTTCTCTGGAGGAAGCCGTGTCATTTTCAGTTCTTCTAGTTGTATGGCTTTTTTTTTTCTTGCCTTATTGCATTGCCTAGAATGTCCGTAATAAAGCGCATAAAAGTGGCAAAAATGGACATTCTTACCTTCTTTCTGGTCTTAGAGACAAAGGATTCAGTCTTTCACCATTAAGTATGATGTTAACTGTACTTTTTTTTTTTTTTGTAGATGCTCTTTAGGAGATTGAGAAAGTTATCCTCTGTTCTTAGTTTGCTGAGCATTTTTTTCCGGAATGGATACCTTTTCTGCATCCATTAAAAGGGTTTTCTTTCTTTTTTAGCCTGTTGATATGGTGGATTATATTGATTGGTTTTTTTAATGTTTTTATTTATTTTTGAGACAGAGAGAGACAGAGCATGAGCAGGAGAGGCGCAGAGAAAGAGGGAGACACAGAATGGGAAGCAGGCTCCAGGCTCTGAGCTGTCAGCACAGAGCCTGACGTGGGGCTCAAACTCACGAACCGTGAGATCGTGACCTGAGCCAAAGTCGGACACTCAATTGACTGACCCACGCAGGCGCCCCTTGATTGTTTTTTTTTTAATATTGAACCAATCTTGCATACCTAGAGTAAACCCCATTTGGTCACATTATATAATTCTTTTATATATTGTTGGATTCAATTTGCTAACAAATTGGAAAATTCTTGTGTCTAAATTCACAAGGGATGTCTGTAGTTTTCTATTTTTGAACTGTTTTTGTCTGGCTTTGGTATCAGGTATCATTTCATGAGGCCAGTAATTTTTTTTTTTTTAGGTTTTTGAATTTTATTTTATTAACCTTTATTTATTAACATTTTTTTTTTAAGTTAACATGTGCGTAATAGAAAACCGAAAAACACAAAAAGCAAAGAACAAAGTCTCTGCTGGGAAGTGTTCCCTCATCTGTTTTCTGGAAGAGATCGTGTAAAGTTGGGTGTTAATTTCTTTAAAATGTTAGATAAAACCCTCCAGTGAGACCATCTGGGCCTTGCGATTTCTCTTCCGGGAGCTTTCAAGTGACAAATACAATTTCTTACACAGTTCAAGACTATTCAGGTTGTCTACTTCATCTTGATTGAGTTTGGTAGTTTTTGGTTTTTGATGAGTTCGTCCATTTCTTCTCAAGTAGGGAATTTGTGAGTGGAAAGTCATTCACAGCACTTCCTTACTATCCCTTTAATGGCTGTATAATCGATAGTGTTTTATTCGTGCTATTGGTGCTATTGGGTTTTTTTCCCTCTCTTTTTATTTTTGTTGGTCTTGTTAGAAACCCGCCAATTTTATCGATGTTTTCAAAGAAACTGTTCTTTGTTTCGCCAATTTTCCCTGTTCTTTCTGTCCTCAATTTCACCGATTCTGGCTCTTCCTTTGGTCCTTCCTGCTGCTCACCTTGGATTTGCTTTGTTCTTCTTCCTCCCGTTTGAGAGGTAGGAACTTGGGTTACTGATTTGAGGTCTTACCTTCTCTTCCAGTGTGAGCGTTTTTAGTGCTCTAAACTCCTCTCTCTGCACTCCACACATGGCGATATCTTTTATTTTCATTCAATTCCGTGTGTTTTAAAAATTCCCTTTGAGCTTCCTCTTCGATTCATGGGTTAGGTAGAAGTGTACCCTGTACTATTTATATGTTTGAAGAGTTTCCTGTTGTCTTTCTGTTGCGGATTTTTAGTCTGATTTCGTTATGGCGAAAGAACATACCCTTTGTGACCCGAATTCTTCTACACTTGTCAGGGTTTGCTTTATGAGCCAGGATATGGTCTCTCTTGGCGAGTGTTCCATTATGAGCTTGGGAAGAATGTGTATTCTGTTGTTGATGATGCAATAGTCTATAAATGTCAGCTAGATCCAGTTGATTTATAGTGCTGTTCAGTTTAACTGTATCCTCACTGATTTCTGGCTGCTAGATCGGGTTTCTTGGTATGTCAATTGCTGACAGAGGGTGTCAAATACTGTACGTTAGGTGCCAAAGTGTCCACCTGTTATCGTGGATTTATCTGCTTCTCCTTCCAGCCCTATCAGTCTCTGCCTCCTGGGGTTTGAGGCTCTGTTGTTGGGTGCACACACGTTTAGCGTCACTGTATCTTCTTGGTAGGTGGGTCCTTTTATCGCCACATAATGTCCCTCGTTGTCCCTAGCAATCCTCTTTGCAGTAAAGTCTGCTTAAGCTAATACTAATACAGCCCCTCCTGCTTTTATTAAATTAATGTTTGCATGAAACAATTTTATCCTTTCTTTTCCCCACAGCCTGCCTACATCATTGTGTCTGAAATGAGTTTCTTGCACACAACCTGTAGTTGGGTTGTATTTTTCAATCCAGTCTGCCAGTCTGTCTCTCTTAATTAGTCTATTTAGACCATTGGCATTTTAAAATAATGACTGATCAGTTAGGGCGAAAGACTGCTCTTTTATTTATTATCGTTCTCTATTTTCTCCCTGTTTCTCTTGCCTTGGTATAGCTTTTGAGTCTTTTTGGTAATTCCACTGTGACTTATTTAAATGTTTTAGAGTAAACCGTTTTATATATTTTTCTCAGTGGTTACTTAGGATACTATACACATACATAGAACTGATCACCGTGGACTGGATTGCTACTGATGTTTTAACACTTAGAGGGGAGTATTGAAACTTTCCTGATATTTAAGGTCCTTTACCCTTCCCACTTGGAAAATGCAATTGTCTGAGTATTTCCTTTAGAGCACACACATTATTTTTGCCGTAGCCGTCATATACGATGTAAGAAACTCATGAGGTGAAGAACAGTCACTTATACTCTCGCCTAATTTTGCCCACTCCGATATTCTTTTTTTTTCCTTTCTGAAGTTCCAGGAGTCCTTCTGACACGGCTTTCTTTCGCCTATATAACTACATTTGAAGTGAGTTTCTTGTAGACAGCATATAATTGGACATGTTCTTAAGTTCAGTCTGCCAATTTCCGTGTTTCATTTGCTGTATTGAGACCATCTGCTTTTAATGTAATTGATGAAATGTTACGATTTGGCTGTCATTTCATTTTATTTGTTCTTCTGGGGGTTTTGTTTGTTTGCTTTGTTTTGGCTTTCTGTGGGTTATTCGAATGGTATTCAGAATTCCATTTTGATTTTTCTACGGTGATTTTTAACTGTATCTCCTTGTATACTTTCTTAGGGGTTGTCTGAGGTATATACATAACTTATCATAATCTACTGATGTCGTCACTTTACCGGTTTGAGCGAAGAACATTCTTCATGGGATCCGCTAAGATACCAAATGGAGTGTTTACCGCAGGACTGGCAGTAATATAATAACAACGACAATAGCCAACCCTTACCGAGTGCTTGTTATACACCAGACCCTGTTCTAGGCACTTTCTATGCATTCACTCATTTAATCATTACAATAACCTGATAAGGAAGGTGCCATTACTGTGCCCAATATATAGATCAGGATCATGAGGTATAGTGGGGAGTGGGGAGGGGTAACTTTTCCAGGATCACAGGGCTAGTCACTCAGGGACTAACAACAGAGAGAGGTCCTTACCAGCCCCAGGCCTGAAGGGGAACCCAGGAAGAGCTGTGGCTGTAAGACGGGGCTGAGACCCCGAAAGAGGATCACGGCCACGGTCACATCACGACCCAGCAAGGGAGGGGGACCTGCCGACCCCTCTCTCCTCCTGTCTAATCTGCTCTGCCCCCTCCTGTGGACCAAACCAGCCAGAAAGCACAAGGCAGGGGAGCCCGGATGACCTGACTTCGGAGGTGGGGCTCCCCTAATGCATAGAGCAGACGGAGAAAGTGCCAACGGAGAAGGGATGACCAGACGTGTCTGCTCCCCCAGCCTGGACTTCTGCCTTTCCTCTCTGCGGGGGCGATCTGTCTGTGGAGTTGGTTGGTTCAGAGACAGGCCGGTTACCTGACTTGGGTCTCAGGCTGCCACCAGCACATCCTGCTGGGCCCGGGGGAGACATTCTGTCTGCAGAAGTGGTCTCAAACGGCTTTTCTGCCAGTCTGTTGACCGAGGAAATTGCAAATATTTTTCTTTTGACTTTAGCAGAGTTCAGCTTTGGCTCTGCTATAGTTTCAACTGTTCAAAGAAACGCTCTTTGTTCATTGCCAGAAGACATTATACAAGTCATCACCTGAGTGCTGGCGATGGGCCTGCCTTTGTGTAAATATCCACACGATTCTTTTCCTTTAGACTCATGAATATAAAGGCAAGGAGAAAAAGAAAGAAAACAACAAAGGCTCTCCAGCTCCTGCTTTGCCTGGTCTCCACGACTGCTTTCTCTCTGCTGAAGTTATGTGTCTCTGTCAGTCCACCACCTGAATCAGGTTTCAGAGGGACGTGCAAAGGTCCTGAGGCAGAACTAGGAGGGCAGGTGTGGCTGGAGCTCGGTGAGCCTGGGGAAGCAGAGCCTGAGACTGAGAGAAAGGCAGGAGACAGATCCTGGAGGCCCTCTGGACACATCAAGAAGTTCTGGCCATCAGTGAGCTGAGGGGGTGGGCTTTTAGGCTCTGTTCACTGTCAAGGACAATAGCGTTTGGAATATTGTTGCTAGCAGAAACTATTAAGATTCTCTAATCTGAATTTTGCTCTCGACTCTTGAATTGTGGTGAAGATACAAGAGGAAATCTGTAGCCCTTTTGAATTCATTATTAAAATCATGAATCGGCCTTTTAGCTGTCAAGAGTAGGTGATTAGCATGAACCCAAGGTACCCCTCGTGTGACAATATGTATTAATGATCACGCATAGAGAGGTTTTTCAGGCAGCTTTCAGAAAGAATTTGCAATCAGGAAGCAATCAGAATCCCGAACTTGCATTGACAATTAGACACAGGAGAACACGGTTGTGTTTAGAATAGGCCACGTGGGGGGCCACGAGGGGTCCTTCCAGACCATAGATACTGCGGTGGGAGTTTTGTGTCCAGGCAGAACTTTGCAAAGTGGATTAGAGCCTAGAGAGGGTGGCAAGGCCATGATGGGGCAGCGGGGGGGTGGGGGGGTTCCATGGGCTGTGGTGGCGTTCTGGGTTTTATTCCAAGGGAAAGAGACATGGGCTAGGGGTTGGGACACAGCCTGTCTCAGATCCAGGAAGATCCCTCTGGGTTCATGTACAGTAAGAGTGGTTGAGGGTGAGGGCTGCAGCGGGGAGATGGTGGGGGAAGCCAGTGTGACAGTCACGGGAGCCGTGATGGAGGCTGCCAGACCCTGGACAGTGGCGAGAGGGCGCCAGACCCTGTGTGGCTTCGGAAGATTGAGGTCCAGAGAAGGAGCAGGGACATCTCTTAGAATTTTCACCTGAACCACTAGGTTGGCAATTGAACCCCGGAACTTTTCTTTGGGGCTCCATAAATGTTTTCTGAACAATCTGTGCCTGAAATAAGGTAAATATCAGGCTTGGATTATAATTTTACATCAGTGTCTCTTGATGGAAACCAGCAGAATGGGCTGGTATAAAGAAGGGGGCAACGGGTGTGATGGGGACACAGAAAAGAGCCGAGCGAGGAAAATCATGGGAGGTTGAAAAGGTATCTATATGTGTGTGTGTGTGTATTTATACACAGCAGGTGCATATGGATATTCATTTATGTGCGTGTGTTTTTATGTACATATTGGAAGTGGCCGAGGCAAGATTTGAACCCCTGCTCTTAACCACTGCCCTTCTCAGCCGGTCTGGTGAAGGATACTGACTTGTTCCAATTTGAGACATTATTTTTCACTGTCACTAGTGCTGCCGGCCATGTCTGCACATTCACATCTTTGCACGCGGAGGGTTTCTGAAGATGAATTCAGGGAGGGGATGTGTCTGAAGGCCCCTCCTGTCTGTGGCATCCGTCAGCCCCCCCCCCCCCCCTGCAGCCCACCCTCTTAGATCAGCCCCTGAAAGCCTTTCCGGTTACAAGGGGCCAGGACTTCCCCTCCGGCCGCTGAACCCGGCTTTGAAGGTGGCCAAGCTCCTTCAGAGACCTGGAAAACGGCCAGGAGGATGGGACTTCCGAACCCCGAAACAGACCCCAGTGAATGATGCTTTTCCCCCAAAAGCTCAGTACGTTTGCTCACAGCTGGGTACAGCCAGCATGCAGAGGTGGGGTCGGGAAAAAAAACATGTGCCATCAGCGGTTTTCTGCTCCTCTGTGCGGCAGTTCCTGAACGTTCCGGGGCCAGAGGCTTCTCGCCTGAGATCATCCCGGGCTTCCTTCCAGTCCCGGGGTGGGTGAACAGCTGTGCCCCTTTGCTTGAGGCGGGTTGGGATAGCTGGCATGGGACACAGCAAGAAAACGGACTTATCCTGTTTCCGAACCGTGAGGGAGGGGTGGGATTGGTGCCTTGGGTAGAGTTTTCCTTCCTCTGTGAGAGACGAACACAGGGAGGTCCAGACCTTGCTTGCATTGTGTCGTTGGGCAGGGACGCTGTGGCAGCTCTGGGCTTCTCCTGAGACACCTGCGGACAGGTGGACCGGCTTCTTTCAGCCCCAACAAATCTCTGGCAAGTGCCTTTGGGGGTTAAACGCTTGGATAAGTGCTTGGCCAGGCCCAGGGACAACTCAGACACTAATTCATGGTCCTTGCCTTGCCGAACACCCGGGGCGGCTGCGAGTTCCCCAGGCACGTGCAACAGCACTGGCTTTGCAACAACCCGGGTCATCTCCCCTATTAAGATTTGTCTGAACTGGACTTTTTATTTTTATGCTTAATTTTGTTTTAAAATAAAATTTATGTCCTGTGAGCAGGAAACCAATATCCACTGACATGAGTAGAGGGTTGTTGTAAAACCAAGTGCAGTGAAAACAGATATTAATCTTTAGCAAGTTACTGCCTCCTGTGATGGCCGAGGTGTCTTAACTCAGGAGGGCGAGTAGGAGAGAGGCGTTTAAGGTAGAGCAGCAACCTCTCTGAGACTTTCGGCTGGACCTAATCAGCAGGATGGGGATGGGGAAAGGGAAAACATGTCTCCAAGGTGAGCCGTGAGCTTCTAAGGCTGGGGCCGTGCGTTTATGGGTCCGCGGGGCAGTGGCTGTCTTGTCTAAGGTTAAGGGAGACAGACCCCAAGCCCTAGAATGTAGGGCATTGCTTCTCCATGACTTGTTTTCCGGAGTATCCGCACCAGGTAGAAATCAGGTGCCTTTTAGAGCTTCCCTTAGGTTGCTGATGTCAACTGTCTCCCCAAACTACCCGAAAGGTAAAAACTACCATTTGCCTTTGAGAGTTTTCTTAAATGACACTCTGAAGGGCCACATGCTAACTTTGTGACCCAGGCCTGGTCAATCGCTGCTCCTAGGTTCACGTCCCAGAGGACAGGGGAGGCCGGGTGAGAGGCCGGGATGGACTGGTGACGGAGGTAAGTCACGCAGAGCCCGCTAGGGAGGGAAACAGCATTTGGATTTGATTCTAAGAACAGAAAGCCGCTGATGCATTCTACGATGAATAGCGTCTGCTTCGTGTTTTCAAAGGTTCACTCTGGCTGCTATTGTAAGGGGACCTGGGGACCAGATCGGAACGAGGGAGACCCATGGTCTGGGGGGGTGGGGAATGATGGCAGCAAGGGCAGGACAGGGGTGCTGTGGAGACTGGGGGTGGATGGACCAGGTCTGTCTCCAAGGTCAGCTTGTTGATGGATGACAAGTGCCACTGGGGAGTGGGGGAGAAGCCTAGCTTTTGGCTGAGCGGTGGGGCAGATGGCAGTGCCAGTTAGAGATGGGGACCCTGGGGGAGGAGAAACAGATGGGGGGGAAGGGGGGGACGGTGGACATCAAGGGGCTCTGCAGACATGGTCCGCGAGCAGCGTCTGTCCATTGGTTCTGTGTGGCCGACACCCCCAACTTGGAAACCCGCCTTCCAGGCTACACCTCATTGAATAAAAATAAAATGAAAATCCTGCTGCTGAGGACACAGCCTCATTAACTCACAAGTGAAACAGGAAAGGGCAGCATCTGGGTGGAGCTTCTCAGAGAGTAAACAGAAACCCCCAGCGACGGCCGAGTGCCATGATCGCACCCCGATGGTCTCCCAGAAGCGTCTGCGACCAGAGCCAGAGGGAAAACATTACTGCATACTTTTTCCGATTTTTTTCCACCCAATGTTCATGAATGAAATTCCGACACCGCCGTCTTCGACATCTGCTTAATTGATCCCGGCTCGAGGAGCCAATTTCGAGCCTCGGTTTTTTGTAGCGAAACCCAGCAACAGCGTTTGACTCGGTTTTGTAAGATTGCGGAGTCCGGAGCGGCGCCCCCTTTGCCGCCGTGAGGAAAAGCCGCCCCAGCAGCAGGGCCCCGGCAGCCGGCGCGGTTAGTCTGGGTCGAGTCGGAGGCACAGCGGTGAGCACATCCGGGCACAAACGTCCAGCGGGGTCCCTCTGCCCAGATGTGGCCTCTACTGCTGCGCATCCCCCGGCCTCCCTCTCCCCACCTGCTGGGGACAGAGCTATTCTGGGCGGTCGGGCTGATGGGACCCAGCCTCCTGTGGTGGTTAGACAGTTTGCCACCGGCAGGCAGCTCGCAGTCTGATCCGGTGACATCGCGGGCATTCCAGGGTGACACTCGAGGCCGGATGAGGGCTGCCTCGGGTATTCCAGCTTGGTGGCTGCAGGGCAGCACAGGGCACGGGTGTCTTCCCCCTGTGGCCTCAACTGACCATCTTCCCCTGCTGCCGTGGGCCCGGCTCTGGTTCTGAAGCCGCCTCTCCCGGTGCCAGAGCCACAGCCCCTCGTCCCACCGCCAACACCCACGGGGCTCATTTGGACCATTCCCTGGGCCACACGAGACTGCTGGCTTTGCAGGATTATCGATCTGATCTCTTCGGCTGGGGCTGTAGCTGTGAACCAGCGTCTTTAGGGGCGGGCATGGGGTCATGTGAGTCAGACCGACACTTGGGCAGAGCGGGGCCTGCGGGCGACTAGTGATGACGTGCCCCGTCTAAAGCAGTCCTCACTGCACGCTTCCCGACGGTCCCCATGCAGAAAGGGGGACAGAAGAGACAGGTCTTCCAGCTTTTTCGGGACAGCTACAAGTTGGCTTGATGCAAAATTCTCCAGTTAAAAAAAAAAGTTGATAGCTAATTTAAATGGTGTGTGTGTGTGTGTGTGTGTGTGTTTTAACACCTTGGGGGAGGGACTCAAAACAAACTGGTTTCGCCTGTGACTGCTGCGTGATACTCCCCCCGGGGAGCTCCGACATTAAAAATGCTGAAGTGCTTACTGTGTGCCTGGCATTGAACTACAGGCTTTGCAGGTATTCTCTGAATCCACAGAACAACCTCCAAAGCGGTGACACTGTGATTCTTCCCATGTGGCAGGTGAGGAAACTGAGGCGCCGGATCCTCTGCCCAAGGTCACACCGAGAGGAGTAAGGTCAGGGATCCGAGGCCGGGACTTCTGCCTCGAGGGCCCATGCTCCGACCTCCTCCCCATCCTGCGTTTGGTGACTTAGAATATTCTGGAATTGTCCTAGGATTCTACAGTCAAAGGAAATCCTGTAACTGTGAAGGCCTGCCATGGGTATGTGTAGATCAGGAAAAGTGAGGGATTTGCCAAGGGCCGTGAAAACTGCCTGGGGGCAGAGCAGGTCCAACGTTGGCAGTGGGCCTGGTGGTTCAGACTGGTGCATGTTTCTCTCTGGTTCTCTGCTAAAGATACAGACACGGAGACGGAGACGATAAACGTGTCATTAGAAACCAAACAAAGCAAACGCATCAAGACCTCGCCTGCTGAGTTATCCTTCCAAGGCACCTCCTGTGTTTGCTCAGAGGAATTTGACCTGAGGGGGGCGCCGTGTGCCCTCTGCTCCCATGATGCGATGCCCTCCGCTCCCATGATGCAATGCCGTCTCCTGGACCCAAGTCTCTGGACTGGAAAACTGAGGCTTCATCTTTGAATCTTCAAAGTAGCAGACACCCTCTGGCCCCAGTCCACACTGTCTGCTCTGAACTTGGAATTCGGGATCCACACAGCACACTCCGAGTGCAATGCCTGTCACACCAGGAGAACAGGATGCCAGCATGCATTGTTTCTCTGTTTTCTTTTTAAAGGTTTTCCTTTTCTAAGTTTGTTTATTTATTTTGAGAGAGACAGAGACAGCATGAGCGGCGGAGGGGCAGAGAGAGAGGGAGAGAGAGAATCCCCAGCAGGCTCCACACTGTCAGCGCAGGGCCCGATGCGCAACTTGAACTCACAAACCGTGAGGTCGTGACCTGAGCGGAAACCAAGGGTGGGCTGCTGAAGCCACCGAGCCACCCGGGTGCCCTGGTTTTTTAAAGTTTTAAAGAAAGGCATTTGTAACTAGCACATCAAATCTAGGATTTCATAGACAATATTGCTTGGTTTGAGGCTAACATTTGAAAGAATGAGTCCATTTAGAGAACAATATCACATAGGAGCACAGGTGGGGCACGGAGGTGGCCCGAGTGACAGTCGTGAGGGGGACGCGTGGATGGGTGCCTCTCGGGACACGCTGAGCATCTGGCAGGTGGGGTGGTTTGGGCACCAGAGCTCAAGTCCTGCCTGGGGTTGGGGGAGGGGGTGGGCCCTCCCCAGCCCATCAGAGTCACAGAGAAAGGTGTCAGGGTGACCTCACCCCCGGCCCCACACGGTGGGAATGTTGGTCATGGAAAGAAATTTGGGTCTGTTTTTCTCCACATTTCCCAGGCCGAGGTTGGAGAGAACAGATTTTGGTTGGCTGGCCTGGCCTCATGGAAAAAATTCAAACACGGCCCCTTTGGCCCCTCATGGTGTGCCTCTTCAGGTTCCCACCTCTCCTCCGAGCTGTCTGCCTGCATCACGGCCGGGCCACGAGAGGAGATTAGATCATATATTTTTGTGTTAATGATGTTGACATATAAAGCTTGGTAGTTACAGCATTTTTAATAAATCAGGTTAGTGTCCCAAGGGGAGGCTTACCATGTGCTATTTATGCACAAATGCCTCTATCAGTTAAGAGTCTTGTTAAAAATTGTAGTTTAAAAGCAGATTAACAGAGCTCTTCACAGCTGGCCTATTTGGGCAGGGACGAGCACACTGAACGAGCAGACACGCAGGGAGGGAGCTGGCGGGCAAGAACACCCAACAGCTAATTGCCTCCCAAATTAGTAGGGATGGAAAAGTAAGCGCTTTAAGACCCGGGTTTTGAGCAGATTAAAAATAAACAGTTCTGCAGGCCGTTTGCTTTTTGCCAACGCAGCATTCAAGGCTGCTGACTGCAGGTGAATTATTCACCAGGTGGCGGCCTCCTGCTTTCCAGAAGGGTCTGACAGGTCGGGTGTTTGGCCAGCTTTTGTCCTTTTTACCACTAGGGTGCGGGAGAGCGGATCCAGCCTCCATGGTGACCTAGTGAAGCTTCTAGCAAGCAGCGATTGCTCTCGGTAACTGAGAGCCCCGTCAGCGGACTCATCAGGGTCGCGCAAAGCTCTCCCTCCAAAAGCAGCCTCTGATCATCCAGTAAGAGGGACCCAGTCTAGGCCCTGCGACTTGGCTTTTTCCTTCCTGACTTCCTTTGTCTGGACCTCGCCCTCCAAGGCCCAGATACCCCTTAGAGGCAATAAACACACAAACATGAGACCAACACCACTTCAGATGATGAGAAGTGACACAGAGAAACGAGTTACAGGCTGACGGGGACAGAAGAAGAATGGGGGAGGGGTGCCTGGGTGGCTCAGTCAGTTAAGCGTCTGACTTCGGTTCAGATCATGATCTCACGGTTTGTGAGTTCGAGCCCCGCGTCAGGCTCTGTGTTGACAGCTTGGAGATTCTGTGTCTCCCTCTCTCTCTGCCCCTCCCCTGCTCATGCTGTGTCTCTCTCTGTCTCAAAAATAAACAAAACATTAAAGAAAAAACAATTATTTTTTAAAGAAAGGGAATGGGGGGGTGCAATTTACCTTAGATCACGTGCTCAGAGAAGGCTTTCCCGAGGAAGTGACATTTGAGAAGGGACCTGTATGAACTCAGGGAGTCACTTACAGTGACACCGAGGGAGACTCTTCTGGGTACCGGGAACAGCAAGGGGTAAGGGCCCTGAGGCTGGATGAGCTTGGTGTGCTCAGAAATGAAAACGGAGGAGGGCACTTGTTGGGATGAGCACTGGGTGTCGTATGGAAGCCAATGTGACAATAAATTATATTTAAAAATTTAAAAAAATAGGGGCGCCTGGGTGGCGCAGTCGGTTAAGCGTCCGACTTCAGCCAGGTCACGATCTCGCGGTCCATGAGTTCGAGCCCCGCGTCGGGCTCTGGGCTGATGGCTCGGAGCCTGGAGCCTGTTTCTGAGTCTGTGTCTCCCTCTCTCTCTGCCCCTCCCCCATTCATGCTCTGTCTCTCTCTGTCCCAAAAATAAATAAAAAACGTTGAAAAAAATTAAAAAAAATTTTTTTAAAAATAATTGAAATCAAAAAAAGAAAGAAAGAAAGAAAGGGAAAAGGACCCATGTGACTGAAGAGAGGTGGGCGGGGGCTGGACTCTGCAGGAACTTGTAGACCAGTGTGAGGACCCTGAATTTGACCTTGAAGGCCAGGAGGGGTGTATTGAGGAGCTCTTACTGAGGAGGTGACCCAGGCTGCCACCCACATTAGAAATCTGCTCTCTAGTGTTACCTGGAAGATAGAAGGGTAGCGGGGGGGGGGGGGGTAGGGGAGGGGGGAAGGAGAGGGATCTGGAGGGCATCACAGAAGAGGGGGGAGGGGGGAGAGGGGGTCACGGGGGGGGAGGCGGAGGGGGTAACAGGGGAGCGGGGAGGGGAATCACAGGGGAGGTGGATGGAGTGACTAGGGAGGGCAAAGTTGGAAGAGGGTGGAGAGGGTGACAGGGGAGGAGGAAGGGAGAGGGGAGTGGAGGGGGGCACAGGGGAAAGTGGGGGGGCAGTGCTGACCAGATGTAGCAAGGGGTACCTCCTCCTCATCCCCGTTAATACTTAGCTCTCTTTCCCAAGCCCCACTAAGTTCCCATAACAAATCACCCTATTTGATCCTCAAAGAACCCTCTGAGGCAGGTACCAGTATTGTTTCCATGTGGAGTAATTTACCTAAGGTCTCTGAACGAGCAAATGTCACTGTCAGGATTTGAACCAAGGTCATCTTGCCGGCCTCTCCTCTGAAATCCAAGGACCGATGATCCCTATAATTCAACATTCAGGACCCTGGCGTGGCTTTCCCAGTCCCGGGTGCAGAAAAGGAGCCAGGAACTGGTTGCTAAGCAACCCAGGGTTCAATGGATCATAGGGGTGGGCAGAAATCAGGGCAAAGTGATTGGTGGCCCCAGTTATCACATGATCAAGACCTGACCAGTCAGAGCATCCCTCCCCCTGTTTGGCTCTGAGTTGCACACGTGACCCAGGTTGGTACAGATGAAGTCGGTCCCAGGACCTTGGCCTCCGTGTTGGGAGAGGTGCCCTCCTTCGGCTGGAGGGGCACAGATGGGAGGCCATCCCTGACATTCTAGAAAATGTCAGGCCGATAGTGGAACTGACACAGAGGCCAGGCGAGCTGGGGAGAGGGTGCTGACAAAATTCTCCGAGTCCCAGGATTGAGCTGAGCCCTATGAAGCTAATATAAATGCTCTTTTTCTCTGAAACCAATTTGACTGGATTCTTCTGTCACTTTTAACCCAACACGCCTTAGCCGGTGGTAGTACTTTTATCTGGGCTGGCTTCCCGAGCGAACTCCCTCTGTGTTCCGGGCTTGCATCACTGTCCCGGAAGCCCAGAAAAACTAGAGCCTCCCTTCCCCTCTCGTTCTGGCCGACACCCCCAGATAGCTTCCATTGGACCAACTTGAGCGCGTGCCCGTGCCGGACCTGTCACCGTGGCTGGAGGTGGAACACGCAGAGGGGACAGGCTGGAAACCTGTCAGCCCCAGGCACCAGGAGTGTGTGGCCACAGCCCCACTGAATCACACGGAGAGAGGCCTGGCCAAGGAGACGGGGCAGTGGGAAAGCAAGAGGCATCTGGGAGCTACAGACCAGGGACATCCTGGGCCAGCCTGACAGCAGGTGGGCCTCCCGAGGGAGGACCCGGGAAGGTGGACAGAGGCAAGAGCCAAGTCCCTCCTTCTCCAGGCACCAGTGGTCACACACAGAGTCTGGTCCCTGTGTGACCCTCCATGTTGGAGAGAAAGGTTGTTCCACCTGGCAGGGGAGAGGTGAGATGGGCCTGGAAGGAGCTGTCCTGGGGAGACAGGAAGCCTGACCCCCAGCCCTGAGCCGATGGCTACTCCCATCTTTTCTTATCTGCAGAATGGGAGAGGCCAGCCCCTCTCTGGACCTCAGGCGCCCCTTCTGTCAAATGGGAAGACTCCAGAAAGAGTCTCCAGGCATCCAGACCAGCCTGGCAGGATCTACCCTGCCAGAATCTGTGTCAGCAATTTGGAGTCTGTAGAAGCCTCAGGAAGCCTCTCCCCTCCCGGCTGGAAGAATGTCATTAGCTGTGTTAGCCTGATTATGGGGACTGTGTTTGGGTGCCTGCCACCCCCAGAAGAAGGGAGGTCTCAGCGGGAAAACAGCTAATGTAATGGCATGGCGGTTTTATTAGCATATCTCCCAAACAAGCTGTGCACTTAGCACAACAGACAGCGGAAGAGTAAATATCGGCAGTGGGGGCGGGGAGGGGGTGAGAGGGGGACTCCTGCTGGGCTCCAAGGAAGCTGCTGGAAAGAGTGAGGAGTAAACAGTAACAAGCCTCTGCCCCTCCCATGATAGGACTGCCTGGGACACAGGGCCTTAAGGAGGTGTCGGTCCCCATACCCCGCAAGGTTCTCTGTCGGAAATTTCCAGATGTGAGTCTCCAGGTGCAGCCCCGCGCACCTCAGACATAACATGTCCCCAGCGAAGCCCCTATATCGCCCACCTGAAACCCGCGCCTCCTGCAGGTGTCCTGTCACGGCTGATGGCAAGTGCCCAAGGTGATGGATGAGAAGGGCCTTAGCCAAAATGTGAAGGACAAGTTGAGAGCTAAAGATGGGCCGGGAGGAAGACAGTATTGACAATAGTTGACTAAAATCACCTGCCCCAAGGGGAGGAAAGGCAGAGCACAGGGGATGACTCTGTATGACGCCGTAATGATGGGTACATGTCATTAGGCATTTGTCCAAACGCCGGGGAATGTGCATCACCACCATGAGTGAGCCCCCGTGTCATCTGTGGACTCTGGGTAATCGCCATGTGTCAACACGGGCTCTTCGGTTGTAAGAAATGTGCCACTCTGGTGGGGGACGCTGATAGTGGGGGAGGCTGTGCATGCGGTGGGGGGGCGGCAGGGGGTCGATGGGAACTCTCTGTGTCTTCCACCCGATTTCGCCGAGAACCCAAAACTGCTCTAAGAAATAAAGTGTATTTAGGGGCGCCTGGGTGGCGCAGTCGGTTAAGCGTCCGACTTCAGCCAGGTCACGATCTCGAGGTCCGGGAGTTCGAGCCCTGCGTCAGGCTCTGGGCTGATGGCTCAGAGCCTGGAGCCTGTTTCCGATTCTGTGTGTCCCTCTCTCTCTGCCTCTCCCCCGTTCATGCTCTGTCTCTCTCTGTCCCAAAAATAAATAAAACGTTGAAAAAAAAATTTAAAAAAAAAAAGAAATAAAGTGTATTTAATTCACAGTTATTGTCTCGAAGGTGAGGGGCTGGAACGCTACAGGGGATACAAAAGACTTCAATTTTATCTTTAACTTTCCTTGCCTTTATTAGAAAAAGCACTAAAAACGCAAGAACGATGAAGTGTTAATAGTTGTCCATTCCGGGTATTTTGATACATGTGCGTTTTTTTCTTATTCTTTGTACTCTTCGATCTGTTAGCCACTTCTCAAATAAAAGCAGGACAAAACAAACAAACAAGCCACCTGTCACGCCAGGGGCGCAGGGAACCAAGAACGTGGGTGGGAGGCTGGAGCCCGGGCTAAGGGTCTGGACACGGTGGGGGCCAGAACCGGGCAATGCTTTTACCAGGAAGGTCTTGGAGGCGGCCTGAGCTGACCTCAAGGTGCAGAATTGGTGGCCAGTGGGGGACACAGAGCTGCCCACTGAAGGTCCTGTCTTTCAGTTTTTCTTCCCGAGGAGGCAGACTTTGCAGAGGTGACAAACTCTTAGTAAATGCCGTAGGGCCCCCCCGCCCCCTGCTTAGGTCCCTAACCCTGTGAATGATTGCCTGTGAGTCTGTCCGGGTGAAGGATGGCGAGGGAAGCTTCTGGAAGAACTGGCCCTTCCCCCAAGACGATGCTCATTGCTTCTCCAGGAGAAGAAGGTAGAGGAGTGCAATCGTGGGCTCTCGGGGAGCCTTATTGTGCCAGGACATTGCTGAGCTGGAGGCCCCTGCAGGAGGCGACACAGTGAGGTTTCTCTTTATTTTCCTTCTCCTCACCGCCCCCCACCAATACCCCACCAGTTGCCGGTGCACTGCATTGGAGTCATTCCTTAGCCCCATCGTCCCTGTCTCTGCATCGGTGGGTCACTCTAGGACGCCCATTCTCGAGCCCCCTCACCTTCATTTTCCTGTCTGCAAAATGGGTTGAAGTCTGCAAAGGAGCTTGGGAAGATCCCCACGATGCCTCAAGAGGTGGTTCCCACCCCACACTTTCCGTCAAGAGTGTAGGGTAAGAAGCAAATGCTCCGATTTCCACTGGGGTAGTTAGATACTCATCATTCGTTTATAATAATAGCAACAACAACGATGACAATGGCGATTTTTGTTTTTGAGTGTTTCTTACTACCATGTACCAGGCGAAATCAATTTACGATCTAATCTTCTATATTATAGCCGTAGGAGGCAGATGCTGTTTATCAGCATTTGCATCTTAAAAAATGAAGTAGCAGACACAGTAGAATCGCTTTCCCCAAGTCCCAGAATGGGGGATGAGTCCAGGACTGAAATTATTCTACTCTGCCTCTCGGTACCAGGCCATTCCACCTCAGATGTGTCCTCGGTGCCCTGGGGGCATGGACGCAGGCCCACGGATAGATTTCATGGACGTGGTGATGGTCCCCGCCCTCTAGGAGGTCACAGTTTTTACCATCCAGGCTCTTAACACCCCAAAGATTGCCACTCATACTGACATGATGTGTTGACAGCTGTCTCCCGGGACTGGCGCCCCTCAAGGAAGAGAACCCCGTCCACCCACCCCCTCAAGATTTGGGGAAGGGTCTCTGTGATTTGCAGGAGGGTCAAGCTCATCTTTCTTCGGTGGCACTTCTCATGTGGGTAAGTTCTGTGGTCCAGGGGTCTCCGGGCACAGAGAACTGTTGACTCAGAAGGGAGACTCTACCCACGAGGGTGGCCAGGCGATCTCTCACGGAACTATCTGGGTGCACAGACTTTCTTCAGACTTTCTGTGTGGACCCCTTCTGCTGCTGGCTGGGTATACTGACGTGGACTTTGCTGTCGGCCCGGCAGCCAGCACCACACTGTCAAAGGGAAATGGTAGCAGCGAGTCTTCTGGGTGTTGGAGGAAGCAACTGGAAAAGACTCCAGCTAGAGTGGAACCCTACGGTCCTTGCATGTCCCACAGCACACGGGGACCAGTGGAAGGACCCCGGACGCCAGAGGCCCGTTTGTTGTCATTTATATTATTGTTACCAGAGATTTAGGCCAGGGGGGTGTCTGCATTCTGGTTGGCGACGTTGAGGGTACGTGTCAACCTCATACCGTAATGTCAATGATTCTTTGACTTTATGGGTGGGGAGATCACTTAGCTCCCTTCTAGCTACGAAGGCGACACACTTGACCTAATTTTCCTGTCTACCAGGTAAGCTCACTAAGCTGATAAACTCTTGTGGTACATACACGTCTTTCCGTTTCTATGTCTAAACCTTTGAATTTGATGGGATCTTAAGAAACGTAACTTCATACACTTTTGAACCCTTGCAACCTTTTACATTTCTAGGACCATACAACAATTAGATCTTATCTTTAGGGAAAGATTATTACGTTATATGCTGTTGGATTTGGGGTTGTTTATATGGCTTTGTCTCACTCAAAACCAGAACTCCTTAGGTCATTCTATTATTATTCCTGCTGGAGCTAAAAACTGCTTTTTAATGGATGTATTTACATTTACTATTTCTGTCCTTTGTTGATACATTTAATGAGTCGGTAGCATAAACGTGATCGAATAAAAAGACGGCAGAAACACGCAGAGTGTTTCGTTTTCTTTTAGAACGTTTATGTTAACTCTTTCTCAATTTGCGAAAAAATGTTTTTCTAAACACTTTGTCAGACCCCTTGAGAATCTGATAAGCTAGCGCCTCTCCCTCCAGAAACATACACAGGGGTGCAACCATCGTGTCCTGGCTCTTCATCATTGATCATTAGTGGGGCACAGTAACATTCTCTATCCATACTTCCCATTTGTCGGATTGCCTTCCAATGTTCATAGCTTCTCATTAATCTGTTCATCCTGTCAAGCAGTGCTTCCTTCTTTCAATGTGAGACTTAAATACGATGACACAGCCTTGAGCGCAGTGTGATGGGCACGTGGAGGACTGAACGACCCACTGCACTCTGGGGGCAAAGAGACGGTGATGACCTTGGAGCTAAAACCCAAGAAGTAACTCAAAGTCTCCCAGGCAGAGTGGAGGGAGGAAAAGACTCCCAGTTGGATGGGCCAGAGGTGCGGCGAGTTCAGGGAAGCTGTGGCGAGAAGGGGCGGGGCCCAAGCCGGAGAGAGAGGACGACGTGCTGACGTCAGCAAGGGCGCACGTAAGGAACCTTTTGACGGAGCACGTATTCTCGCACAGGAATTTGAAGACGATTTTACCCTGGAGTCGGTCTGCCAGAGTCAAGTCCTGCTTCTACAACTCACGACCTGGGTCACTCACTGACCATCTTGTGCCTCAGTTTCCTTCTCTAGAAATGCTGGGCAATAAAGATGACTACTGAATTGGGGTGGCGGGGCCGGGGGGTTGAGGGAGACCCTGTGCATTAAGGGGCTACAGTGGTGCCCAGCGCGCGGCGATGGCTCAATACAAGGCAGCTGTTTCATTGTCATCATCATTATCGAAAGGAATGAGGGAGGGGAGGACTCCAGTCCCGTTCGCCTCAGAGAGACTTCCTGGGGGGTGCTGGGTTCACCTTCAAGCTGTGCATTCTTGGGTGAGAAGGTGACTGAGGAGGAGACGGAGGCGGGAGGAAGTGTGGGAGACTTCAGCCTGGCTTGGGGACGGGGAGGTGGACCCAGCCAGCGGGCAGTGGAGGAGAATCCATCATCTCTCTGCAGGATGCCAGGGCCACGCAGGCTTTGGCCGCATCTAGCCGGTGGCGTTTTACCAGCTTTGGAGACAGCGCAGGTCTGGGAAAGTCAATCCCACAGGGAACGGTTTGCACAGAGCAGATAAAGCATCTCAACCCGAGGCGCGTCATAAACCCCTGTGCACGCGCTGTGATCGCGCAAGAGCCATGCTCCAACCCCAAACACACGAACGCCAAGCACACGAACGGCAGACACAGCGCAGGCCCACAGCAGCCCGTGCACGCCTGCTAGTGCACACACCTGCACACCCGGAGCACACGCACTCTGCTGGAGTCTCCCAGCCCCCCCCGGACTGGCCCCAGACCCTGGGATTTGGAGCCAGGCAGTCTGGCCTCGGAATCGGTGATCCAACCCCCCTGGAAGCGAGGGTGCAAGTATACCCTGGGCACTGAGCGCACAGCTGTTTCCGGAAGTACATGCGCGTGTGTGTATGAGATGCTGCGAAATGCTGTGTGTGTGTGTGTGTGTGCACGCGCATGCGGCTCCATGGATGTGTGCATTCTATAGGGTGTATGTGTGGGAGGCACGTGTGTGCTGTAGATAGGTTTTGCACACACCTGTAAATGTGCTCACACGTGTGTATCTCCCACTGTTCCTGTGGGTGGGTGCTTATGCAGGCACACACGCGCCTCTGGGGACGAGGTATGACTCTGCACGCGGACGTGATGGAGGGGGGGTTGCAGCGTCCCCTGTAGAGCTCTAAGGGAAGCGGACATCCTCCTGGCAGCCTCCCTCCTCTTCCTCGAACACTCCCCCCTCCTCCCCCCCCTCCCCCCCCTCGGCTCTCCTCCCCCTGCTGTGTGGCCACAGGTCCTCAGTCAGGGGGAGGAAGCAGCCTGACGGATGGGTGTGCATTCAGTGCTGCTCACTCGTGGTTTCCAAGCTGGGGGACGCGGCGCTGGGGGGGTGGGGGGTGTCGGCAGCCCCGGGGACATGCGAGGGTGGATAGAAGGGCTTCCTGGGGTGGCTCCTACTTCATAGGTTGCTTTTCGGGGTGCACATATGAGGCTGCCCTGTCGGGACAAGGGCTGCCGTTCTGGAGAGAGGCCTCCACCCAGGAGCCAGGGCCTCCTGCAGACTTCACCGCTGCCGTGGATGGAAAACATTGGAGACACCACTCCCTCGGGAGCTGCGGGTGAAGCCGTGCTCAAAACCCTTCTCTGGCCATTTCAGCTCCGTGGCCTTGGCCGAGGCACGTCCCACCTCCCAGACTCGCTGTCCTGCTCTGGGACGAGGAACCACAGGAGCATCCGTGAGTTCTGTCTCTGCGCGTCCACCCCTGTCCACCTTAGATCTCCCACCGTGGACACAGCCTCCTTCACCCTGAGCCATGGTGGGGACTGAGCAGCACTGACCCCAACCCCCAACATCAGCGGGGACCTCGAGACCCAGGTGTGGCCAAGCCCACCTTCCATCCTCCTGGATGCTCTGGTTGGCTATGGGATGGACATGTGACCCCACATGGGCCAATGAGAGCCTGTCCTGGGGCTTTGGGTGGATCTGGTGGGGAAAGATTCTGTGCAGGGGTGGGGGGTGGGGGTCGAGGGACGTGGCTGCGGGGCTGGTGGGGGGGAAGCCAGGAGCTGCTGGCCGTCATCTCGGTCACCCCCATGGAGACAACCTGCTAGAGAGTGAACCGAACCCACGGGAAAGCAGAGCCCCGGGAGGGAGAGGCTCTACGTCATGACTAAGTTGTTGGAGTCTCTGGATCCAGCTGGGTCGGCCGCCCAAAGCACCTGACTTTCAGTTACATGAGCTACTACACTTCCCTTTTCACTTAAGTCTGTTCAAATTGAGTTTCTATCGCTTGCAACCCGAAGAATCCCAATTCATGGAGCCCACGGTTTGTCCCCGGGACCTCCGAGTGGTGGAACCAGGCAGACCGCGGAAGGGGGGCTGCTCCAGGAAGGCTGTGTCCTCGCTATCCGGGGACCAGGCATGCTGAGGGGGTTTCCAGGTGGGGCAGGGCTACGCTGCGTCCCCTCTTCCGCCCCCAGGATGGCCTCGGGGCTCGGCCCCCGGCTCACGTTTCCTCTTTCCGTGGCTCGCACGGGTCCTGCCCAGTTGGCTCAGCCAGGCCCAGTAGGGCGGGTCTAGATAAGGAGAGCCAGTGGTGGCTTCTAGAATAAGGTGAGGTCTGAGGGGCATGAGGGAGGAGACTATCTTGCAGGACGCGCCCCCTTTTCATGCTGCTTCCGGGTTATAGCCAGGATCCAACCACCTCTCCAGCCACCTTTGCCACCATCAGCATCCGTGGGGCCACCCTCTTTCTCCTGGTGTCCTGCCTCCACCCTCTCCCGTTACAGACTCTTCCCTGTGCAGCATCTGGGAGCTCCTATTAAAACCGAGGTCGGATCGCAACCCTCTTCTGTTCAGATCTCTCCAGTGGTTTTCATCTGGCACAGAATGAAAACCAAATTCCTTACAAGGGCCCACAAGGCCCTGTAGGATCTGCCCAGTTACACTGGGCTCAGGCCAACCCACCTTTGGCCCCAGGGCCTTTCCATGGTTGTTTTTTTTCTTTTTTGTTTTGTTTTTTTTTCCCCTTTTCTTTTCCAGGATTTCTCTTCCTTGAGGCATCCACGCGACTCACCCTCCATCTTCACTCAAACTGGCGGCTTGTCAGTGAGCCCCCTGCCCCCATCGCCACCCTGACAGCCCACCCTGTCCTCCTGTCCCGCTTTCTTTTTCCCACAGCACCATCGTCCTGATTATTACATAATTTATCATTCATTCATTTGTTGTCTGTCTCCCTCTCTGGGATGTAAGTTTCAGGAGGAACGTCGCCCTCTTTCTTCACTGCCGCGTCTTCAACACCTTGCATGGTGCCTGGCACATAGTGGGCACTTTCTAGGAATATGTTGAGTGAACGAACAGCTTCTCTCTTCTCGGTACGGCACCCTGATCGTCCTTTGGGAAACTCTGTCCTCCACTGTCAGCTCATGTGTTTTGGGTGGGGTGGACCCCACGCCCAACTCTATGCAAGGCACCCAGTCCAGACCTGTAATGGACATACCCAGGACCACTGGGCACACACGGGCAGGTGTACTTGCTCAGGGGGCTGAAATCCGGCCCACCAAGCCTGAGTTCTGGCATGAGGCTGCTTCTCCCAAGAGGGACACATTTCCTGACTGCCATCAAGGCACTACGGGGGGATCCCTGGCCCTGAGAAAATCTCCCACCTTCACCCAAGTGTCGGGTCAGAGATGGGCATGTGACCAGGTTGGTCCGGTCAGGCGAATCCTGAGGGAAATGTCTTCCCTCCAGGGTTGCTGGACAGGTAGGTGTTTTCTCCCTGAGTGAAGGCAGAGGAGGAAGAAATGCTGTAAGCTGGAAGAAAAGGACTAGAGTCCTGGATCCAGCCCTACCTGAGGCCCACACCGCTCTTGGGACCTTTTAGTCCCATGAGTCCATCCATCCATTCCTTTTTTGTTTACGCCGCTTGAAGCTAGGCTTCCTGTCTTTGCAATTTTAGGCTCCCTTCTGACCTTGCGGGGGCAGGTAGTGGTACCCCACAGGGCAGTCACGAGCATTGGATGAGCCCTGCCTTTGAAAAGCAGTTGGCCATTTTTAAATCCTTTATGCACACGAAGGGCTTCTGGAGATTTCTGCTGGGTGTGGCCCGTCTCCACTCTTCCTCTCCCCTGGGCTGCTCCCCCCACGGAGTCCAGACCTCTCCCCTGGGGAAGCTCCGCCCCCTCCCCAAAGCAGTGTCAGCTCCTCTCTTAAAGCCGAAGGATTTTCTCCTTTTCCATTCTTCATCTTGAAAAATGGCAAATTGAAGCACTTAATTTTCCTCCTCCAACCCAATTAATGTGGACGTGCTCAGCGCCGATGCGCGGCTGTGAAAGGCAAGTCATTTATATCAATTAGCAAAACCCACACGAGCTTATGGCTGTTTGCAGAGTCCGGAAGAGGCCATCCTCCAAGAAGGGAGGCCCCGTGGGAAGTCCAACAACGAAGACCCCACCGGGGGTGTCCGGGTGGCGTGGGGCCTCGGGGACCATTGGGATTGTGTTGTGATGATACTTTTGACAGGACACTGGTCCAGCCACCTCTCCTTGTCATGAGGTCTCCATGCGAACGTGTCCAGGGAACAAGAGAATTTCCAGGCACGGCCACATCTCACTTTAAGCGGGGGCTTTGTTCCCTAAACCTGAATGTGGACCCCACACAGTCGAGCGATGGAATCAATAGAATCACAAGTTTATCTCCAAAGGGTATCTGAGCCCCCGACGTGCCCCATCATCCGTCCTGGCTCTCCTGGATCGTTCTTGATCTCCGGTGTCCACTCTCGCCTTTTCGGTCCAGGCTCATCCCCCGCAGTCAGAATGAGCTTTTGAAAATAAAAATCAATCATGTCACTATTCTACTCTGAAACCTTCTGCGGCTCCCTAGTGTACTCAGAATAAAATCCAAACTCCCCATCATGGCCTTCAACACCTTGCATGGTCTGGCCCCTGCTGACCCCTTAGACTCATCGCTCTCTACTCTCCTCCAGTTCTCTCCACTGCAGCTGCACTGAGTTCCTCCAACTCACCAAGCTTGTTCTTGCCCCAGGCCCTTTGCATATGCTATTCCCCCACATTTTTTTAACCCCTGGTGGCTCTTTCTCATCCTTTAGATCTCAGCTCAGATGTGACTCCCCATACCCAGACTGAAGTCACTCTCCTCAGCTGCTGTTTATCCCTTTCACATGTATTCAAACTCAAAACATTTATGGAGCACCCACTGTATACCAGCCACTGCTTTGTGTTGGGAGTACAGAAGTAAGCAAGACAGACAAAAACCCCCCTGCCTCCCTTGCACTGCCCTTGGTCCTCTGGGGACCAGACACGTTGTAGAAGGGATCTTTTGTTTTAAAAACTTCTGGTTTCGGAGGCCCCTGGGTGGCGCAGTCGGTTGAGCGTCCGACTTCAGCCAGGTCACGATCTCGCGGTCCGTGAGTTCGAGCCCCGCGTCGGGCTCTGGGCTGATGGCTCAGAGCCTGGAGCCTGTTTCCGATTCTGTGTCTCCCTCTCTCTCTGCCCCTCCCCCGTTCATGCTCTGTCTCTCTCTGTCCCAAAAATGAATAAACGTTGAAAAAAAATTTTTTTTTAAACTTCTGGTTTCGGGGCACCTGGGTGGCTCCGTCGGTTAAGCGTCCAACTTCGGCTCAGGTCACGATCTCGCGGTTTGTGAGTTCGAGCCCCGCGTCGGGCTCTGGGCTGACAGCTCGGAGCCTGGAGCCTGCTTTGGACTCTGTGTCTCTGTCTCTCCCTGTCTCTCCCCTGCTCATGCTCTGTCTCTCTCTGTCTCTCAATAGTAAATAAATGTTAAAAAATAAATAAATAAAAACTTTTGGTTTCTAACTGGGGACTCCATTTACTCAAATGAGGCTCTTAGAGAATGATGTGCGGGTGGGTCATGCAGGGCAATGTTGCTCACGGGAATTAGAGGAAACAAAGAGAAACAATGACTGGGCCCATCAGCAAAGCCCTGACCGGGGGCCTGGTCGACAGGTAGTCTTAGCAGGACAGAAGCAGTCACTGTGCCTGGTACCAAGAGCGTGCCGGGCAAAGGCTATTGTTTTTGATGCTGGAGATTTCTTTTAATTGATAAGACAGGAAGTGCAGCCAGGGAGAACACAGGCAGGCCTGGAAAAGAATCCCTGCCCTCCTGAGCAGACATTCCATTTGAGTAGGGGGGCCGAATAGCGACAGAAATAGATTGAGAAAAATGTCAGCTGGTGACAAATGCTTTAGGAGGGCGTGAGGCCAGCGTGAGAGAGTGGGTGGTCGGGGTGGGCTTCGCAGAGGAGACCTAGGGAACTGACCAAGCCAGAGGACCCCTGGGAAGGATTTTCCAGGCCGGGGGAAGAACAGGGACCAAGGTTGCAGGGGGTGAGGGCATCTGTATGCTGGAGGAGCCCTGGCTAGAGCAGCGGGAGCTGAGGGGGGAGCTGGGCTCAGAGGGGCAGAGGGATGGGGCAGGACACGCGGCCCCGCCCATGTTTCTCTAGAGGATGCAGCCAGTCTTGCTAGTCTTCCGAGTGAGGTGGGAGCCACGGAGGGCTCTGTGCGGGGCGGGCATGGCCTGACGTGGGCTTTCACAGGATCGCCCCGGCTGGAGTGGAGAGCAGACTGCAGAGGGTGAGGGCAGAATCATGCAGAATGGTCGGGGAGGTGCGATGGTGCAGGCGAGATGCCTTGGGAGCAGGCGAGGAGGGGCAGGTGAGGGGCCTCGATCTTGATCCTGGGTAATTTGGGGGAATCAGGAAGTGGGTCAGAGGACATAGGGAAAGGCCTAGACGCTCCCTGGGTTTTGAAAAGCCCTCGTGGGATCTCTGCTTTGCAGGGCCCTCAGAGCATGTGTATGTGCTCACGTATCCACTCATGCATTCGCTCTGGAAACCATTCATTCATTCCAAACGTATGGGAGGCTTTGAACCCAGATGCACTTGGTTCTGTTCATGCCTTTACCACTTCCTGTTGGGCATCTTTAACCTTTCAGGGCCTCAGTTTCCACATCTGTAAAATGGGGAACTTCACAGCACTTTGCCCCTGAGGGGTGTTGTGGTCTTCCGGTGAGACGGCTCATCAGAGCCCAGTGCAGAGCCAACCTTCAATACACTGGCTTTTGTCTCCCCCCACCTCCCTCCCTCCCAAGCATCCGTCTGTTGTCCCTTCCTCTTGTCTTTATCTCACCCGATTAGGCTAGAGGTTCCAAGAAAGCAGTGCTTTTTATCTGTTGTCTCCTGGGGTGGGTTGTTGTGTTTGGGGTTTCATCCCCAGTGTCTAAAACCTTGCTTAGCGCAGAGCAGGTGCTCCATAAATACCTGTAGGATGAATGAATTCCCTTGAGCCCTGCGCAGACCAAGAGTGTCTCCTCAGGGGGTGGGGGGGAGGGTGAATTCCAAATTCCAGAAAAGCAGATCACAGTGGGGGCAGCAGACACATCGCCAGGGACCCTGTTGTAAATTCTTAGAGGCCCAACAAATGAGCATTAATGAAATGTTTAATGTCTTCTTTAGCTCATGTGCAAGTTGTAGGTCAAATTTATGGGCCAGAGAGAGTTGTATTTCTAATCTGGTCTATGTAACTTTTATTACCTTGGGGTCCATTGTGTAATCATCATGCTTTTTAATATATGCGTGTTTAGGACCGTATGTTTATTTGTCTCAACTATTTACGAAGATCTAGCCAGGCGCCTCTCTCTCTGGGAGTTCGGCCGCACCTGGGGCGTTGGGGGTGCTCCCTGGAGGGTCCCTGGGTGGCCAACATAACAACACGAGCCATCCCCAAGTCCCGTGGCAGCTGTCCACGTGTGTGACTCCACTCCACCACCCTCAGGGCACCCCAGTGAGGGAGGGTCCTGTTACTAACACCGTTTTACAGATGAGGAACTGGAAAAACAGAGGGTCTGAGGTTTGTCCCAAGGTCACGCAGCTCTTAAGAGCAAACCCGGACTGGACCCCGGGTCCCATCCGACTTACTCCAAAGCCCAGGCTTTGAATCGACGTTTGCCACCATCTTGGGCCAGATGAATTATTCCGAAACAGCCTCCTAAACTCTAGAAAGACAAGTATATTTATCCCTGTGAATAAAAGATTTAATGTCCGTTCCAGCCTATATGTTAATTTTGTGTCATCTTTATGGTGCTAGAGAGTTATCTCTTAATGTATATGTATCTATTTTTATTATACCAGGGGCCCTTGATACAATAAATGTTTTATAAGAGTTGGAGTATAATTTCATTACTTTTCAGTATTTACAGAGGTTCCAAGTTGCAGCTTTGCCTTTACGGCATATTGTGCCATAACACGGTCCTGTCTGTGACTTGTTAAGTGAACCCCTAGGTGAGGAGCAACCCCAAGGAGAACCGTGGGGGCCGTGAGCAGTGGTCTGACCATGTTGGAGGAGGCGGGACGGTAAGTGAACACCAACCCTCAGGGAGCAAGGAGCAGGCGCTGACTGGGGCTCAGAGAAGACCTGGGACCTGGCCCGTGAACCAGGAGCCGCAGAAGAGAGCTTGGGCTCTCTTGGGTGTGCGTGTGTGTGTGTGTGTGTGTGTGTGAGTACATAGTCACCAATTCACTTATTCATTCGGAGAATATTTAGCGAATACCTGCTATGTACCTGGAATTGTGTTAGACCCTTAAGGTCCAGTGGCTTCAATGGTCAACAAGAGACAGACAAAGCTAAGGATGGTCCACTAATAGCCAATAAAGTTGATCTCATGATGGCATAAGAGTAACGAAGGAAGATAACAGGGAATGTTTTAAAGATCCACGGGGAGCAGAGGTACATCCCCCCCGCACAGGAGGGCGGTGGGGGGAGATGAGGAGACGGGACACGCAGGACAAAGGGGAAACAGGCAGCACAGGCCTCTAGTCAAGCTCAGGGCTAGAACATTGATGCTGAGTCAGCTGACGATGAGCAGAGAGGTAACAAGAACTGATTTATGTATTTAAAGTGTCACATCACCCCTACAGGGACAGTGGATTCAGGCCTCCTGGTGGAGGCAGAAGGTGGGGGGGGGGGTCTGCAGTGCTCCAGGGAGAGGTGACTGGGCTCCAGCTGGGTGGGGACAGGGCAGGTGAGCGGAGTCAAAGCAGAAAAGCCACACTGGGGGGTTCCAGTGGCGTAAGGACCAGGGGTGACTCTCGGGGGTGGCTCGAGCGAGCGAGTGACAGCTCCGCCTGTCTATAGACACAGCTTGAACACCTGAGCAAGAGGCCGTGGGGGTCAGAGCTGGAGAGGTGACTGAGAGCCTCCTGCCCTGTGCCGAGAAGTCTGTCTCGGGCCCCAGAAGAGCCGGCAGCAGGAGAGTCCGCGTCCCGAGATGGCCCTGTGCCAGGGCAGTGCTGCTCCCGTGTTTCACTTCCCCATCCGTTAGGAGGAAACGCACTGGGGCCGGAGCCCGCGTCCTGGGGGGATATCACTGTCCCATCACAGCTCATCTCTGTGTCCCACCCCTGCCCTGAGCGTCCGTTAAAACTGGCCGTGGCACAGCGAGACTCAACCCATGGCGGGACGGCCATGGGTCCTCCCCACAGGGCCACCGAGGCAGGGGCACCAGCTCAGGGCCCGGCCCTGCCCCACAGGAAGGAGACCCGCTGCACGGGGAGGGCAGCAGGCCCCCCTCCACTCGAATCCCGGGCTCAGACCCCAGCTCCATGCTTGCCAGTTGGGGACCCTGGGGAGTCACCTCCCCTCTCCGGGACTCAGTCTCTCCATCTGTAAAAGGAGGCTTTATCGTCAGTGCCAGAGCTCTTCCTGGTAAGCCAGAGACTCTGCTGCTGCTGCTGCTGGTGGTGGTTTGAGCAGAGAAAGAAGTGGGCTACAGGGTAATGGGGCCCTGGAAACTCTGGGGGGACCAGAGAGGCAGGGTTGGAGGCTCCACAGGCTACAACCCCGTCGGACTTCTTGGCAGGACTGTGGGACCCAGTGCTGCTGCCCCGGGGCACGGACACCCCAGCTCACACCCTGACACGGGGCCCTGGGGTCAGCAGTGAAAAGTCCTCCCCTCTCCCCGTCCATGTGGCCTGATCCCCTCCTCATGCGGCCTTACGTCTGGCCAATGAGCACCATCCTGGGGCTTTGCTGGACTCCCTGGGAGGAGGGATCCGGTTTCTGCTGTGGCTGCTAAGTTGGTGGTTGGAAGCCCAGAGCTTCCAGCCTGGTGCTGGTGACCAGCTTGTCCCCCCTAGAAGAGCCTGTCTGAGAATGTCACCAACGCAGAGGGAAAGCAGGGCTAAGAGACGGAGCATCTTACTGACACTGTAGGTGCCCCTGGATGCAGCCATGCCTGAAGCCATCCTGTCAATGTGTAAAGTGAGCCATGTCCTCTGTAAGGGCCCAACGTCCTTATGTGCGGTGAGTCCAGTGGAGCTTATGGGGCGGGGACCCCAAAATGCTACCCCACAGTCTCACCACAACCTTCTCTGAGCCAACAGCCCACTTTGGGCAAGCCCAGCCTTCTGGACTCTTCTTCCCATTCATGTCTGGAGGAAATGCTGGGGGAGATATGGGCAGATCTAGGTTTAACACCAAACGTACCTGAGTGTAGGACCACCCTCTGCCACTCACTGGTTGTGTGACCCAGAGCAGGCCACCTCACCCTCCTCAAGCCTCAGTGTGCTTGCTAATCTGTGAAATGGGATGATGGACACATCGATCCTGCAGAGTTGAAGGAGTCAATGTGTGTTAAAAAAGCTGAGTACATGTCAGGGGCTTAGAAATAGCTGTGCGCCCTGGTCTTTCCCTCCTGCCAGGTGGCCCGGTGGCTGCAGGAATGACAGCAGAGTCTGTGTCTGCATTCGGTCAGTTTCACAAGGTGACACATGAGCGTGAAATTGAAATGCACCTCCTGGTCCACGTCAGGGCTCAGTAATAGGTCACTATTGCCATTATCACTATCACCACCATCGTCATCACCATCATCACCATCATCGGTTGCAGAAAGGCACGACTGACAAGCTGAACTGGGGAGGCCTGGGGCACTGACCAGACGCACGTTATGTGAAGGAGCCCAAGACCCCGTGGAGGTCAGGGTGGGCTTCCTGGAAGAGGCAGAACTAAAGTGACACCTGAAGTTCACGGGGGACTGGGTTAGATAAGGAATGATGGAGATCACATCTATGCAGCTGCTGCTCATTGATGTGCTCACGGGGGGCAGGTCGGTCCCAGGTGCTTGAGGTGCATCAGCTGATTGTTACCCCGCAGTTTACTGATGAGCTGAGTACCAGAGACGTTAGCAATTCACTCAAGGTCACACAGCAATGAAGTGGCAAAGCAGGGCTTGAAACCCAGGCGGCTGGGCTCAGGAGTCCACTCTCCTGACCACTTTTACTTGAGCACTCTGTGTCTCAGTTTCCTCATCTATGAAATGGGGGCAATCATGGGATCTTTACTTAAGGTACTGAGAAAATTAAAAACAGTTTCCTATGACAACACTTAGAACAGCGCCTGCCGCGTTAGCTGTTTTTAGTTCCTGTTTTTAAGTTGACTTTTTAATTTATTTATTTTGAGAGAGAGAGAGAGAGAGACAGCACAAGTGAGGCAGGGTCAGAGAGAGAGGGAAAGAGAGAGTCCCCAGCAGGCTCTGCATTGTCAGCACAGAGCCCGATGCAGGACTCGAACCCACGAGCCACGAGGTCATGACCTGAGCCGAAACCGAGAGTTGGACGCTTAACCGACTGAGCCACCAGGTGCCTTTAGCTATTTTTAATTCTAATTGAGTCCTTTTCTGCAAGAAGGTGGAAAGCTGACCTCGGAAAATTTGGTGATGCTCCTCTTCCTTTTCTGAGGATTTAGCTGGTTCCAGGTACAGGAGAAACAACAGAGTCCTCAGCCAGTACCCTGAGACACCCGCCCTTCAGGCTGGGTCCCGCGGGGTTGGCTCAGGCGATTACCATGGAGGTGTTCCTGGTAATCCGGCTGGTCATTCTCCCTGCTACTTCTTTGCCACTTAGGGTACAAGGAAGTCACCCCACAGCTCCCATGCCGCAGGGTAGGAACTCTCTGCCATCCTCAAAGCCCCATCTGCCTGGGGACAGGGTTACCAACTCAGCCACCTGCAGGGGTGAAGGGTGACCTAGCTGATGAATGGGCCAGAAGTAGGGCTCGGGCCGCAGTGAGCCGGAGCGCGCGTGCTCTGTGGACAGGAGTGGCCTCCTCGGTTCTGGTCCATCATTATGTGAGGGCAGGAAGGCCCCATGGAGCTTAATTGGTCGCTTTTGAAAGAAGTCGGGGCTTTTGAATGAAATCTCCTGATTTTTAACTATTGGCAGCATGGCAACATAAACAGCCCCAAGTAGGTCAAGCATAAAACGTCTGGGGCCCGAGCTAATCCTATACTCAGATGCAGTTATTCTGTGTTTGAGCCTTTCGGCCTCCCTGGACTCCACCCCGGCCAGTAGCCCAGGTCTTGGCTTTGCTCAAAGTCTACACACCCTTGGGGGACTCTGGCCACCTCCCAATGGCATTAGGCAGGGGGGATTCCTTAAGGTTTATGCGTCTCCTACGGGACCCAGAAAAAAGCAGAGCCTCCAGATCAGCTTGAAGGGACAACACGAAGCCACCCATCCATCCATCTGTCCATCCATCCGTCCATCCCTCGTCCAATCAACAGAAAAAGATTGAGCACCAGGTGCTGCGCTCAAATAAACAAACGTCCCTGTCCTTGTGGAGCTGATACTTGGCAGGGGAGCCAGGCCTTAAGTAGGTAAAAGAAATGACATGTGGAACAGTAACGATCACGACAGAGAAAACTAACGCAGCAAAGAAGATAGGGAGTGTGTGCGTGTGTGCTTGAGGACCAGCAAATGGGCCGGCGTGCCTGGAGGGGAGGGAGTAGGGAGGAGAGCGGGGGGATATGTCTCCCCACTGCACCAGGTCCTGAAGTCAGCTACTTAAGAATCTTGATCCGCTCCTCTTTGCAGAGAACTGCTTTCCTTATTTTCTCCAATATCGTAATCCCATAGTTGCACATGCAAATAAATCTGCTTTGCATTATTAAAAGGGCGGGTGAGACATAAATGGGTAAGATCGGGCAGAGCTTGGTGAATGGCCGCAAGGATGCCCTGCGGAGGAGGGTCCCTCTAGGTGAACGTGGAGAAGGACTTGCAGGTGACCGGGGTGCGGGTGGAGGCGGGCCAGGGAGGGGTTCGCAGCAGTATTCAGCGGGGACATAAGTAGCTGGGACGCACCTTGAGGCCGTGAAGCAGACAACAAGTGAATGAATTCTGGATGTATTCAGAAGGGGGGCTGGCCGGGGATGGGATTTGGAGTGTCCCCAGAGAGGGTCACGAGTGAGTTGTCAGGACCAAGGACCAACTGAGAGAAGCCAGAAAGGGACCTGCCCTCTTTACATGTCGTCACAGGGCGGACCCTGAGCTGCCTTACGCCCCTTCCCAGGAGCCCCCATGTGCGCTGAAGTTGGGGCAGGGACAGGACGGATTTCCTGCCCACCCAACTGGGGTGACAAAGGTTCAGCGCCCAGACTGGCTGACGCTCACGCTTGCAGAACTGGGCGTCGCTGAGGGTGGGGACAGGGTCTGTTTCCTCCCTGGGGCCCCAGCACCCAGCACAGCCCCAGCCTGGGGTGAACATAGGCCAGCCTGGGTGGCACTTGCGGGGGAGGGCTGCACCCCCCCCCCGCCCCACCCCCAGCAGCCTGGGGAGCCACAGCTGCCAGCTAATTCCTCAGCCGCAGTCATGTGTCCGCCCAGACCCCACTGCCCCCTGACCTTTGGGGGCTCAAGTGTCACCGGTGCCTGGCCACAGAGGGAGGGACAGGGAGGGCAGAGTGAGAAAGAGAAGACGAGCACACAGAAGATGCTCGGAGGCCTAGAAAGGGCCCTCCCTCGGCCACTGCCAGGGCCCACGATGCACCGCGACAGGCCTCCCCGGGCTCGGCCTCTACCGAATCCTACAGACGCTTACTGCCTGCCCGCTGCCAGGGCCCCGGCTGAGCATCCGGGCGTCACATCCGGCCCTCAGGTGTGCCAGTGGGGAGGAGGGGGTTCAACGCTTCCCACGACAGGAGGGACGGCACTCGGGAGGAAGTGGCCCCGCCCCGGGAACGCCCTCCGCTTCCGCGCCTGCTCTGGCCCCTGCCCTGTGGTCTTGCCCTCACTCGCCCGCAGATCCTGGGACCCTCCCGCTGGGACCGCCCTAGCCCCTGCCAGAGCCGCTAGCGGAGACCCGCTTCCCACCCCCCTCCACCCCCCCCCCCCCCGGCGGCCAGGACAGGACGTCCAGGAAGCCAGGTCCCCCATGTCCCTGCCTGTCACAGCCCTGTCTTGAGAGCCAGGTGCCGGGAACCGGTCCCCTGCCAGGAAGCTCCAGCTGACAGAGTATTGATCAGCCTGCGGGTCGATGGGGGCCTTGACCTGCCCGGACTTCCTGCAAGCCCTTGGTGAACCTCAGCTCGATGAGCCTCTCGTCCCGAGGTCCAGTAGAGCATTCCGGGAGCTTCCACGGGGAGCAGGTGGGCCGGCAACGGGGCCCATGGGGGGGGGGGGGGAGGGGGGCCTGGGGAAGTCGAGACCCGGATTCTGCTCTGCCGGCATCTTGGTCTCAAAAGTTGGCGTTCCTACCACTTTCCTTTCCTTCTTTTTCTAAAGTTGCTTTACTTCTTTTGAGAGGGAGGGAGGGAGAGAGCTGGGGCGAGGGGCAGAGGGAGAGAGAGAGAATCCTAACCAGGCTCGACCCCCGTCGCAGAGCCCAACGGATCCCATGACACCGGGATCATGACCTGAGCCGAAATCAAGCCAGAAGCTCAGCCGGCCGAGCCACCCAGGCGCCCCGGCATTCTTACTTTTCAATCTTTATTTTACGAAATTAATAGGGGCTGCGGCTTACGCCCTCTGATGCACAAACGCCGGAGGCGGGGGCACAGTTGCGCCTCGTCCTGGATCTCATGCTGCTGAGGCTGCGGCCCACCGCGGGGTCGCCTCCCTCTGCCCACGCTTCCCTCCCGCTGCCCAGCGGACACCCACCTCTGCCTGGCGGTGCCGCGTGTCCAGCCCAGGGGACCCTAAGGGCCTCAGCCAGTGACGGGATCCACCCCTTGTCTGCCATTGGTGGGCAGTGACCACACCTGACCAATGGGTGTGAGGGGCGTGGCCTGGGGGTAACGACCCCACCCCCACCCCGCCCCACCCATTCGGGTCCCTCGTGTCCTGGGACTCCCCCACCCTAACCCCCTCCCAGGCTCCCATCTCGCTCAGGGTAGAAGCGAACCCCTCACTTGGGCCCGGGGGCGCCGCAGGAATGACCTCGCCCCCCAGACTCCTCTCTGCCCACCCCTGCAGCCCCCCCGACTCTCCAGGGGGTGTTCGCCGGGCCTTTGTCCTGGCTCTGCCCTCTGCCAGGGCCCCCGGCCCCACCCCCACACCCCAGGCCTCTGCTCACAGGCCACCCTCCCCAGGGGTCCCCTCCAGCCGCCCTGCTGACATAGCACAGCTTCCCAGGACATACTCATTCTCCCTAAGATGTATCCCAGTCCAACACTGTGTTGTGTGTGTGACCATTTACTGGATCAGAGTCTGTCTCCTGCCCCTGAAATATAAACTCCAAGAGGACAGGATTTTAAGGCCTGTCTCCCCCCAACGGCTGTACGCACACAGCGCCCAGAAAGGGCTTCTGACACTTAGAAGCGGTCTGCTGAGGAAGGAACCACACCCTTCCTCCTGGGGCCTTCTCGAGCTCCTACCTCGTGATTTTCTAACAAGCGGGAGGAAAGATGTCATATAGCATGGGTAGAAGTCATTTCAATATTAATTCTGGAACCCCATTTTCAGTGGATAATTAAATTACTTCTTAATTACAAACAGAACATCCGTGCATTCCCTCTGAGTGAGCGCGGGCGGGTGTACAAGGGCGAGAAATGAAGACGGCTCGGCAGAAATGGCCAGGCGGGCGCTGCCCTTCCGTTCCCCATTCCCCACACCCCAGAATCCAGATGGGCTGCCCCGCTGGGGCCAGGGAGAACCTTCCCTCCTTTCCTTTCTTTCCTCTGGGGCCAGGTGACTCTCCTGCCCGTCACCAAGCAAACCCCCGCGGGCGCCCCGGCCGGTTTTGCCCCTCGGGGGCAGCACATTGTCTCCCCAACAGCCCGCCTCCTCCCCAACCCCTGAAACTGCTCCAAAAGGGGGCACACCAAGTTTCCACTAAAACGAGAAAAAGGAAGCACTCTGAGGTCAGCACCGGGAGTTGGGCTGCAGAGAGGCATCTGCAGTGAGAGGGCCGGAGTCCCCCCACAGAGCCCACGTCTGTACACAGACGGCCACAGGCTTTTCTCCTCTTGGAGGCGTGGGGCTGCGGGGACACCGCCAGAGGACTCTGGGCCTGGGTCCTTCTGTTCCCTGCCTGGAAGAGCCTCCCTGCCTGGCTCATCCTGAGCCACCTCTGGTTCGAGTGTCCAGGTGTCCGGCCCAGGAGAGTCAGAGCCGGAGGGAGCCTCCCAGGGGGGCGACCCCCTGGCTGCCGAACAGGCGTGGCCTGGGGACTGGCCCCCACACTCTGGCCTCCCCGTGACTGAGGCAGGCTGGCCTGGCAGGCAGACCTGGGAGCCAGACGGAGCCGGTTCAGAGGCCGGCTCCTCAGCCCGCAGCGAGAAGGGCTGGGCACGGGCTGCACCGAACGGCCTGGCCCTGGGCGGGGAGGGGGACATGTGAGCCCGACTGAGCCCAGAACCGCGTCGGAGGGGATGGGCATAGATGGTGATGGAGCCCGAGACAGCCCCGCCCTTCAGAGCCCGCCCTCCGCGCGAGTGCCTTCTGCGAGGCCTTCTTCTCCTTGACCCTCCGCCCCGGCCGGCCTCTCCACCCTCGTCTTGGGACGCCCGGCTCTCAACACGGCGCGCCTCCAGGAGCAGATGGCAGCTCCCGGGCCCCACGTCATGTCCCGCCTGCCTTTCGCATGAAAATGGGGGAGAGACAGCCAGACAGATGTCCACCAGGCTGGCCTGTCCGGGCAGCGTGGACTCCGGGCCACGTCCACGTCGGACAGACAGCCCCTGGACAAACTGCCTCCGGTCGGTGCCTCCCTGGTGCCTCGGTCCCCCCGGAGCCCCGTCCATCCTCTGTCCATAAAAGCCACATCTGCTCTCTCCCTCCCCCACAAGGACGGGCTCACGGAGCCGGCCGGACCAGCGGCCCGGCGAGCGGGAGCAGGGCCTCCGTTCTAAAGTGACACCCGGCCCCCCAGCCCGTGGTGGAGAGCAGAGGCGGGTGTTGCCTCTGGAACAAGAAGAAACAGCCCGAAGGAAGCGACTCTCCCCCTTCCCCACGCAGGGCACAGGCCTCCGCCTCTGTGCCCTCACGAGACCCTGGGGCAGCAGAGAAGGGGGCAGTCACCCCGCTGTGCATTTGTTCATTCGACAAATGCTAGGGGGCTCCCGCTCAGCATGCAGAGACGACAAAAGTCCCCACCTCCAGGCAGTTGGAGGATTAAAGACAAGGTGCTGGGAGCACCGGGTCCGGCCTGGCTCAAGGATTGAAGTCACTAGGGTGTCCTCTCGGGCCTGGGTCCCGTGGGAGTCACGGAAGTTCTGGGCAGGGATTTCTGTGGCACATGGAGCGTGGAGTGTGGGTGGAGGCGGGAGCAGGAAGGAGACCCCACGGATGGGAGAGTAGGTGCCCTAGACCCTCCTTTTGGCCCGGATGAGAGCCGGGGTGGCAGAGACAGACACGGCCTGCTCTGCCCTCCCTGCACGGCCGGGTCCCTGGCCGCTGTCCTGAACCTGCCGACAGCATTTTCGCCAGCCCACCGGAGCCAGGAGAGGAGGCTGGCCTCGTGTTCCCAGAGAGCCCGCAAGCCCCTTGCCCCCAGAGTGCCCGCAATGCGGAGAAGGGGCTTCTCCTTCCTGACCGCGGATTCTCCTCTCCCAGAATCCAGCCCCTCCTCCTGGGAAGCCCAGCCTCCCTCCTGTGGGCTCCATGAGGACAATCCACCTCATTCTGTCCCCTGCCAACTGCCAGACTCTATGGGGAGAGATCCCAAAGAGGAAGCCAGGTTCCCAGCCCCAAAGGAGACTTCGTTTTCTCATCTGCTAAATGGGCTTAGGGAGAAGCCAAGGGTCGCTCAAGAACAATGAGGCCTTTCTTCTGGGCTTGTGGGCTCGGACTGGACATCCAAGTGGGGACGGGGCTTCCCTGCCCACCTCAGGAGAGTCCCTCCCCACAGCCCCCGGCGTTAGTCTCCGTTTCCTCGCCCTGTGGTGTGTCCCTTATCCCTCCCTGGCTCATCTCCTCTACCACCTTACTCTCCGATGCCCCCTGACCACGCTCTGAAATTAACTTTTTAATTCACTCGTTTACTTATTCTCTATTTTCTACCGGAACGTGAGCCCCATGATGGCAGGGGAAGTTGCTTGGCAGGTCTAGTGCTGGATTTCCAGGGTCTAGAACAGCAAGTGCCTGGCACGTAGTAGGGCTCCAAAAAATATTTGTTGAGTGAATGAATGGATTGGGAGGTGAATGAATGGGCTTCATATGACCCTGACCCTGCTCTCTGTCCGGACTCGCTGCCCAGCACTTTTCTTCCAAGTCACTCTAGCCACACCCACGTTTGCCACAGCTCAAACATCCGGGAATATTCCTGCCTCAGGGCCTTTGCTCATGCTCTTCCCTCTGGCTGGCACATTCTTTCCCTAGATATTTCTCATGACTCCTGCCCTCACCCCCCTGAGGGGGGTGTCTGTATCCGTGTCACCGTCTCAGGCCTCCTTGCCTATCCTGCCTAAATCTGCAATTGATCTGCCCTCCTGAGATCTCCTACCCTTCCTTCCTCCTGGCTGCTTTCTTTTCTCCATAGCGTTTGTCACTTCGCATGCATTAATTTCTCTGTGTCGCCTGTTGTCTTTCACTCCCCACAGGCAGAGATCACTCTCTGTTTTGCTCACTTCTGTTTCCCCGGTGCCTAGAACAGTACTTGCCTGGCACATAACAGGTGCCCAGTAAATATTCCCTCGACAAACAAGGCAATCGCCATAGGAAGTCAGACAGGAGAGCACCCACGCAGGGCGGGGTATGTAAGGAGGGCTTTCTGGAGGAGGGGACTTGAGCTGGGGCCAGCTGGACTGAGAGAGGGAGAGTCTTGAATGGAGAAAATTCCAGGTAGAACCAAGTACTGAAAGCCAAACGCAAATTCTGGGGCCGGGAACAGAGAAACCACAGCTTCGGGCTTGGGTTATTTTGTGCTTTCTAAGGTGCTTCGATCATATGCAGGCCGGCGACAGTTCTTTGGCAATTAATTCAATGTTTTATTCATCCTTGAATTCTTTCAAGCTGCAAATCAAACAGTCACTGGGTGCTTTGCTAACCACGTTCCGTTCTGGGCTCCTGTGTTGCAAATAACCGTGCTCTTTTGCATACCAAGCAGACTTCTCTCCGTCCCGGGAAAACGAATTTCTCCTGGTGTTCATTGGTCTAATTGCATCCACAGCAAGTCCGACCAAATACGTTTCCATCACGATTTGCATTATGCAAAACCTTAATCTCCCCAGTTTCCTAAATCACTGTGAATGATTCACAACCTCCCGATGCCAGGAAATACACTGTTTGATCTGCCAATCCATAGCCATAAGATTTATTGGAGGGATTAAGGGAGCCTTGATACTATAAACTATCAGGAAATAATCACCCGTGTGCATGTGGGCCCCATAAATTTGCTACTTTGGAGGAAACCGAGGCAGCTGACCAAGCACATGTTGCTGAATTTATGTCCTCGGTGCAATTATCAAAATGAGGAGGAGGTTGGACTTCTGCCTTTGCAGACTTCTGTGCTATCCGGCCCATCCCCACACTCCCTGAACTGGGGGCAATTGGCCTAAGGAAGGCCCTGGAAGGACAGCTGAGTTACAGGATGGCCGAGGGTCGTGGCCCGAGCCTTCTATTTGCTGTGTGACTTTGAGCAGGTTATTTTCCTTCTCTGAGCTTTAGTTTTTTTCAGCCGGCATTAGGAAGATGGCAACTTAACGGACCATGTGGCTATGAGAATGAAATGAAGTCCTGGAAGGGGCCGTTACCGGGCGCCTTCTCAGTACCAGGTTCTGGCCTGTGCTCTGGGGCCAGTGGAGAAAAGTGGCAGGCGAGGCCCTTGCCACGAGCAGCTTAGACAGAAAAGACCAGGGAGCAAACTCACCGCCTGAATGAGCTCCGACAACGAAGAGCGAGGTGATGCATTGTCTTCACCTTTACCCACAGTCCTTTATCGCGGCCTTTGGTGAGCGAGGATTCTGTAACTTACAGAGTACCAGGATTTTCTATATCCGAACCTTTCTGTGTCTCTGAGCCGTGGGTTATGATCCCCATTTACAGATAGGAACACTGAGGCCGAGGAGGAGGGAGAGTGCCTTGCCCAGCGTCAGACACACAGCTGAGCTGGGAGAGGCCCTGGTCCTGGGCTGAGTCCCCCCGCAGAGCTCCCCCAGCCCCCCCCCCGCGCCCCCCCCCCCGCCCCCCCCCCCGCCACCGCCGCATCCCGGAGGCCTTCTCAACTCTCTGACCCCGAGGCTGTCCCGGCCTTAGCCACACCCCCTCATGCCATCATTTTACATTGTCATTATCGGGGTCACTTCCATTCCTGGACAGCCCTTGTTGGTATCAGCCTGTGTCACCTAGAGAGACGCGAGACACATCCATCGGCACAAAGTCGTCCTTTGGTGGCAGGATGTGGAAGAAACGGGACAGGTAAGCGCGGGGCAAAGTCTCATCACGGTGCCACAGTGCCCTCCCATTCATTCATTCATTCGTTCGTTCAGTTACTCAGGCATTCAACAAATATTTGTGTGTCCTACATGCTGGGCAATATGCTCCGACCTTCGCGCCCACGGAAGACCAGCCATGGTTCCTGCCCCCGTGGAGCTGGTGAGCAGACAGAAGCCACCAATCATACAAACACGAGGACTCAAGACTTGATACCTATAAGGTAATAATGCCAGGGGCGCCTGGGTGGCGCAGTCGGTTGAGCGTCCGACTTCAGCTCAGGTCACGATCTCGCGGTCTGTGGGTTCGAGCCCCGCGTCGGGCTCTGGGCTGGCAGCTCGGAGCCTGGAGCCTGTTTCCGATTCTGCGTCTCCCTCTCTCTCTGCCCCTCCCCCCCCTCTCAAAAATGAATACACATTAAGGTAGTAATACCAGGGACTATAGCAGACAGCACTGGCAAAAGGGAAGGATCACCTGAGTTCCCCAGAAGACTTCAGGCAAGGATTCAAGCGCAAGCAGTTTATTTGGAAAGTGATCCGGGAAACACAGGTGAGAGAGGAGGGAAGTGAGAGACAAAAAGGAAGGCGACCGATACGCGGTGTCACCAAGCAGGCAAGCACTGTGGGCACCTGACGCTCAGTCCTGCAGGGGTCTCTGGAAAGCACACATACAGACACAAACAGGCGCGGACAACACCCACCCCGGGTCATCCACTAACACGCGAGGGCCCTGGAGCATCGTTTCACCAGCTGCACAGGCACTGGTCGAGAGCCACGCCTGCAGGGTGCCAAGCCTTGGGCACTTCCAGCCGGAGGAGCAGAGCGGCCTTCCACGGTTCCGGGGAGTCCCCAGGCACAGTCAGCTGGAAGCCTGTGTGGCACACAGAGAGTTCTGAGCCTTGTGGGAAGGACACTAGGCGTGCTCCACAGGCACCTGCGTTACACGTCACGGGCATGGTACCAGGATGAGCTCCACCCGTTCGTCTACACTCGTGCACGCGGTGAACACTGGCACGTGTGCATCCATGTGCCACACGCAGTGCGGGGGCCTGGACTCACGGCCCTGGGCTCGCCACAGTCCCTGCCTTCATGGAGCTGGCTTCCTCGAGAGGAGACAATCATCACACGAGCGAGAGGATCGGAGGTCTGATGAACCCCACGAAGGAAACAGTAGGGCGTCACGGAACAGGAAGTGACTTCACAGGAGACAGGCGATCAGGGAGGCCTCCGGGCGGAGGAACGAAGACCAGCTGAAGGCACAGGCCCCCCTCCCACGGCAACGAGGGCCTCCGAGAAGGGCCCCTGGGGCCCCGGGGAGCCTGGCGTGAGGACCAGGTGGCCACAGGTAGGGGGGGAGCCGGATGATAAGGATGAGACACGAGGCCAGAGCCGAACCCCCCATCTACACTTCTGAGGGCACTTGAGTTGAGGGTGCACCGTCAGAGCTGGCCGGAGCACGGGGTAGCCCAGAGCCGGCCCGAACCATCTGTGCCCTGGAATTTTCTGGGCCCGAGCCGGCATTCCCTCCAGAGTTCACTGTCCGGAGTGAGCAGGAATTCCACATGGTCGGCGTGGGCTCCTTCAATACCACCGCGGTCAGGGGAGCCTGTGTTTGTTTAACCACCACCCTGAGAGCAGGGGCAGTGATGGGGAGATCGTGTGAGCTTGGGAGGCAGGAGAGTGTCTCACCCACGTACACATGCGTGCATCCACACATCACACACACAGGCTCACACACCTTTGTATGCACTTACACACACACAAATACGTCCATAAACACACATACACATTACATACACACATATATACGTCCATATACACACATATACACACGCACGTACTCGCATCCACATACACACTCGTACACACATACGCAAATGTACACACGTATACACACAGCACACACAATCTACGAGCGAGACTATCACGTAAGAAGTGCTGTCATCACAGGCCCTCGACTCTTTGGGACCTGAGATGTAGACAGAGGCCCGGTTCCCCAGAGGCAAACAGATCCCCCTTGGGCGTCCCCAGGAGTTGGTCACAGGGAAGGGACCGCCCCCCGGAAGGAGATCCCAGGGAGAGTCAGCTACAGGCCCGACAGTCTCCCGGGGTTTGCCGGCTCCCGGGGGGCGGGGACAAGAGTGACCCGGCCTCCCGCCACGTGCTCCTTCCGAAGAGCGAGGGCTCCACCGTCCACGCGGAAGTCGAGGGAGGACCCACCCTGCGACGGCAAGCCCGGGTCCCTGGGGGCTGGGGCCACGTGACCCGTTCCTGCCAATGGGCTGTGCGCACAGTGACTGCCCGTCCCCCGGGCCGAACCCCCGACCGCCCCTACCAGGCCCCCTGGCTGAGCTCCCTTCTTTGGGCCCAGGCCCTGGTGACGCAGGGGCGGGGCTGCTCCGTCACCGGGGTCGCAAGGGAGGAGCCCCCCACCCCCACCCCAGCCCAGCTCCCGGCCGCCCCTCCGGACACCTGCCCTTCGAGCCAGAAGCCCGCCATCCCGGGAGGCTGCTCGCGGGGCAGCACGACCCAGCCTGCCCCCACTGCGCGTCGGGGTGTTCAGACCGATGCGCCCCCGGAGAGGACCGCCCCGTTCCCTGAGGCCGCCCAGGTGCCAGGCGCTGCGCTCCTCCGTGTCAAGAACATGCCCTCTGTGATGAACGTGCGCGTGGTCACGGGTGTCCTCCATCAACGGGAGCGAACGGTAGTTACAGCCGGCCTTCCCTGCTCACTTCAAATGCGGCGGGCACCTAAGGTAATGTCTTTGAGCCTCACCGTTACCCTGGGCAGGAAGCGTTGCTGTTTATTCCCACTTGACAGATGAGGACGCCGAGGCTCAGAGCGGCCACGCACGTCCCTGGGCCCACACAGCCGGTAAATGGCAGAGTTGGCCTTTGAACCAAGGCCCAGCTGACTCCTGATTTGGGGTTCATGCTGCCGTCCCCCTGGGGCGCTGGTGGTGACCCCGAGGGCTGGAGCAGGATGAGCGGGCAGGTGTCCGGGCTGAGGTTCCCCAGGCAGAGGCTCTGGGTAGTTGGCGAAACCCGTGGCCCGCTTCGCATGCAGCCCTGCGGTGCTCAGGCCTTCCTCTCCACGCCTCTCTGTCTGATATGGACCCTCTTTGGAGTAAACCGCATTGATTCTGCCTAATTAGCTCCTCAAATGGAATCGCCAGTTATTTTGGGAGCAGCATCCTCACAAATGAACGTTTCCCTGGAGCATTCAGGTGGAAAATGCAGATAAACACGCCGCTTTGTTAAATGAACGGACGCGATCGGTCCCCGGAGCCCGGGCTATCGCAGGCCCCGGGCCTCACTCTCACAAAAGGCCTGAATCTTAGCCTTCTGGAGCTCTCTCCAAACGGGGCCCCTCCAGAGCGGAAGAGAAACCCCGGTCTGCGCGCCCGAGCGGCCACGGCAGCGTCCCGAGCAGCCCTGCGGCCCAGCGCCCGGCGGAGGGTTCACCTGCGCTCGGGCGTCCGGCCCCAGCCCCGCCCTGTGAGGAAGGCGCTGCCGGGAGCCCCTGCTACCGACGGGGACACTGAGGCACGGGCCGTCCATTGGAGGCCGGGAAGTCCGGCCACGGGTCTCGTGCGCTTGGTCGCGAGGCCCCGTGCGTTGTCTCCACCACCCCTCCGTCCCGTCCTCAGATGTGAGTGCACCTGGAATTGGCACGTTGCTTTTAAATCCACGCGACTCTTGGGTTCTGAACAGCGCGCTGGTCAAGTATCAGTCCACGTCAGCAGTTCAGCCAGCGCGTGGTCTTGGTGACCCTGTTTTCTCCAGTTTTGGGTATCCCCCACCCCACCGCCCGAGGGGGAAGCCTCCGGGGGCTCCCGTCTCTGGCTGACCCGGCCCTCGGCACAGGCATTGGTATTTCTCTTTGGCTGAAGCCACTCGGGGATGGCTTCACAGACCCACCGTAGCCTGTCGCTCTGTCCAGTCCTGTCACATTCTCTGCCTCCCGTCTCTGGTGACAGCCTCCCTGAAGGGATAATCTGGAGCACCGGTTCAGAGCACGGACCAGGAAGCCAGACTGTCGGGCTATGTGACCTCGGCCAAGATACTCGTCTGCTCTGTGCCTCCGCTTCCTCCTCTAAAGCCGCGGAGATAATAGGACCTACTCTGTAGGATTTTTGTGAAGGAAGGAGTTAACACATCTAAAGCACTTAGTGCACAGGGCAGGGCCGCGTCCTTAGCGTATTAAAGCATGCTTAGCCTTAAGAAGCAGAAGCTTCCGCAGAGTGTCTGTCTTCATGCAAGTGGGAAGGCAGACTGGGGAGCCAGGGGGAAAGGGAGTGGCGAGTGTTGGTCCCGGGGTTCCCGCAGGAGAAACTTTCTCTGTGGCATCTCAAGCTGCAGGCAGGGCTGGGGCGGGGGGGTGGTGGGGAGCTAAGCAATGGGAACCGATGGGAGTGAGTATGAAAACACTGGCTGGCTGCTTCGGCAGGAATGCAAAACCCAAACGCAGGAGTCCGGCGTGAAAGGGACATAATAATACGTTAGAATATCACCCCACTGGCGGATTCAATGAGTGATAATAGGCAAAGCCCGGCACCGGTGACCGTTCTGTGGTTATTGGTGGGGATGATTGTTATCATCCCATTGTTAAAGTATTATCGTCTTCAGTAAGCCTATTCTTTTTATTTTTAATTTTTTTTTCAACGTTTATTTATTTTTGGGACAGAGAGAGACAGAGCATGAACGGGGGAGGGGCAGAGAGAGAGGGAGACACAGAATCGGAAACAGGCTCCAGGCTCTGAGCCATCAGCCCAGAGCCCGACGCGGGGCTCGAACTCCCGGACCGCGAGATCATGACCTGAGCCGAAGTCAGACGCTTAACCGACTGAGCCCCCCAGGTGCTCCGAGAACCGAATACTTCTGTTCCGCAAATTCATGTTGAAACCTGTCCCCCAACGTGATGGTGTTAGGAGGCGGGGCCTTTGCCTAGCCGTGAGGGTGGAGCCCTCGTGAATGGAAGGAGTGTCCTCCTAAAGCGACCCCAGAGAGGTCCCTTGCCCCTTCTACCAGGTGCGGACACAAAGGAAAGACAGTTGCCCGTGAACCAGAAAGGGGGCTGAAGCCTTGATCTTGGACTTACTAGCCTGCAGAACTGTGAGAAATAATTCATGTCGTTTATAAGCCACTCAGCGCAAGATACTTGGTCATAGCAGCCCCAGAGGACTAAGATAGGCGGCCTTCGAGCTGAGCCCTCAAAGGCAGAGGAACCAGCAGGAGCAAAGGCCCTGAAGTGGGAGCGAACTGGATGGTGACAGCCGTGTGTGGGCAGAGGCTACTGCAGTAGGCCGGGAGGAGGGTGGCTGAGAGCCCAGGGCTTGGGAGGTGGGGCAGCCGATGTGGCCTCTGCCTCCCAAGTACTTTCCCCTGACCTGCGCCCCTTTCCCAGCCCTGTTTTGGGGTCGAACTCCAGGGAGTTTTATGAGAAATCAGAGAATGGGCCATGGAAGCCGAGAGGCCATTAATATGGACATTGGCTAAGTGGCCTTCTGGGAGCCATGAGGCAGAAGGAGGGAGGGAGGGAGGGGGCCCAGGGACCACAGCAAAACCACTCGTCCCTGAGGCTGGACAGCGGAGGCCTGGGAGCCATAAATCTCTCCAGACCAGAGGGCAGAGCACAGCTGGGGACGGTGCTGCTCTCCCCGGTGGGGACCAGATGGTGAGGAGCTGGAGGGGTCTGGGGGGGGGGCCGGGCAGGCATCTCTTCTGAGAATCCTTCCAGCCTGGAAAGCCATCTGTGTAAAGTCGATCTTCCACCTCCAGAGAGGCCTGGGCCGGGCGGCGGGGGGGGGGGGGGGGGGGGGGGGGGGGGGGGGGGAGTTCTGAAAGGAAGGGTATTTTTAGGGGAATTTAAAAGATGTGCGATGCCCCCAGGCCCTGACCTTGGAAATCCTGGTCTGTGACCCAGTTTGAATTGGATGTGGAACGAAAGATTGTCGCTCGAGCAGAGCTGGGCGGGCCGTGGGATGCTGAGCCCCGGTTCCCCATGTGGAAAATGGAAATAATGAAAGTGCTAAATTCACAGACCCGCGAGCGTCCATTCGATGAATTCATCCCAGAGACCTTTACTGAGTGCTCACTGCATGCTCCAAGCGCTGAGATCGAGGGTGAACTTTTACTGGGAGCTGATCACATGCCATGCAAGACCTGGGCTGTTTTCCATCGTTCGGTCCTGGAATCCTCCCCTCCCCAGAGCCCTGGGGAGCAGGAACTGTGCTCCAGCCCTGGGAGGCCGGGGACGGTGACGTTGACATGCCTGCACCAGGCTAGGAGACGAAGGGGCAGAGCGGGGATTTGAAGCCCAGCAGCCAGGCCCCAGAGACCACACGACCCATCGTCACACGTGGCTGTCCCCCTCGTCTAGGTGCAGGACTGGCAACCATTAGGAGCCCCATGTGGAGAAACAGAGGCCCCCAAAAGTCAGCAGCTTGCCGGACGCCTGCCAGTGACTGATCCCTGGGCTTTGTCGTTCCACGAGAATCTGGGGACGGCCATGTCACTTTTCCCGAAGCCACTCCCTTGTCACTTCCCGAAGAAAACACTCCATGTGTCTGGGGCGGGATTTTCCCTGGGGTCACCTGCCACTTCTCCTGAGGGAACCCCAGCTGGTGACAGTGCTGTGGTCGCCCGATGTCCTTCCTGGCTCTGACGCTGAAGGTCTGCACGGTGCCTTCCAGCTCCGCTCACAAAGCCTCTGCTCTGAGGGAAACGTCTGACAAACTCGTTCCCACGACCGGTAATAGCATGCTTGGGACCATCCGTCTGTCCGTCTGCCCAGCTCTCCATACCTCCGTACATCCATACCTACGTCCTTCTGTCCATCTAACTATCCACCCTCCCGGCCACCTGTCTATTCATCCATCCATCCGTCTGTCTGTCTGCCCATCTGTCTATCCCCCCACGCATCCACCTGTCCGGTGCTGGGAGTGCTCTGCAAACAGCAAGGTGGCCAGCGTGACCCATTGAGCCTCTGGTGGTGACAGGTGAAGTTGGAGAGGTGCCCACAATGGCCCCGGGAACAGCTCTTTAGAGCTTAAAGTTTGATGAGGCTCCAAAGCTTTACGCCTCCTGGCTCCGACCCAGGCTCCCCCAGCAGCTCAACAGACCCAGTCCTGGAGCTCCTGGGCTGTGGCAGGGGCAGGAGTGGCAGGCTTGAGGGCAGCTGATGGGGGTTGGGGAGTGGGCGCAGGGGTGTGGGGGAGGGGGCAGGGTGGGGAAGGAGGCTGTGGCCCCGCCAGCAGAGTGACTCGGGGAGGAGTGTCCTGCTCTCCCCTTTCCAGCTGCACACATCCCCCTGGGGAAGAGCTGGCCTTGGGAAGCTGTCATTTAAAAAAAAAATTCTACTAACCTCCAGTCCACGCCCCCCCATTTCGCACCTGGACCGTCTCAGGGACCTTCCCGGCATCCCCTCTTCAAGCCACCCTCCCCAGCCAACAAAGCGGGTTTTGGCCATCAGGAGCGTGATCCTGTCTCTCTCCTGTTCCGTCCCCTTCCGTCTGCCGTTTCTTCACACTGACCCTTCTCTCCTGGTGATTGTAGGCCTTAGCACAGGCTGTTCCATGGCTAATGAGCTTCCCCCACTCTGTTCCCGGCTTCTCCTGCCCACTCTTCAGGACTCAGCCAAACGTCACCTTCTCGTGGAGGTCATCCAGAAAGCCCCTGCCTGGGCCAGCCCCCCGGCCAGCTTGGCCACCGCTCACACACGGTTCCTCGGGAAACGTTTATCTCGCTCGTCCAGCACCTGTTTTCCACTAACCCAGCGACCCATGGTCAGAGGGGGGTCTGGATCGTCCACAACTGTGCCCTCAGTGTCACTGCGAATGGGGGGAAAATGGGGGGGAGATCGAATCTCTCCTGCGGAGAAAGCTTTATGTACGTAGTCCCACTTTGCAGATGGGGAAGGTGAGGCTTAGGAAGGTGCAACGTCTTGCTTGAAGTCACACACCAGCTTGAAAGGAGTAGGACCTTCACTTTATTTACTCACTCACCCCTTCACTCATTCACTCAGTAAATACATGTTTATGACGCACGTACAGGTGTTCTGGACACTGGAGGACACCATGGAGACAGAACAAAAGGAGGGGCGCCTGGCTGGCTCAGTCGGTTAAGCGTCCGACTCTTGGTTTCGGCTCAGGTCATGATCTCGTGGTTGGCTCATGAGTTCGAGCCCCGGGTCAGGCTCTGCACCGTTAGCGGGGAGCCTGCTTGGGATTCTCTCTGTCCCTCTCTTTCTCTGCCCCTCCCCTGCTCTCTCTCTGTCTCTCTTTCTCTCTCAAATAAATAAAATTTTTAAAAGAAAGAAAGAAAGAACCAAAGGGGACCTGAAGCTACGTAATGCCTTCAGATGATGAGAAAGAAATAGAATAGGATAGTGACCGAGTCGGGCGGGAGGGGGGATGCCTGCTTCATTGGTGCTGGCCACTGAAGGCCTCACTGTGGAGGTGACATTCCCCTGAGACCACCGCGGACAGAGGGAACAGCCAGTGCAGAGGCACACATAGGGTGGATGCTCAGAGAGCATCAGGGAGGCTAGTTTGGCTGGGGTGGGATAAACAAGCAGGCCGGTGCAGTGAGGAGAGAGGCCAGTAGGGCCAACCATGCAGAACTTGTAGGTGGCGGTGAGGATTTGGGTCTGGCCGACGATGGGGATAAGCATGCCGGGCCATGGAACAGAATGTGCCAAGTGTGTGTTCTGTGTTAACGTGAAACTCTCCAAGGGAGGCACCAGCCCGCATTGACTGAGGGTGGACTTGAAGTCTGTCGTGCACTTAGCTGGGGACGATGTTGCCTTAACTCAGAATCTGGGGGAGGGACCCAGCCAGGGCCATTCGAGACAGCGCCCTCCAGAGCAGTGCAATTCTGGAAACACTTAGAGGAATCATCTCCACCCGGAACCTGTGTTGCAATAGGATTCAGTGCTCATTGGACATTCCAGAAAGGCATCTCCCCGAATATTTGGGAAAGAGAATAGGAGTAGAAATCAAAAGTTGGGCTCTGAAATGGGGTGAGAGGTGTGGCACAGGAGAGTGAGGTGGGCCCAGGCAGGGCCACTCTGAGAGTAAAGGCCAAAAAGTGGGAGAGGGAGCATGGCAAACAGAGGAGGTGGTGAGAAGGCGAGGATGGGAAGAGAGCCCGGTGGGTCCCGGGACAGGTGGCACCACCACCTTTGCTGCTAAAGTCGGCTCTTGATCATGAAGGGCTCGAAGTGCAAGCTGAGAGGTGTTGGCTTGATCCTCAAAAGTTCTGCTCCCCCTGATCAACCTCAACAGCCACTTGTCCCTTGTATCAGTGAGAGCAGATTCAGTCACATAAAACAGAGAATCCAATGTAACAGTGACTTAAAAACAAGTATGTCTTTGTATTTTCTTACTTAAAGGAAGCTTGTGAGATAAACAGTCCACGCCTAAGGTGGAAGATCCAAGAAGTCATCAGCGACCACAGGCCTTTGCTATCGCTGCTACACCACGGATGGCTTCAGCCCCATGGTTACCCCATGGCCCCAAATTGCTGCTGAGCACCAGCCATAGTATCCACATTCCAGGTAGCCGGAAGGAGGAATGGGATCAGAACGGACAAGGCACATCTTCCACTTGGGTGTGTTCTCTGCCCTGAAATCTCACACAAGCCTTTACTTCATCACATGACATCACCTAGTGCAAGGGAGCTGAACAAAGTCATCTTCTTTCTAGGGAGCATGTGCCCAGCTAAATTTGGACTTCTGTTCCCAAGGAAGAAGAGGAGACTAGATATGGGGTGGGCGGCAAGCACGTCCAGCGAGACCCCAGATTTTGTCTCTCACCAGATCTTTAAGGGAAACTGGCCTCAAAGTCCAGTAACAGCCTTTCTCGAGCCCACGACTTCACCATGAGCTTCTAGCCAGGAAGTCATCAAGGTCCATTTTTGGCCATAATAAAATGTCCAACACTTGCAGCCTCATTGTGGGCACTGGGTTCAATGAGTTCAGTCTCCTCTTTATGAAGAGACAGGCGTTCTAACTGTCCTCACTGGCCACCTTTCAGGGCACCTCGACACAGGGTCCCAGTCCCCCCACACCCACCCTCCCTCTGCTGAGTTCGCACTTCTCCCTTCTCCCCCCTCCACACCGTTTGTGCCTTTTAAGGGACATCTGAGGGCCCCTTTCCCTGGCTACCTCTGCCCGCAGGGGAAGTCAGGAAAGAACCTCTCTCCCCTTTGCTGAGAGGCGGGGAGGCGTAGGGCTGGGGAGGGACAGGCTGAAGACAGGGAGGGTGAGGGAGGAGGCAGCTGTTTGGTTTAGGACCCCAGATGTGGGACAGAGAGACGCCGGGAGAGAGAGATGCACACGAACTCTCACCTGCCAGGCTCACACCTTGAAGGGTAGCATGGCTTTGGTGGATTGCTCATTCGATCAAGTAAGGGACCCAACTGGGGCACCTGGGTGGCTCGGTCGGTGAAGCGTCCGACTTCGGCTCAGGTCATGATCTCGCGGTCGGTGAGTTCGAGCCCCGCGTCGGGCTCTGGGCTGACAGTTCCGAGCCTGGAGCCTGCTTCTGATTCTGTGTCTCCCTCTCCCTCTGCCCCTCCCCTGCTCATGCTCTGTCTTTCCCTGTCTCAGAAGTAAACATTAAAACAAATTTTTTTAAATAAATAAAACATAAAAGAAAAAAAGGTTAAAATGGCAAATTTAAGATACGTATAATTTAAACCGCAATAAAAAATATTTTTTAACTCAAATGAGACGGGAAAAAAGAAAGAAAGAAACATACACTCACATCACCATCATAAAGTGGAACACGAGTACCGTGTCCCTCAATAGAGGCAAATACTAGAAATCAAAGCAATGAAATAAAAAATATTTATGTTATATTCTAGCCTAATGCTGTGACCTGCAGAGGCCTTCAAGCCCGAGGCACTGATCTCATATCTTTCAAATGAGTATTAGCAAGAGCTTTAAAATTGATTAAAATATATCAACACTAAACTTTGACTTTGCCCTTGACAAAATCAACAGAAGCGAAAGGGAACTGAGCCGGAAAGAGCCTTTTCTGGGAGCGCAGGCGACGTTATCCCAGGACAGAGTCCACACGCCCCCTGAAGTCATCTTGGGACCCCCAGCAGGTTTTCTTCCCTCAGTTTCCAAGGAGGAGCCCGGGGAGAAACACCAGCGCTGGGAAAACTAAAAAGGCAGGACGGAGTCTTCCCCGCCCCCCTTCCCTTCCCTCTCGGCCTTCTACCAAATAGCTCAGTGTTGATGTTTTCGAGGTGGACGTTTCCATGGGCTTCAGACTCCATTGGACGAAGAAGATTTGTTGCTTTACAAAACACGTTTGGAAAGTATTGGTCTAGACCTGGGATGGTGCTGTCCCCTCTGAGAGTCCAGGATTCGTCTTAATTATGATCGTTCTCAGAGCAAACACACCCATTTCCTTCTTTTAAAAAAAATAAGTGTTTTTGTTTTTGTTTCTTTTTTGTTTGCCACACCATGTTTTTTCGGACCAGATTTTCCCCTGCCCCCAAATGCCTTTGCCCATCTCCTTGTAATTACTCCTCACTTTCTTTGGAGAGCCACCCCTCCCCTACTCTGTTCCTGTAGTTTGTCTGAGTCCAGGGCTGCGCCTGCGACCTGGGTCCGTGCGCATCAGAAATCTATATCCAGGGGCTGCAGTGATTGGCTAAGATGTGGTCAGGTGACCCGGTTAGAGCGGACCAAAGCCAATTCTCCGCGGTCCGCGGGAGGAACTGCCAAAGTGCCCTCCTTCCCTTGCTGTCGCTGAGAAGTTACGGTGTTGCCCTAGCAGAGGACAGTGGCCTCCTTGCTCTAGGTGAACCGCGTCTGCCTAGAATGCAGATGGAGGGCGAACGAAGATAGAGAAAGAGAGCCACACGGGGATGTCCTCTGAGTTCCTGGATCCAGCCGTGCCTGATGCAGAACTCAGCACCCCGCTTCGGATCTGTGACGGCTGCCATCCCTGGTTTAGGGAATCCGGCCTAGGTTGGACTTTCTGTCACTTACGACCAAAGAACCCTGACTTTTTTTCTCACAAGCTTCTCTTGAGGCTGCTGTGTGATCACTCCATGCTCTTGTAAACGGTAAACACAAAACATTGGGCCGGGAACGGATTTACCTTTTAGGTCTTTAGTGGCTATTTTTTTTCCCCCTCTAGGACATAAAGAAATGGACCAGAGGCTGCCATCTATTAACGTCTTGACATCAGGCACTTTCTCTGCTTGAAAACTGAGACGTAGGGAGCGTGTATCCTCGGGGCTGCCCAAGGTCTGAGGCCCGTTCTCTGCGCGGCTCTGCCCTTTTGCAAAACACTGGTCATCTTGTGTCTGAAGATGTGATTCCATTGCTCACACAGCTGGCGGTGGCACCCAACACCAATATTTTCGTTTTGGCTTAAGAGCCCATCTCAACATAAACGTCGGAGCTTCTGAATGTTGCTCTAACAGCTTGACCACTCTGTAGGTGTGGAGCTGGCTGCCAGCCCACCCGCATCTTTCTGCTTCTTTCTTTTAATATAAACAGGGCCTTTGAAGAACTGTGGATTCATTGAATGAACAAATGAACCTGTTTACGTAAAACCTGCCGGCGAAACTTTCCGCCCAGCATATAATTCCAGCCTGTTTTCTGATGGGCCAGCGCATCGTGGAGGTTGTTTTCCTAGACGAGGATGCTGTCCTCCATATGCTGGCCCAAGTATTCACCCCAGCCAGCAAGTTCGAGACTTGGCGAAGGGAGGCAGAGAGCGGCATTATCAAGCTCTGCTGTGTTGGTTCACCAAGAGTGGACTCTTGAGTTTGGAAGACCCCTGCCCAGTTATACGAGGCAGGAAGCAGAAATGGGTTGACGTCACGGTGCACGGTGCTCTGCTGCAAGGAAGGCGGACTCTTCCGGGCCGCTCTTCTGACCCCCCGGCCCAAACGTGCAGCCCGAATCTAGTGACTCACATTCATCCGCAGCGGGGAAACCGAGCAAGAAGGTCACTCAGGACAGGCGTTGGGTGGGGTGACCAACGGCACTTTTATGTTGTTTAGGGGGAAATAAAGGTGGCTTTTTACGGGCTCTCGCATGGAGCCCCGTGGATCATCGTGGTGCACGGACACGCCCTTCCCATCACTACTTGCTGATGACAAATCCCTGTTGCCGAGGCCAGGAGTTTTCAGAAAATGGTTTGGGGGGAAGATGTGAAGTCCGGAGGGAAACGTGCTGGTGGGGAAGGAACAGAGAGGGCTCGAGGGAGACGCGGAGAGGTGGGGAGGGGGCGGGGGGGGGGGAGCTGGTGGCCCCAGAAATATGCCCTTGGAGAGGCAGTGGGGCATGGGTGGGAGTGAAACAGCCTCACACATCGGTGATCGCCGAGCTTGCTCCTGTCCCCTACTGCTGTGAACGATTACTTTGTAGCACAGGCTGATGGTGAGCCAGTTTGGTCGGAGATGGCAATCAGTAAAGGCTTCTTAGAAAATAAAGAAATATGCCCTCCTACGTGGGGTTAAGTGTTATCATCATTTCTTTTGAACGGCTTGTGAACACATGCCTCTGGGATGGTACCTTCTGGGACACCAAAATGAAATGAAATCACAGCTTTTTTTTTTTTTTTTTTTTTTTTAATGTGCCAGCATTTCAGCTCAGAGCCCACTTAAGCTCCTTCAGGAAGCCAGATAAGAAAAGCAGCGATAATAATTCTAGGACGAGCCAACATCCACGGCCCGAGCGCTGCCCTTAGCACTTTATCTGCTTTTTCTCCTGTTGTCATTACAACCATACGAGATGGGGCCATCGTTAATGCTATTTGGCAGACGAGAAAACTGAGGCACGAACGGATTAAATTAAGCCCCTTGTCCAAGCCGATGGCATCTCATGGCAACCGGAGTCGGGGGTTGAATGTTGGTGGATGTTAAGGCTCTAGGGAGTGAAAAATACCAAAAAACAAAACAAGAAAACAAAACAAAAGAGAGTGACTTAAGGGTTCAAGTCTTCATGGAACAAAGGAGGGTAAGGGGGTGTTTCCAGAAGAAGGCCCAGAGAGTGTTGGAGGGGTGGTGTAGACATATGGCAGGAGATTCACGCAAGCCCTCTTTTTGAAGTCACATGAAGGAAAGAAGCCACGGACCCTACCTCTTGGTCTGGGGCACCTGACTGGTGACAAAAACAAGGAAGAAAGACCAAAAGCCTCTATTTGATAGGGAAAGTCAGGTTTCGGCTAAGGCTGGTCAGTGACAGGAGGGTTGGGAGAGACTTTTGAAGGTGGGGGGGAGGGGATAGTTGATTAAGCATTTACATCAAAGACTTTAGGAGGCCGAGAGGAGGGGGGCGGAATCAGAGGAGGCAAACTTTAGGAGGGAGGGGACGAAAACAATTGCTGAGGAGGAAAAAAGAACCAAAGACAGATCAAAAGAATCCCTCGGGGAAAGCTGCGGCAAGCAAAGAAAACAAATACTAAAGACTATAACTCAAGAAAATGTTCCTAAAGCTGAAGTAAAAGGAGTTGAAACTATTTACTGAAAGATGATACCGCATCCTGAGAGGCGTGAATGGTGATCACCAATGCCAAGTTCGAGTAGCACGACTGGCCGTCTTTGTTTCTATCGTGTGACTTCAGTGCAGGCGAATTTTCTGCATGTGAGGTCTTCCAGAATTTCTCGGCATATGTTATTCCAAGATCAAATTCAGCCTGAAAAGAATGCCTATTTAACAACGTCAGGAACCGTTCAAGGACTGCATCTGGGAGGACCAGCTGGGAGCGGATCCAGGCGGCCAGTGTCTCTGCTGCTGGGACTGGCGTGGGTCCCGGGCTGACACCTGGAACCAGCCCAGCAGACCCCTGGGCTGAGAGTGACAGAGGGGTGTCTTCCCAAGAGAATTGCCAACTCTGTCCTCAAAAGAAGGGGAAATAGAGAAAGCCCAGGGAAAACAACTCCTGCTCACCAGTATCCTTAACCTGGTCTTTCCTGTTCTAGAGTTTCAGTCCACAACCTTGGAAGAGGCTCCAAGGTGGGCAACCTTGGTGGGGCACTGGACGACAGGATGGGCTAGTTTGTGACTGGAAATGTGATTCCGCCCAACACCCTGTTCTCCATAATAAAGAATTTTGTTCTGGGTCCCCGGGAAGGAACTTCCTGGCTGGTGAACACACGGATGTGCCAGGACGGTGAGGTGTCCTGATTCCACGAAGAGAGGACGGGGGGGAGGCCGTGTTTGAGACCCTCACAGACCTTGTCCCCATGTGTCTGTTCACTTGTCTGTTCAAATCAGATCCTGATATGTAGGCTTTATTTTAATTTTTTTAAGTTTATTTATTTTTAATTTTTTAAAAATGTGTATTTATTTTTGAGACAGAGAGAGACAGAGCATGAACGGGGGAGGGGCAGAGAGAGAGGGAGACACAGAATCGGAAACAGGCTCCAGGCTCTGAGCTGTCCGCACAGAGCCCGTGGCAGGGCTCGATCTCGCGGACCGCGAGATCATGACCTGAGCCAAAGTCGGCCGCTTAACCGACTGAGCCACCCAGGCGCCCCTATTTATTTTTGAGAGAGAGAGAGAGAGACAATCCCAAGCAGGCTCCACGTTGCCAGCACAGAGCCCAACATGGGGCTCAATCTCACGAACTGGGAGATCATGACCTGAGCCATGATCAAGAGTCGGATGTTTAATGGACTGAGCCACCCAGGCGCCCCTGATCTGTAGCCTTTATTTTATGACAGTGAGTTCCGTGAGTTATTCTAGTAAGTTATTGAACCCGAGTAGCACGCTGGGGACAGTGCCCTGAGCCTGTGGAACGTGCCTTCCCTCCGGCAGCCAGCGTCAGAATGGCATTGTGGTTTCGCACCGTCCCTTCCTCGCGAGAGAATTTCAGATTGGTTACCTGGAAACGAATCCCCAGCCTTGAAGAGGACACAACTTGAGCCTGACTCCATCTTGGCGGAAAGGCTCAGGTGGGAAAAGAACACACGGGAGCAGGCCCGGCCAGGGTCGAGCCCAGGTCTGTCCACTCCCTGCACAGAAGCAAACATTTTGGCACTCGGGTCACGCAAGAGCTCACGGCGGCCGTCGGATTCCAGCTGGCCCTTTTCCCACCTGCCTACTGAGCAGCGAGATGGATGGACGGGGTCTGTGCCCAACACCTGGCTTCCTAGCTGGAAATGCAAGGTAGACGGTGGTGGGAGGGGGCCGACGGAGCCTGCGTGAGCCGCGCAGCGCCCCCCCCCCCCCCCCGGGTGGGTAGAAACAAGCGCCTAAGCGCACGGGTGCCCAGAGCTGGATGGCAGCTTCCTCCCGAAACCCAGAGCCGCTCACACGCTGTGCCTGGTACCGGACCTCAGCGTTAGCGCTGACTCTGACTTTCTCTGCTCACCTCTTTCCCTCTCCGCGCTCCCTCCTTGTTTCTTGGGCCCGTACTGGAGCCAGAACGGGGTGGGGGGCCACAAATGCCCATCCAGGTTACCAGGGCAGTGAAGGTATTGGGGTTCACAACCAAAGGACGATTCTGGAATAAAAACGGCGCACCTGACCTCACCTCTCTATCTTTCTAAGAGCTAAGCATGGCACACAGGGCGCACGAGGACACAGATTCCCAGAACATCCCTTGGATAATTCTGGTTTAGGCCGTTAACCTTACCCGGGCATAAGAAATAACCACATTGACATATTTACTTGTGCCCCAACCGGTGCACGGATCATTGTAACTAATATATAACACGCATATGAACCAAAACACTGACAACTTTGTCCTGGAAATTCCTCTAGACGGGACTTCTCCCAATAACCCACAAGGCCAACATCACTGGCAGACCCTTTTCCATTTAACAGCTAAATGGCAGATCTGTGGGGATGCTACTGACCCATGTTTGCTTTTACGGGATGGAAACCTGCTCGGCTCTATCTCCAGTGAAGTTCAGCTCCGAAATATTTGCTCTTAAATGGGCTAACTGTTTTCCACTGACCACACTGAGACTGGCACCAAGGGGTGAACAGTTAACCTAACTCCCATTTTCCCAGCGAAGAAGGTAATCCATCACCATGTGGCAGCCAGCTGGTGAGCCAAGGCGGGGGGCCTGGTGAGGGGTGAGCCAGTCTGGGGTTACCCAAGAGACCAAGAGAGAGCAGAGCCACAGAGAAGGCACAGCGCTGGCCCCTGGCAGAAGAGAGTGTGAGGAATGTCCCGGTTTCTCCCTTCCTCCAGCCTCCAGTCCCCCCGCCCGGCCTTCGATGGGCCAACGCTGGCTGGCCCAAAGCCCGAAGGCAAGGGGGTCTAGGGAAGCAGGGGTCCGGCTCCTGGAGACAGTGCAGGAGGAGGGCAGGCAGCAGATCTGAGAACAAACGCAGGAGTGACCAGCGTGGAGAGAGCAGGAGACCATTGCTTCCTGGAAGCTGGGCCTCGACAGGTGGTCTTTCAATACCCATTTCTGAATCCTACCAGTCTGGTACAATTCTCCGAGCCTTTCAGTATGGCTCCTTAGAAGAAGCTCTATTTTTGTTCAGTTATGCTGGACTCTTGGTGGTGTTGGTATATAGCAGATATATAATCAGATTTGTTATGTGGGAAATGACAGAATTCCAACTCAAACTGACGTAAGCTACACATGGCGACCCATGGGCTCAAATACTGGTGAAGTCTTAAGAGATCTGGCTTCAGACACAGAAGGATCCAGGGGCTTTAACAACGTGTCACCTCTTGGCTTCCCTCTGTACGAGCTTTATTGCCTGGCTGACTCTGCCCTTGAACTGCCAAAGATGACCCCAACACCCCAACACCTCTGGGCTGAAACGCTATGAGGTCAGCAACCCCAGGAAAAGTATCTACAAAAGTCTCAGGCTTAACACCCACCCTTCCCCTTCCCCTCCCCCACTCTCCCTCTCCCTTCCCCCTTCTCTTCCTCACTCCTCCCCTTCCCCCCACCCGTCCCCTCCCCATGCCTGGGTCTCAGGTTCAGCCTCCATTCCCCGCCCCCACCCCCAGCCCTTGGGGCTCTTGGCAGCTTCACTCAGCACCGACTGCACCAGCCTGCCCCACCCGTTCTAGCCTTTTCCTCAGGCCCTTTCTTCCCGCCCACACTGCACACCCCTTCTTTGAAGAGCAAGGTTTGTTTTGTTACAAGTGTAATTAACACACATTCGGTAAACACCTTATGTCCCAAACTGTAGCAAGCTCCTCGGTATTAGACGCTACAGATGGCTTCTGGGTACAAAATATTTATGAATCTGGGTTCAGCGGCATATGGGCCAAGAGGCAAGAGTACCCTGCATGGGCGTGACATTTCTCCCAGCATGCACCCTTCTCTGCCGCCTCTGGGGTTGTCAGTCTTGCCCCCCTCCTGATTAGAGGGCCCGTGGGGTTTAAGATGAGGCCCGTGAGTAGCCCTCCCCAGGGACCCAGTCACAAGGCTCTGTTGGGACTCATCGCCAGGATATGAGAGAAGATTCTGGAAGGCCGGCTGCAATGGGAAGAGAGGAGGAGATTGTATCCGGAGGGACAGGGCTGTGCGGACTGTGTGTCTGGGGATACATCCAAGGAACCATCCTGGTATAGTTCACAGACTCTGAGAAGTGGAGGGGCCCAGGTGTCCCACAGCCCCCCTTTTTTGACAGCTGGTGGGGATGGATGGTCCCAGGCCACACAGCTGGTAGGAGGCAGAGTGGGGACTGGGGCGGCAGCCAGGAGAGCCACGGGGCCCACACTGGGGACCCCCGCCCCCCATGGTGCGGTTAACCTACAAGACTCCCATCTGTACGTGCTCCGCACAAAAGAAGATGCATGGAGAGAGAGACAGACCGGCAGAGAAAAAGCAAAGTAACCATTTAAAATGTGAGCAGCCCACGTGACTTTTTGTACGGTTAACACAGCGGCTAAGATCGGGGACTCTGAAGCCAGACCCTCTGGGTTCAAATCCCCAGACGTCTTTTTTTTTTTTTTTTTTTTTTTTTTTTGCCTCATTTTCTCCCTCTGGGAAATGGAAATAATAGTGAGAGAGGTTTAAATGTGTAAACTGGGTGGGACACCTCGGGGCCCGCGGGTCGTGCTCAGCGTTGTGCCATTGTTGCTGTTGCGGATAGAATCAAGCACCAGAGGCCCACAGCAGAATAACGGGGCGCCTGGGTCCGACTGCTGGTTTCAGCTCTCGGGGCGTGATCTCGTGGTCCGTGGGATGGAGCTGCACGTCGGGTCGGCTCTGACAGCGTGGAGGCTGCGTGGAATTCTCTCTCTCTGCCCCTCCCCTGCTCATCCGCTCTCTCTCAAAATAGATAAATAAATAAATAAACTTTATATATATATATATATATATATATGTGAATATTTCTTCCATAGGGTCCCTGAAGGCAACTACACGTGTATTTAAAAAAAATCAGGGGTGCCTGGGCAGCGCAGTCGGTTAAGCGTCCGATTTCAGCCAGGTCACGATCTCGCGGTCCGTGAGTTCGAGCCCCGCTGATGGGTTCGAGCCCCGCTGATGGGCTGATGGCTCAGAGCCTGGAGCCTGTTTCCGATTCTGTGTCTCCCTCTCTCTCTGCCCCTCCCCCGTTCATGCTCTGGCTCTCTCTGTCCCCAAAATAAATAAACGTTGAAAAAAAAAATTTAAAAAAAAATCATACTGGGGCGCCTGGGTGGCTCAGTCGGTTGAGCATCCAACTTCGGCTCAGGTCACGATCTCATGGGTTCAAGCCCCGCGTCGGGCTCTGTGCCGACAGCCTCAGAGCCTGGAACCCGCTTCGGATTCTGTGTCTCCCTCTCTCTCTCTCTGCCCCTCCCCCTGCTTGCACCCTGTGTCTCTGTCTCTCAAAAACAAAGTCATTAAATTAAAAAATATGTAAATAAATAAATAATAAACAAAATAAAGTGAAAAAGTCATACTGTAACTTGTGGATGTTCTGAGTGTGTTCAGGGTGGGTTTTTTTAAAGTAATTGAGAGAGAGAGAACGAGTGTGGGAGGGGCAGAGAGAGAGAGAGAGAGAGAGAATCCCAAGCAAGCTCCATACTGTCAGCACAGAGCCCGACATGGGGCGTGAACCCTTGAACCACTGAGATCAGGACCTGAGCCAAAACCGAGAGTTGGACGCTTAACCAACCGAGCCACCCGGGCACCCCGCTCAGGGTGTTTTTAACTGCACCTGCCGTCTGCAGTCAGGTATGTGGACCCCCTCCCTTAGAGTCTGCTCCTACCTCGAGCACCTACGAGTAACTCCAGCCCCCATGGTGGGGCCTTAGGAATACAGAAGGGCAGAGCTGGGGGCCAGTGTTTAGGAAACAGGTGAGGATGTGCAGAAAACCTTGGCCCTTTTCGGGAGCTAGCCAAAACTGGTTAGGTTCCAAGTTGCACCCGGAGCACCCGCGGGCTGAAGGACTCTGGCAGTGCCCTCTCTCCTTTCCGTGACTTACCCGTGGACTCCCCTTTCTCCCCTGGCCACGCGTCCTGTCCCACTCGGAGAAGCCCCAGACGCTGAGCCAGCATGCGGCCCAGCCTCTGCGTTCACTGGGAGCTTATCAGGAAGCCCCCGGGGAGCGGTAAGGCCCCGCCTGGCATCAGCCTCCTCCCACCCCGACCCCCCTTCCCTCTCGGCTCACCCCTCCGCCCCCGTCTGTGCTTCTGAAAGAAGGTGGCTGCACTTCAATCCTCCGTGTTTTGGAGACCCCAGGCTAGGGCCGGCCTCCTGGCTCACCCACTCCCCGGCTCCCGCGGCCGGGACCCGGCTGGTTCCCTAAATCTGCCCACATCTATCCCTGATGATTCTTAGAAACGGAACACAACATCAGGTCTCACAGATCAGCAGCCTGGCCTGTGCATGCCGCAAAGATCCCGATGGGATCAGCCCTCGGAGGCTCTGACATGCAGTCGTGACGCCTGATTGTGGGCTGGCTTGTGAAATTGCGCCGGAGTTACTCGATATCCACACGAAGGGGCGCGTCTTCTCTCTGTCTTCTGCCGGGTCGTGGTCCTTGAGTCTGTGGGGATCACGCCAGCCCTCCCGAGGAGCCGACATCGTCACACCCTGACCTACTCAGCGAAGCCGGGGTCACCGATGCTCTGTGTGCTCAAGAAGATGAGCAGTGGGTGTTTCTGGGACCGAACCCTCAGTTTTATTTCAGAAACGGTCTCGGCCTCTGCTGGCACACAGGGGCCCCCCCACCCACCCCCCAGCCCCGATCGCTCAGGGCACCATGAGGAGTATCTTCTAAAAATGGCATAAAAGGTGAAAATGGTGCCTGGTGCAAATCACCCTTGAGAACCCTTCACCGTGAGCAGAGAGCAGTCAGAGCACATGCTCAGAAGAGCCCCGCATTTGGAGTCTAACGTCCCGCGGTCCTGGTCTTGACATTCTTAATGATTTTGTCTTTGGTCTTGGGTTTGGGAGTGAGGACCCCTGGAAGAAGAGAGCACGCTTGGAGCCTTAGGGTATGAGCGGTCCTGGCTCCTCACCTCCCCGGGCGGCCTCTCAGCGGCAGCTGCCTGTCCCTGGTGGGCTCCTCACAGCCTTGCTCTTCCGGACCCCCTCCATGACCACTGCCATCAGGCGGCGACCCAGTCTGCGAGAGCCAGGCTGGTGCGTGCCCTTTACGGCATCACTGGGAGGGCTTGGGTCGTCCCTACCCCAGGCTGGCAGCTAGAATTTCCCTTTCCAGTTACCGAGTCATGTAAGTATATGTACATATATGTGTGTGTGTATATACATTTTTTTTTATTTTTTATTTCTTTTTTTTTTTAATCTTAAGGCATTTTGAATTGGTCTCAATAACTTCTAACCCAAAGAGTCTTGTGGACTCCTTAGGCAGCCAGGACTCTGCCCACAGCACCCCACCCACCCAACACCAAATCCAGTTTCAAGAAATGATTTGAGGGGCGCCTGGGTGGCGCAGTCGGTTAAGCGTCCGACTTCAGCCAGGTCACGATCTCACGGTCTGTGAGTTCAAGCCCCGCGTCGGGCTCTGGGCTGATGGCTCAGAGCCTGGAGCCTGTTTCCAATTCTGTGTCTCCCTCTCTCTCTGCCCCTCCCCTGTTCATGCTCTGTCTCTCTCTGTCCCAAAAATAAATAAACGTTGAAAAAAAAAATTTTAAGAAATGATTTGATGATTCGTCCAACCAGGTGGTTATAGCTGGTAAGTTGCCACGTGTTACCCCCTCAAGAGCATCGCTAGGAATGTAGAAAGTCAAAGAGAGGGATCTTAAAGATGTTTTGGGGATCCGTATCATTTTTATGTATCAGTAAATAGATTCTCAGACGGGGCAAGGGACTTGCCCAGGGTCACACAGCAGATTTGGTGCTCTGGCTCAGGCTCCCCTCTGGCTACAAAGTTGCCTTGGACTTGCGCTTGGCCCTGCCCCCAGTTCCAATATGATCCCCCAGTGTTCTCTGTGCTTCTCTCTCTGTTTCTTTCTCTCTCTCTCTCTGTCTTGTCTGTCTCCATCTCTCTCTTTCTCTGTCTATCTTTTGTCTCTCTGTCTCCATCTCCCTGTCTCTGTCTATCTTTTGTCTCTCTGTCTGTCTCCCTCCGTCAAATATCCCATCACGTGATGCATGGATAAGCAAAGCGTGGAATGGCCACACACTACACTACCACACCTGCTAAGAACACGACGCTAAGTAAAAGAAGCCGGTCACAACGGGCCACGTTGTGGATGACTCCGTGTACATGAAGCGTCCAGAACGGGAGCATCCGCAGCCCAGGAGGTACATTAGTGGTTGCCTGGGGCTGGGGGGAGGGAGGAGTGGGGAGCGATCGCTAAGGGATCTGGGGCTTTTTTAGGGAATGAAGAAAACGTTCTGGAATTGGCTAGTGGTGATGATTGCCGAATCTACGAAACCGCGAAGGCCACGCGCAGGGTGTGCGTGCCGAGGCAGAAGAGAGCACTGTTTTTGGAAGGGTGAACGTTAGGGTGTGTGGATTATATCTCGGTAACGCAGGGATAAAATACGGTCACGCGACCTGGCACACACCATTTTGCCAATAACTGCAGGTCTCGGCCCGTCCCGCCCGTGGCATCCTAGAGCCGCGTGACTTCCAAAGAGAAGCGCGTTCGGGTCCACACCCTGGCGGGACGGCTGGCGAGGCAGAGGGACCGAGGGAGTGCGGACTTCCTGTCTCTCCAGGGGTCCCCACACCCCCAGAGCCTGCTCCCCCCCCCCCCCCCCCCCCCCCCCCCGCAGTGCTTAAACACGACGTTTTCTGTTCTGGAAACAAAAACCCAAGGCAAGGAAAACTTGCTGGGAAGGCTGCATTCCCGAGGCTCCCAGCAAAACCGGCTCTCGGCCCCGGGCCCCTCTCCACCATCCCTAGAGAACGAAGACAACACCATTTTCTTTTTTTTTTAACGTTTATTTATTTTTGAGACAGAGACAGACAGAGCATGAACGGGGGAGGGGCAGAGAGAGAGAGGGAGACACAGAATCCGAAGCAGGCTCCGACAACACCATTTTCTTTTCGGGGTCCCAACACGGGCCGGGGGCTCCTGCCCCAGAGGAGGGTGCTGTCTGTTTGGACTTGCCGTACTTTGGGGTTTCGTCCCGTTCACTTAGTTACACTGCTTTCGGGGCCGAGGCTGAGGCCAGGATTTGCTCCTGGTGGCTCGCGGGAGGTCGGGGTGGCTGTCCTGAAGGGAACTTGGCCCCTGACCCTGCGGACACAACCGTGGTGCGGTTGCTGCTGCTTTGGGGAGGGGGGGCATTGCCCCATTTCTGGCTGGCACCACGTTGTTCTTTTGGGTTTGTTTTCACATGCTTCTCCCCAGGCTCTTGCTGGGTCGGGCTCAGAAACCCGAAGCAAACAACTGGAAGCCACAGTGGACCCCCGCCGGCTGCCCACCGTGTGCCAAGCTCCCGGCCGTTTAATCCCTACACTGCCCTCTATGGAGATGCCATTACCGTCACGCCCCCTTGAGAGATGAGGACGCTGCGGCACAGAGGGGCTAAGCGACTTGCCCAAGGTCACACAGGTACTTACTGGCAGAGCTGGGATTTGAACCCTGCCGGTGTGGCTCTAGGGCTTTGCTCCAACCACGGCTCCCGTCCACGCCTCCGGGGAGATCCCATCCCAGACGGGCTGGTCTTCCCATCTCAGTGTTGAGGCGAAGAGAGTGGGGGAAGGGGGTCCGGCTCTGAGTAGCTCCGGAGTAACATCCACAGAGTCTGTGGCGCTCGGGAGAGACCGTCACATTCACCCAGAGCCTGCGCCTTTGGAGAACCAGCCTCCCCTAAAGGCCCCGCCCTCCCCAGGACACTCAGGACACATGCTTCATGGCAGGGAAGTCACGCTGTGTCCCATCATCTGCTGCTGTTTCTGCACCACGCATGGCACTGGGCTCCCGACACCAGCCGTGCGTAAGGACAAGGTATAATGTCTGTCCCCGGGGGAGCCACCCTTCAGTAAGGAGGGGGGACAGAAACCCCCACACTGGCCTTGTTCCCACAAGACATGGCAATTCTTCATGTTGCAAAAAAAACAAATCAACAGGTGGCCCTGCCCGTACCTGCTCTGGCAGGAAGTTGTATCTCCATCAACTTGGAGGCTTCCTGCCCACCCATGGTTTAGGGCAGATTCCGGGGGCTCACGGAGCCCAAGAAAACTGCACAAAGGACCCCCAAGGCAGGACTGGCCCGGGCTGCGTCTCTGGGGCCAGGTCATCCGGGTCAAGCCTTGCCGTGGTCGCTTGGTAGCAGTGTGGCTTTGGGAAAGTCACTCCCCTGGCTCTGTGCCTCACTTTCCTCGTCTGTAAAACAGGAATAAGAACAGTCCCTACTCACAGGATCACCGTGATGATTAAATCTCTCAATACGTGGGAAACGCTGAGACGTTGCTTGGCGTAGAGTAAACGCTCGATAAATGTCAGCTAGAATGATAACGGTAGTGATAACGATAGCTGTTGCTGTTGCTGTAAGAAATGTTCTTCCTGGGGCGCCCGGGTGGCTCAGTCGGTTGAGCGCCTGACTTCGGCTCAGGTCACGATCTCGTGGTCCGTGAGTTCGAGCCCCGCGTCGGGCTCTGTGCTGACAGCTCGGAGCCTGGAGCCTGCTTCGGATTCTGTGTCTCCCTCTCTCTGACCCTCCCCTGTTCATGCTTCGTCTCTCTCTGTCTCAAAAATAAATAAACATTAAAAAAAAATTTAAAAAAAAAAGAAATGTTCTTCTTCTGCTGTCCCCGGCCCTCTGTCCAGGTCATGCTCTGCGGCTGTGCTGGGAAGCGGAAACACCCCTCCAAGTTCTCGTTCTAGCTTCCCACTAACCCCAGACAGAGCCGCCCCCCAAGGCCCTGGTTCACATGGACCCTGGATCCCTTTCTTTGCATCTGTGGAAATCCCCAAGCCCAGCCTCTCTCTCCGCCTCGGGAATCCACCTGCAAACATTTACGGAGTGCTTGCTATGTGTCAGGCACAGCCATGAGCATTATCTCTGCCCTCACAGAATTAAAAAAAATTTTTTTAACGTTTATTTAATTTTGAGACAGAGAGAGACAGAGCATGAACGGGGGAGGAGCAGAGAGAGAGGGAGACACAGAATCGGAAGCAGGCTCCAGGCTCTGAGCCGTCAGCAACAGAGCCCGACGCGGGGCTCGACCCATGGAGTGTGAGGTCATGACCTGAGCCGAAGTCGGCCGCTTAACCGATGGAGCCACCCAGGCGCCCCTGAATTTAAATTACACTCAGAGGGACCGATAATTAGCAAAACAGCTATGTAAAGCTGCAGAGAAAGCCAGGTCGGTGATGAGGACCAGGGAGAAGCATAAAGGCTGGTGGGGAGACCAGAGAACGCCTGGGTGGGCTTGGATGATTTGCAATTTCAAATTAGTACGGGCAGGGCAACTAACAGAGAGGCCCCAGAACCTGAGGGAGGTGGAGGAATAAGCTCTGGAGACATCTGGAGGAAAGCTTCAGAGGCGAGGGACCACAAGTGCAAAGGTCCTGAGGCAGGAGGAGTGTGCGAGGCTACTGGAGAAACGCAAAGGGGCCAGTGTGGTGCGGTGGGGCTCAGAGAGGCGAGGTGGGGTGTGGAGGGGGTGGTTCTCGGAGGTTCATGTGGGGCATTGGAGGGCTTTGACTTTTACGCGGAGTATGATGGGAAATCCTTAGAAAATTGTCAGTTTGGTTATGACACGGTCTATGCGTGCTTTTTAAAAAGTCCCCCTCTCTGGCTGCTGGTTAGGGAACAGCGTGGACCGCATCAAGGGAGGAGTCGGGCCACCAGCGACGAGGCCACTGATGTGGCGATGGCAGCTCGGTCCAGGGTCACGGCAGTGCCGATGGCGAGAAGCGGTCACGGCCGCTTCTAAGGTAGAGGTAGGCGATAGAGGTTCATGGAAGGTGCCGCGTGGGCCTGCTTGCCTTTGGGGCTTAGGGAAGTCTCCACGAAGAGGCTGCCGGACTCCAACGTTGGGAAAGGAGGAGACGGTCACCAGGAGACATGGGCAAAGGAGGTCAAGGCATGGAGGCCTGGGCATGTGTGGGTCCGGGCTCTCGGGTCGGCGGGGGGGCTCTGCTGGCCCAGATCAAGCCTCGTGGGGGCCAGGCTCCAAGCCTGCACCCCGTGCCGCTCTGCTCCGCCCTCCGTGGCAGGGCAGGCCGAGCCATCCTGTGATTAGGAAGGGTCTGCCAGGACTAGCGCTCCCCCCTTCTCTGGCCTCCCCTCCCGCTCTGTTCTCCCCACCCCGCTCTGTTCAAGCCCCGTGAGCGCACAGCCGCCTCAGGGCTGTCTCCTCCGCAGGTGACCCCCTCCTGGCCCCCCATCTCCACTCAGGCCTCTGTCCTCAGGCACCTCTTCGCCCTACCCCCTGCCCTGTGCTCCTTTCTTCACAGCACCCGCCCCCGCCTTCCCTGGGATTGCAGTGTGTGTGGATCAGCTTCTGGTTTAACTGTCCCCGGGACTAGAGTGCAAGCCTTGTATGAGGAGGGCCGTCTGCCCTGTTCAGTGAAGCCCAGCCCCTGGCACGTAGCCGCTGCTCAGCAAACACCCCTGCAAGGGACAGATAAGTGTGTGCCAGTCAGTAAACGGAATACCATAGTTAACCAAGCGGCGAGTTCCTTGCCCTTGAGGCACTCTTATTGGTGTGGGGGGAGGCTGGGGTGGGAGCAGGTGCAAAGGCAGAACGTGGATACGTAAGCAAATAAACCTCGTGGGCGGCTGGCATCTAGCTGACCTCTTCAGTTTGCAGCCTCTGCCATCAGCGAAAGAGCTGAGCAGCGATGGGGTCCTCTGGGCATCGGGGGGCAGACGTGGGCATCCTGCGGGCGGGCGTCCTTCCCTGCACCCCAGACAGCACCCCCGTCGGTGTCAGAAAGCCTTGCTCTAGCTCTCTCTTTATACACGCCTTGCTCTGAGCACGGATGGCACTCGATAAACGGACGCACGGCCGGTTGGAGATGATACGAGTTTGTTTCCGCACGCGGCCAGGCATCCTAAAACTTTCTGCAAAAGCACAGGCACTATCGTGTTGGAGTTCTCAGAAGATCCGAACGGCAGGGACTCTCAGGCGATGCTCTCAAATACCTCCTCTCATTTCACCGATGAGGAAGTGGACGTCCGTGCTTACGATCCAAATTCCTTGCAGATGTTACAATACGATATTATCAACCGCAGGCACCCGGTGCCCGTTCTAGCGCTTACTCACCCTCCAAACTAAGGTTGGGGTCGTCTGCACAACAGCCGCCCGTTTTCCCCACCCCCCAGCCCCTGGCAACCACCGCCGTCCCCTCTGTCTCTATGGGTTTGACTAGTTTTTTCTGTTTAGATTCCACATAAGTGTGAGATCACGCATGAAGGATTTGCCTTTCTCGGTCTGGTTTACTCCACTTGCCACAGCGTTTTCCGTGTTTATCCGTATGGTCTCCATTGGCAGGATTCCTTCTTTTTGATGGCTGAATAATATTCCGCGGTATACATACGCCACATTTTCTTTATCCGTTCATTCCGTCGGCAGACTTTTACGCCGTTTCCGTGTCTTGGCGATCGTGGATGACGCTGCCACGAACACGGAGTGCGGGTGGCTCCCTGAGACCCTGAGTGCGAGCCCCCCGTCCACCCGCCGTTCACCTCCTGTCCCCCACCTGCCAGCCCGTTCCTCCGCCGGAGAGCGGGGAGCGCAGGCCTCCGGCTCGGGGCCCTGAAGGATACCACAGCGGCGTTTACGTTGTGTTAGTTCTATTTATTCCAAATGGCACCGGCTTCAGTTCTGAATGCGAATACATAGGGTAATTCTACCCTACTATAAATAACTCCAAGTGGGATCTGTGCCACTTTTAAAAAATCACGAGATAAAACCAGAGACAGGCACAGCTGTCACGAAAGCCAGACGCAGAGATGTAAATGAGGCTCGCGAAACCATCAAGGGGCGGCTGATGCGTTGGGAAGATAACAATAACCGGCCTTTGTCCAGAATTTACTACGGGCCCGGCTCTGCTCTGAGCACCTCTACGTGTAATAAATAATTCATTCCCCTCGGTGACTCGGTAATGATCCCTATTTGACCCATGGAGGCACTCGGGCACCAAGAGGCCACGTGACTTGCCACAGACACACGACTAGGAGGCGACGAGGCTGGAAGAAGCCCCTGACCGAGGGTCACTGGGGGGAAGGCCCCATGGTGGGCCCGGACGTGTCCTGGGGCTGTGTGGGAGATAGCGGCCCCCAGGCCGGCCTCGCCTGCGCAGTGGGACGGGGGTGTCGTCACCCACAGACATCACAGCCTGACAGCTCCTCCAGGAAGCTCCGGGCAGCCGAGCGGGGCTTTGCTTCTTAACCTGTCGTGGGTGTTCTGAAACCACTGCAGGCAATTTAGCGCGGGGCATACCCCGGAGGAATCGGTCATCGCCACAGCAAACGGCAGCATTTGCCAACCATTAGCTGACCTTGGCTTTTCTTCTGCTGAATCAAGGCCCTGCTGACCACAGGCTGACGGACCTTCGTGGGGCTCCTGTCCTCGTGTTCAGCACCGGGGTGGCAGCAGGTTCTCTGGGGTGGCTCCGGGTGGTGGACTCAGGGTTCAGGGCGGGGGCAGAGTGGACGGCCCAGAGGGGCTTGCTTGGATCTGAGGGTGTGAAGTCCTGGGTCCTGAGGCCCTTTTATTCCCCGTTTCCCAGAGGAACCAAAGGCCCATGCTCCAGACGACCTCTGAAACTGCTGATCTAGTCCATGCTGGGTCTTGAAGAAGTCAGCATTTGGGTTGCTGGATTGGGAGGGCTTCCTGGAGGAGGTGGCCGCGGGCAGCTTGTCCTTGAAGGGGTCACTGCTGGCCTTTAGGAGAGATAAAGATTCCAGCACGGGCCGGGGAATGTGTGGAGGGCTGAACCCGCGAGAGCAGGTGTGTCCAGCACGGGGTGGGGGTGGGGGAGTAGTCCGCGTGGAGCACAGCTCCAGGGCCTTCGATACCAGACAAAGAGGGTGGGAGAAATCAGGGAGCTGTGTTGTGTGCGTGTGTGTTTGCTTAGTTTAAATAATCGAATATTTAGAAACCAGGCTGAGGGCGCCTGGGTGGCTCAGTCGGTGAAGGGTCCGACTTCAGCTCAGGTGGTGATCTCGCGGTTCGTGAGTTCGAGCCCCGCGTCGGGCTCTGTGCTGACAGCCTGGAGCCTGGAGCCCGCTTCGGATTCTGTGTCTCCCTCCCTCTCTGCCCCTCCTCTGCTCACGCTCTGTCTCTGTCTCTCTCAAAAATAAATACACATTAAAAAAAAAAAAAAAAAGAGTCACCAACTGACTCAACTGACAGAGCCACCCAGGCACCCCTTGTCTTTACGTAAAAACACAACCCGTGAATAGACTGGCACTTGTAAGGCAGCCTCCGCCACCGCAGCTCTAGGGACTGAAGATTTGGTCAGCAAAAGGCAGAGGGGGTTGGGGTCCCTGGCACAATCACACGGGACTGGCTGGAACCTCTGAGCAGGCGTCTGCATGGGCCCCAGCGTTGTGTTGGGGGTGGCGGGGCCCATGGTTTCCTGGAGGCATCTGGCAGGAATAAGGAGACACATCGGGGGTGGTCGGGCCTCCCGGGACGGTGAGGGGGGATGGGGAGCACCAGAAGGGAGCCCGTGGGGCTCTGCTCCTGGAGGGCGAAGTGGGGGTGTCGGGAAGGAGGGTGATAGGGACCGAACGCAGGCAGGGTTACCCTGTGCGGGCAGCGCAGGGACCCGGTCCCCGGGGGACCAAGATGATAACCAGGGTCAGCCCTCAGCCGTGGCACCAGTGAAGACGGAGACCTGATCCGAGGAAAGTGTCAGGAGAACAAGAAGAGAAGGGAGTGGGACCGGGAAAGCCCCAAGGGCAGCCTGCACACAGGCCTATGGGAACCAGGAGGGTGAGTGTTCAAGGACGAGGGTGGGCGTTCAAGGACGAGGCCGGGGTCAGAGTGTGGAAGGTTTGCCCCATGATAGGGTGTCGTGGATGCCCCGTGTCACTGAGGACTGAGTGTGCTCAGGGCACTGCTTAAGTGCTTTGCGGGAATCAATACCTATCATTTTCCTCGAAATCCTCTGAGCTGGGTGCTTTTAGCACGCCCGTGATGGCCTGTGATGGGGGTGAGACGGCTGAGAAGCCAAGTGGTTTATCCAGCAACACAGGGCTCACAGCCGCGGAGCCGGGGAGGCCCAGGCGGCTCGAACCAGGCTCCAGGCTCCGCCTCCCTCAGGCCCCTTCCATGGGGGGAAGCTCCCCTCAGGCTGGCACGGCCTTTTCCAAGCAAGGTCTGAACAGAGAAGGGAGCAGCCCTATGTCCTCAGCATAGACAGTGATCGCATGTGGGGACCCTTTGTGATGGAACCAGGGACCCAGAAGGAGGAACACAAGCTCCCCGGGCAGGTGGGCAGAGTTTTGTTTCTATTTTTGTTTCTGGAAGCTTCACCTCCTTCATTCCCCTCCCTTCTCCTCCCGAGTCCTGGACAGAAACCTATCTCTGTTCTGCATGTCTAGACCACCAGGAAGCCAGTGTGCCCTTGCTGAAAACAACAGCCTTTTTTGAGCGAGAGATTGACAGAGTGTGAGCAGGGGAGGGGCAGAGAGAGAGAGGGAGACACAGAATCTAAAGCAGGGGAGAGGCAGAGAGAGAGGGAGACACAGAATCCGAAGCAGGCTCCAGGCTCCGAGTGGTCAGCATAGAAGCCCGACGCAGGGCTCGAACTCACGGACCGTGAGATCATGACCCGGGCCGAAGTCGGTCGCTCAACCGACTGAGCCACCCGGGCGCTCCAAGACAACATCGTTCTAATCCACAACGTATAACTCACTGCACAAACACACACCCACATATGCAGCCTCATCCATTAGCAAGCTCACAAACGTACCCACTCGTCACCCGGTGCATGTAAACGCGAGCATATCCCCAATTATACTTTCTGAACACAAACACATGCTTGCTCATCTGTTTTCATTCACCGAACGTCTCCTGAGATCCTGACACTTCTTTGTGATGCCTCCTGTCAGGTGCCTGGGGGGACCGGGACAAGCATCAGCCACGGGGGCTGGGAGGGCTACCAGGGGAGAGCGGAGTGAAGCCAGGTGTTGAACGATGAAAAGGAATTTGCCTGGAAACTCGGAAGGATCGTTCACTCATTCATTCGTTTTTGCTTTAAACTCTTTGTTTGCTTGTGGAGTATGTTTCCCCTGGTAGAAGAGAGGTCCCACCGGGGCAGGATTTTTGTTTTGTTCATTGCTTTGTCTCTAGTGACTTGAGCAGAATCTGACTCAAAGAGCTCATTTGAGCTCTCTTTTTTTTTTTCTTTAAGTTTTCTTTATGTATTTTGAAAGAGAGAGAGAGAGAGAGTGTGTGTGTGAGTTGGGGGAGGGACAGAGAGAGAGAAGGCAAGAGAGAGAGAATCCCAAACAGGCTCCAAGCTGTCAGCGCAGAGCCCAATGCAGGGCTTGAATTCACAGGCAGTGAGATCATGACCTGAGCTGAAATCAAGAATCGGATGCTTAACCCATTGAGCCACCCGGGCGGCGGGGGGGGGGGGGGGGGGGGGGGGGGGGAGGGGGGAGGGGAGCCATCTGAGTTCTCAATGAATACTGTCGAATGAATGAATGCATACATTAATCCTCCCTGAAGAATTCTGATGGAGGTGATTCGGGGCGGAGCTGATGGCAGGGGCCACAAGGAACAAGGATCTTTCCCCTCCCTCACAGAGAAGAGGATGAAATGAATGGGGTTTTCACCAGGAAAGAGTGAGTTAGAATAAGTGGATTAGGCAGAGCCGAGGTCTGAAAACCCGTTTGGTATCTCAGCGTTCTGGAAAGGGGAGACAGTGGGAGGAGGAGGAAGGAAGGAGGAAAGGAAGGAGGGGAAGAGAAGCAGGGGGAGGGAGAGGGGCAGGGACGGGGGAAGGGAGGAAGGAGGAGGGAGACAGAGAAATCTAAGTGGCCTGGGCCATGAAGCCACTTTCTGAATGGCAGCTGGGAACGAGCCAGCCCGGAGGACGGGAGAGAACGTGGGAATGTGCGGGGTCGCTAACTGCCTGGTTTTGTACAAATCTCTGAGCTTCAGTCGCGCGTGACCTTAGGGGCAGGATTCTCAAGGGGTCATCCGTGGGTGGATTTCAGGTGGTGCCCAGACGCACACTTTTAATTGTTATTTTAATTTTTATGTCTGTTTATCAGAAATAAAAGATCTAGCTGCAATGTCATGATTATTATTCCCAAGGACCAGGTTGACTTTGCAAGGCAGCTGATGTAAAGTGGTTTGAGGAGAGGGATCTGATCGCCCCACAGGCATGCAGTTGGGGGGCCCGGGGGGGGGCGGTGAATGCTCCCTTTTGGGAAACACAAACCTACAGTGACGTCACAGGAAACCTCCGCCCTGTGGCTTCAAGGCATACGACAGGTGGTTCTCAGGCCAGTGGATGAGAGGGGGAGCCCCATGGATCTCCCTGCACCCTTCACTGCCCTGCCCTCTAGAAGAGAAAGGATATCTTATCAGGTCTTACCGGAGGGAAGGGCTTCACCTCCATCCTCACGAAGCCAAGAAGCATCCCAAGTGGATGAGAACAATTCTGGTTGGTGAATGCTGTCGATTCCAAAGAGAGTAGACTCTGAGCCTTTGCGCTGGCTGTTCCCACCTCCTGGATACCCTTCCCTGCACTCCTCGTTTAGCTGCTCCTTCTCATTCAGGACCCCGCTCGTGTGTCACCTGCTTGGAACGGCTTTACCGGCATGCCCTCTGCGACATACGCCCACCCACCCTCCCCACTGTCCCGTCCAAGATTTCGTCTTGTTCCTTGGCTCGAGTCATTTGCCAGGGTGTCAAGCGTCCATCTCTCCCACGCGTGTCAGCAACGTGAGGAAGAGCTGGATCTGGGGGCGTTCACGGCTGGTAGCCAGCAAGGGGCTCTGCTGTTGACTGACCGGTTGAATGAACGGCCACGCGCTCCCCCGGTTACCTGCCTCGGCCTCTCCGACGTGCTTTTTGTGACACATTCGCGACGTGCCAGCCTTGTCCTTTCATCACTTTCTTCCAGGCCAGACCTGGGGGGGCCTTCATACGGTAACCGGAGCTGGCAGCCACGCGTTTCCTCCCGGCGAGTGGAAAGACGAAGGTAGAGCCGAACCTTCTTTAACCAGACAGAGCTCACCAAGGGCCCCCCCCCCCTACATCTGCCCCTGCTTTGGGGTCACCTGGCAGCCGGGAGGGAAGCCCCGGCCCCTGCGGACGCCTGGCCGAGATCTGCTGTCAGTGTTCGCGCTCAGAGAGAGCCTCTGGAAGACAAAAGCTTCGAAGCCCAGGCCCAGCGCCCATCGAGGTTGCCAGGTTGACGGATCTCCATGGAGACCATAAAAGCACCTCTGTTCCCTCTCACTTCCCGGGGAGGGTGTCTGTTCTGAGAGTGCAGTGCTCGGGCCTGGAGCCTTCCGCGGGTGAGCACCCCCCATACCTCCCCCACACCCCTCCGGGCAGGAGCCCAGGCTGGGTCCCCAGAAGGAGGGCAGCCGCCGCTCTCTGCGGGAGACGGACAGCTTGGGAGACAGAGCAGACAGACGGCCGCGGGACTCCCGAGCCGGCCACCCGGCTGCGGCTCCTGGCTTCCTGGGAGTCTGGGGGCTGGGCCGGTGCCCACAGCTGTGCCACTGGCGCCTGGCTCCAGAGGAAGAAGCAGCAGCCTCTGTGGGGACCGGTCTCGCCACCCTGCAGCCCTGTAGCTCCCGCGATCGGCAGCCCGCCCCTCCGTCTCTCCCTGGTTCTCTCTGGAACGCGCTCTCCTCTCTGCCCTGGGTCTCTCCCTCTGTCTCTTCTGACCTCTGTGCAGTTCTCTCTCTCTCCGTGTCTCTCCATCTCTCTCGGCATGTGTCTCTGTCCTTTCTCGGCACCACACGTAACCACCAAGGGTCATTGTCTCCGGAGCTCTAGAAGCTATTAGAAATTGTTGCATTGTGGGAATGCCAAGTGGTGCGGCCACTCTGGAAAACAGTATGGAGGTTCCTCAGAAAATTAAAAATAGAACCACCCCACGACCCAGCAATTGCACTGCTAGGCATTTATCCACGGGATACAGGTGTGCTGTTTCGAAGGGGCACATGCACCCCATGTTTATAGCAGCATGATCAACAGTAGCCAAAGTATGGAAAGAGCCCAAATGTCCATCGACGGATGAATGGATAAAGAAGATGTGGTGTATACACACACACACACACACACACACACACACACTCACACGATGGAGTATTACTCGGCAATGAAAAAGAATGAACTGTTGCCATTTGCAACTACGTGGATGGAACTGGAGGGTATTGTGCTAAGCAAAATTAGAGAAAGGCAAATATCATATGACTTCACTCATACGAGGACTTTAAGAGGCCAAACAGATGAACATAAGGGAAGGGAAACAAAAATAATGTAAAAACAGGGAGGGGGACAAAACAGAAGAGGAAGAGAGTCAGAAATATGGAGAACAAACAGAGGGTTCCTGGAGGGGCTGTGGGAGGGGGGATGGGCTAAACGGGTCAGGGGCACTAAGGAATCTACTCCTGAAATCACTGTTGCACTAGATGCTAACTAACTGGGATGTAAATTTAGAAAGTAAATAGAATAAAATAAAATAAAATAGAATAGAATAAAATAAAATAAAATAAAATAAAATAAAATAAAATAAATGAAATGAAATGAAATGAAATAAAATAAAATAAAATAAAATAAAATAAAATAAAATATAAAATAAATAATAAAATAAAATAGAAATTGTCGCACTGTGCCCAGCCCCCTCTCCTGCCCTGGGGCTGGCTTTGACCCTGGTCTTGACCCCTTGAGCCCCTTGCCCCAGATTATCTCCCGTCGGAGGTCTGTCCCCTCACAGTCTCCACACAGCTGGGAGGGCCCTTTTGCCAGCAAGGCGCATCTTAGGGGAGGAATCTCCAGTTCATGTAGGGAGTGACCTGCTTGGCCACGAGGGCATCTCTGAGTCTCTGAGTCTCTCTGCCCCCATCAGAAAATTGTATCATCGTGTGCGGAGATCCCAGGAGCGCGGAGAGAGCTAAGTCAGAAAAGGTATGTGAACATTGTTTGCGCACTAAAGGAGGGGCATAAACTGGAGTGCCATCGAGGGCCAGGCCAGCGGCACAACTGGGCAAAGAAGGAAGTGGGCCCGTGCACAGGGCAACAGGGCGGGGTGAGGACTGTGACGGGCCACAGAGTCCAGGCTGTAGGGGGCCCACGACACAGCTCTAGTGAGTGGTCACTAATCAGGCCCTCGGACCCAAGCTTTCGCTAGAGATGCTAAAAAGCAGATTTCTAGTTACATTTTTAATGCTGACGGTTCCTTCCTGTTGCCTGGGCTTGGCCTCCCTGCCGTCAGCCTGAGTCCTCTGGAATCAAGCTCGGGTCTCCCCCGGGAAAGTCTCTGAACCTCCATTTCCCCAGAGGGCCAGACTCTGTGTAGGGCACACGGTGTGCTGGAGCGGAGGCTCGAACCTCTACCCACAAGCAGGGCCACACGGGGTCTTACGTTTTGAGTCCCAGAGCGACTAGCCCACCGCGCTGGCCCCTGGACCCCAGGCCTCTCCACGCTCCAGCGAATGAAGCCCAGGGACCGCAAGGCCCTCCGGGACGTACTCCAGAGCCACGGCCAACGTCCGTTAAGTATTTGGACTAATCCACCCAGCTCCACACCAGCAGGCAGCAGGGGAAGGGAGAGTCTGTGGTCTGGGGGTCTGAGCTCTGAACTGAAAATGTCCTTCCTTCACTTTCTCCTGCAGTATGTGTGACAATATTCCTACAGCCGCTGCCTGCCAGCTGCTATGATGAGAGACAATCCTTGTGTGAATTTTGGAGCTCAGGCTGGGGACCAGCTGTATGGGGTGGGGAGGGCTGTTCGCGGAGCTGGTCTTCTCGACATTCTCGTCTGAGGAAGGGGGTGGGTTTCAAGCCAGGGTCCTTGCTGCCCGTCTATGGCTGCCCCGACCCTACTTTCCAGGCCCAGCCCCTCCTCCAAGAAGCCTTCCTTGATGTCCAGGGACGCACATGATAACATACAAGTCGTCAGAAGTCTTCTAGCTTCTCTGGCCTGTGCTCCTAAGAGACACAGGAGACGGGAAAATGACAGACACAGAGATAAGGAGGGACAGTCTCTGTCTTTGAGAGACAAAGAACGGAGATGGAGGTGTGTCCACAGGTGTTCAAAACATCCGCACGCGACGTGCATCGTGGTTCTGACCGGAGCCGCAAGAGCTCAGCACCAAAGTCACCACGTCTCCACCAGGGACAGCCGGTGAGATCCACCGCGGTGCGGCCACACAGTGGCCTCTGTCCATCGGAGAACCAGGCGGCCCTGGGTGTGCCGAGAAGACGTGTCTCCGAGCTGAAGAAAGAGAGAAAGGCAAGCCAAGTGCAGGGCAGGGTCCACAGATGCCGCCACGTGGACGGAAAAGGGCTGCATCCCCTCCTCCCAGATTTGTTGGCCATGAACCCGGGGCCAGTGCCGAGACTGACGCCGAAGTCTCGCGGGGAAAGAAGTGGTCCCCGTCCTCGCGGAGCTCTTTCCGACTTTCTTTTCCTTCTCCTTTCTTCCCTTCCCTTGACTTTCTCTCTTCTCTCTCTGCCTTTCTGTCTTGTTTACATATGGATGGGTGTATCCTGCACGCGTGCCGTGTATGAAGGGACAACCTCCAGAAGCCCCCGGAGAAACGGCTCCCCCTGCTTCAGGCCCCTGGGGATGGGAGCTGGGAAGCCTGGGAAACATGAATGGAAGAGAGATTCCCTTCTCCCAGATGACCTTTTGGGCCGTTGCTTTTCCTTTGCGTGTCCTACCTAGTTCACGTTAGTTTCCATAGAAGACTCTAGAACTTCAGCTACAGATCCTTCGCAACACACGAGGAGGGCATCTGCCTTCCGAACGCCATGCTTCTGCTCACTCCCAGACCAGCCAGAAGGGTCCTTGGCCTTGGCTTGCAGGATTACACTGATCCTGGCTCTCTGGGTTACACTGATCCTGGCTCACTGGGTTATACTGACTCTGAATCACTGGGTTATACTGATCCTGGCTTGCTGGGTTACACTGATCCTGGCTCACTAGGTTATACTGACTCTGGCTCACTGGGTTATACTGATCCTGGCTCGCTGGATTATACGGACTCTGGCTCACTGGGTTATACTGATCCTGGCTCACTGGGTTATACTGACTCTGGCCCCCTGGGTTATACTGATCCTGGCTCACTGGGTTATACTGACTCTGGCCTACTGGATTATATTGATCCTGGCTCGCTGGGTTACACTGATCCTGGCTCACTAGGTTATACTGACTCTGGAGCACTGGGTTATACTGATCCTGGCTCACTGGGTTACACTGATCCCTGGCTCACTAGGTTATACTGACTCTGGCTCACTGTATTATGCTGATCCTGGCTCACTGGATTACACTGATCCTGGCTCACTGGGTTATACTGACTGGCTCACTGGGTTATACTGATCCTGGCTCGCTGGGTTACACTGATCCTGGATCACTGGGTTATACTGATCCTGGCTTGCTGAATCACACCGACGGCCATTAGACTCTCTCCATGTGTCCAGGGTGCTTTGTTAACACACCAACCCCCTCAATACTCTGTGAAGGAAGCACAGGCACTGTTCCCATAAGGAAGAAAGTGATGTCTCATAGTTTATCACTTTTCCAATTTTGTGTCCTGTTTGGGTTCTATATGCCCCAGAACTTAGCGTCATAAGACAATAACCGTTATTCCACTGACACAGCTGAGATTTGGGCTGGCCTTGGGTAGGGCCAGCCTGTCCTTGCTCCGCTGTGCAGCGTCATCTGAAGATGACAGGGTGTCTCAGGTCTCCCAAGGTACGAGCCCAAAGGAGGGCTTGGGGGGTAAGAGCAGAATCCGTACCACTTTTCTTGACCAGGCTTCAGAAATCTCCAGTGTCACTTCCAGCACATTCTGTCCCTGAAGACAATGCACTGATAGTCCGTGGAAGGGGAGTTAAAGAATTCACACACAGGTCTTAAAACCCCCGCACAGAGCAAGACAACGGTCTTAAGATTTGAACCCAGACAGCAAGGCTCCAAGAACATATGCTCTTGGCGTCCCCACTCCACCTCTTCTCTTCCGGGGAAAAGGCCGTCCTCGGGCCCAAGTGCACCACAGGTGTCCAATAAATGGTTTCTTGTATCCCGCAGACTGTGAAACGCCACAGGCCCAAGGACCCGAAATGACCCTCACTCTCGCCTCCAGAGCTCAGTGAAAAAGTGGGCAGAGAGGTGCGAGCGGGAAACTTCCGGGGGCCGCTGGTTGGAATCGCTGATGAGATCCCCGAGACGCCCCCGTGTCATCTGCCCCGCCACGGGCTCCGATGGGGGAAGAGCCGGCCTTCCCTGTTCAGCGTTTCCATAGCAACCCGCAGCGGGCCCGGTTTCAGCGGGGCCGCATCCCGGCCGACAGCCACTGGACACAAGACACCCTTTCCGGCGGCTACTTCTAGGAGCAAAACCAACCGGCGCCCGGGGGCTAAGGACGGCTATCGTCTTGGCACCAGTGACGGGATCTGTTATTCTGGAAGCAGCAAGACAATGGGGGAGGCTTAGAGACAGAAAGGAGCGGCCTCCGATTCTTGTTTGGATGGCCTGGGAATAAAACAAAAACAAAAACAGAGATCACCTAAGTCAGCAAACAAGTTTCAGCCATTCATTGATTCAGTCAACAAACTTTCATGGCGCATCTGCTCCGGGCCAGAAGGTCTTCTAGGAGCTGAACCGCAAACAAAAGGTCTGTTCTCTTGGGGCTGGCGATAAACGGAATACATCTGAAGTGAATCGTTGCACCAGCTGGTGGCAAACGCTGTGGGGAAGCTAAAGTGGGGTGGGGAGGGGGTGGGGACAAGGGCAGGGGGCGGCCTGAGCCAGCCTCGCTGAGAAGGAGGCAGGGAAGCAAAGAAAATTAACCTGGAGAAAAGTACATTTTAAACCCGACGTTGAAGCCTCTTAGGTGAGGACGTGAGAGTATATTTTGCAGGAGCAGCAGCTGATACGGAGAAACTGGGGTTGGTAGCTTGGTCTGTTCTCCATACCGGCATTTAAGCTGTTTTGGGAGCATGACGATTCTGGGGATGTGACCCAGTCGGGGCCCAAGAAAACTGGAGGCCTGATTTCTAGTCTTTGTGGTGATTCATCTGCCTAGCGAATATTTCGAGAACACTCACCATGTGCCACTGAGGCCCGTGTTGAGCACTGGTTTTTCAGTTGTGTGATTGTGGACAATGCACCTCTCGGAGTCGGATGGGTTAAGTCAGAAGCAATAACTGTGAGGGCTTTTGGGTCAGTCGAGGGAAGATAGAGTTCATTTGCACACAGGAGGGGTTGATCAGGACAGACTCATGCTGAGTTTGGAACACGGACTTAAGAGAAGAAAAGGGGGCAGCTGGGTGGCTCAGTCCGTGAAGCGTCTGATTCTTGGTTTTGGCTCAGGTCATCATCTCGCGGTTCACGAGTTCGAGGCCCTCACTGGGTTCTGTGCTGGTAGGGTGAAACCCTCCTAGGATTCTTTCTCCCCCCTTCTCTCTCTGCCCCTTCCCTACTCACGCTCTCTCTCTGTCTCTCAAAATAAATACACTTTTAAAAAAAGAGAGAGAGAGAAAGAAGAAAAGTAAACGGTCTGAGGGGCCCAGCCTGGTGTGTGTCTGACCAAGCAAAGGGAGGGGGGCATTTTCTCTGGGTGTCACCTTTGACAGAAGGTCTGGGCTAGACCAGTGCCCCGCAGGAGATGGCATCTTTCGAGGAGACATTTCGTCAGGATTCTTCCGACTGAAAGTGACAGAAACCCAAATCAAAAAAACTGAAATGGGGGCGCCTGGGTGGCTCAGTCGGTTGAGCGTCCGACTTCGGCTCAGGTCATGATCTCGCGGTTCCTGAGTTCGAGCCCCGCGTCGGGCTCTGTGCTGACAGCTCAGAGCCTGGAGCCTGCTTCTGATTCTTGTGTCTCCCTCTCTCTCTGCCCCTCCCCTGTTCACGCTCTGTCTCTCTCCCCAAAATAAAGATTAAAAAAAAAAAACTTAAAAAGACTGAAATGAAAGGGGTATATTAGCTTATGTAAATGGAAGCCTGAGGCATTTGCAGCTTCAGGTACAGCTGGATCCAGGGTTTCAGTGACCTGGAATCTGGAAATGTGGCTCTGTTTCCCTTCATCTCTCAGTTCTGCTTGCCTCCTGGTTGGCTTCACTCCTGACTGACAGCAATGATAATGAGAAGCAACCTTGGGCCTTTATTCTGCCCTCACGGCAACTGAAAACGGTCTCCTTTCCAGTCGGGGCAGCTAAGATCCCAGGTTCGACTCTGATTGGACCAACCGGGTCACGTGGCCACACCCTGCCAGCGACCGAGGCCGCGCAAGGGATGGGCCAGGCCTCGGGTCAACGTGCCCCTTCCCAGACCCAGGGATGGACCCAGCCCCACCCAAACCACACGGACTGAGTGCGGGGGAGGGGCGTTCCCACCAAACAGGACGTGGTGTTGTCACCAGTTGGAGGAATAGACCCTGATGGTCAGGAAGACCCAGCGCCCACCACACAGACCAAGGACCCTGCTGCACAAATTCCTCCCCTCTATGAGGAATGGCCCCTGGGGGCAACCCTTTCCTCGCCCCCGAAATGCGGTTTGAATTCATTTCTCACCCCAAATCCGTCCAGACGGCGCGTGGCTGGTGAAGGATGGGCCGGGAGCACACCGCTGGATTTTAATGCTTTGAAGACGACTTCTCCTCCGTCTGTTTAAGGATTACTATTCCTTGAAGAATTCAGCTCCACACGATAAGTGTTAATACCTTATTTCTTGGGGGACTCTGCAGCCTGGAGTTGGAATTGATTGTGAACAGAATAAAATAATTTGCTTTTTATCAGCATCCTCCACAGAAACTTGTTTGCGGCCAGGATGGGCCTCAGAGGAAAATGCTTCACCTCCCTAATCCCTCCATGAGATTCCTAAATCACACCCGTCACTCAGCGCCACTCAGACAGAAATGACCGGCGCTCTGTAATAATAAAAGCAGAATTACGGTCGCTGTCACCTCCCGCTGACGGCTCCTTTAGGGACCGGACGCCAGCAGGACTTAGCTGTCGTGGAGGGCGTCAAGGACTTACGGGCTCTGCTGCGCAGGACAGAAGGTCGCGGGCCGACAGCAGAGTCACAGGCCACTGAGGGAGGGAGCACATCCCCGTAGTCACCTTGCACTTTGGTAGGAGCACAGGCAGAACCGAGTAAGCCATCCTCCGAGGTAAATGCACGGTCCGCATCCTTGTGGCCAAACATGGCTCATTAGATTCACTCGCCACCCGCCGGAAGGGGAAACAGAGAGAGTGGAAGAACAGAGAGGTTAAGTAAGCTCCCACATTTGCACAGCCGGCTCGGGAGGGAGCGAGAGCCAATCTCTATAGACTGTGGGCTCCTTACCTGCTTCTCCTCAGGCAGGCAAGTACCCAGAGAGGCAGGACGTTGCATTTCACATATAGGAACGCCTCTGACCCTCCCCAGTGGTCAAACCTAGGATCATCTCACGTTGCGGATGAGGAAACTGAGGCATAAAGGGCCTGGGTACCGTGGCCAAGGTCACACGGCCCGTGAGTGGCAGAGCTGGGGGATGAACCAGGGAGGCCACTCCAGGACCCGTACATATGGCCCCCATTTTCTACGACTTTCAACCAGTGGGGCAGTGGATTTTCCCTGTTCAATTTTCACTGGTTCGATCGTCTTCTGTGCTAACTCTCCAAGTAATCGGGCCCATTTTAATGCAACTTCACGGGTTCTGGTCTTGTTTTAGCATCGATGTGATCAGGACACCACATTCTCTTGACCCAAAGGAAAAAATATTGCAAGAAGTTGCCTCACCAGGAGGTTTTCCGGAAGGAACCACCTGGGTAACGAGGCGAGCGTCTGGGTCTCTCACCTCTGTCAGATCACCGCGTGCTGCGGTCTGGATCTTTCCCTGCTCCTGTCAGTGTGGCCCCACTCGGTCTGTCTTGCTCACCGCTGTCTCTGTCTCTGGGCTCCGAGCACAGAGCCGGCGCTCGCTGGTTGTCCAATGAATCTCTCCCTCTCTCTGCCTCAGTCTCGGTCTCTGTCTGGCTCCATCTCTCCGCCCTCTAACTTTCCGAGGCTCATTCTACACAACGTGCCCAAGACCCCTGATGTGGAGCTGTCCGGATGGAACACGAACCAGACCCCGACCCCAGTGCTATGGCTCCAGGAAGGAGACGGATGGACCCAGGCCTGTGGTGATCGGCGTCCGGGTTGGGGGCCTGATTACCTGTCTACGGAGCATTGATTTATGGGTATTCTCGTCTTTTCCAAGACTCTGGATTGCAGCTAATTTACCGGCGGTCTTAAATCACCCCCGCCCCTCACGCCGCGAAGCCACACGCAAGGCACCATCTATCATGTGCCTCCAGGAACCACTGACTCGAATAAAACACGGGCAGGGGAGAGAAATACCCACCTCCCTGCCAAGGGCGGGGACTCGGCGGGGAGCTGGCTGTGTGCAATTTATCCAGAAACGGTGGCGGCCCACACACGGCCCGCTTAATTTCATGTTTGGCTGCTGATGGGTTTTCATTTATAGATAATATAAACAGGTTGACAGGGCCCTAATTAACTGATTTGTGGTCCTTTGGGAACAAACGGTTATTAATATTCATAAACATTTGTAACGCTCAGGCAGATGCCCGGCCCCGACATGATCATAATATGTCCTCAACTGCGTGCACCTGTGATTTCTGATTTGTCTCTTGCCCGGGGACACCAGAGGGCGTTGACAAGTGCTGATGGCCCCTTGCCAGGAGATGGGCCCATGTCCTGATCCCATCGTTAATGCGAGATCTGCCAACTACAACTTGCTGGGTTTTCCGCCATCCTTCTTTCCTCTCTGGGCGCCCTTGGCCTAGCTCTCCTCCGATCCCGCTCTGAATCTCTTTGAGACGGGCCGAGAACTCCCTCCTTCGGGAAGCCTTCCTGGATTGATCTCGCTCCGTGGTGATGCCGTCTCTCCATAGCGTAGTCTGTTGGTACGGTGCAATTATTCACAGGAGGACGTGGTTTTTAATGTTTTGGGGCTATCTTATCCAAGAATGTTCTGTTTCGTGAACTTTTCCTGAAATCAGGGACAGATCAATTTCTCCCTTTGGCAGTGGAGTGCCTCTTATGCAAAGTCAGTTGCCATGGTGATAAGTAAATAACGCCCCAAACAGCCACGAGTCTCTACCTGCTTCTGTCTGTTAATCGTCTCGCCACAGCCCCGCGAAGCAGGTACGAGGATCCTCCTCGTCTTCCGGATGAGGAAACTGAGGCACAGAGAGGCCTAGGAACTCAGCCGAGACCTTAAGTCAGTGAACGGCCCAGTCAAAATTTCTCTTAAAAAAAAAAAAAATCTCTGAAAGTACTCATAATATCCAGTCCATATTTAATGCAACGACTTTAAAACTTTCTTTCTCGAGGCGCCTGGGAGGCTCAGTCGATTAAGCGTCCGACTTCAGCTCAGGTCATGATCTCGCGGTTCGTGAGTTTGAGCCCCACATTGGGCTCTGTGCTGACAGCTCAGCGCCTGGAACCTGCTTCAGATTCTGTGTCTCCCTCTTTGCCCCTCCCCTGCTCGTGCTCTGTCTCTGTCTCTCTCAAAAATAAATAAACAAAAATTAAAAAAAAAAAAATTAGCCAGAGGCCCACTGAGAGAGGCTGAGCCACGTTCTGGAACAGAAGTATTTTCATAGCTCATGAACATATGGAAAGGATTGGGCTGGAGGAGACATCAGCGTTCTCATCGTCCCACTGCCTGCCCTGCCTGGCACAACACCACGCATCGGAACGTCCCCAACACTTAATGACCCACCCTGTCACAGAACCTTCCAGTTAACCCAGTGCCCTGTGTCCAGGGCACCATCCATCAGCTTCTGGAAACGTGAACCACGTCTCGCAAGGGGCGAGGGGCTTGCTTACAGTCTATTTGACTCTTCAGGCCTTGCATTTCCTCTTAAGCATCCGAGCCTCAGGGTCTGTGGGTTCCGACCAGGCAGCCATGTCCCAGCTCTACTGCGGAGCCCTGGGGATGGCGGCACCCTCCTGTCTGGAAAACAGTGGGGTAGCACCCAAAACTGGGCGTGGCTCAGGCTCTAAAATTACTGAACAAAGGGAAGATCAAGTGCAGGAATGACTGACTCTAATTCAAACCCCAGAGACACCCCCAACTTGGGTAGAGGAGCCCAAGTGGACTGGCCCCCGGGCAACAGAGACCCAGTGAGGGAAGAGCTCAGACCCTCTGAGTCTCCACCTCCTACTGGGCGGGGCTCCATGCAGGGGCGTGGCCAGCTGGGGTATTTACATGCATTTCCATAGGCCATGTTTAATTACCAGCATTATCTTTGCTTTCATATCTGTCGTCAACCTGAAGATAATCGTCCCATGTTTTATTTTCTGCCAGGGGTATCCAGTTGTATTCATGTCGGATGCAAGTCTACTGCGGTCCTGGCAGTAAAAATACCCGCTCAAGGGACACGGATTTTGGAGAGCACGTGATGGGACGGGATGGATGAGAGCTGGATGCTCGACCTCTCATTTACCGACCGTGTGACTTTGGGGAAGTCATCTGATATTTCTGAGACATACGTCCTCTCTTTTCTAGACTGGTGACTCAACTGAGGACAATTTTGCACACAGGGGACATTTGGCGGTGTCTGGAGACATACTTTTGGCTGTCAGAACCTGGAGGGGAGGGTGCGACTGGTATCTAGCAGGTAGAGGCCAGGGATGCTGCCACACGTCCCACGAGGCACAGGACAGCTCCTTACACAGTGGCCTCGTTCAGCCCGAAGTGTCAACACTGAGGATGTAGAAACTGATGTACGAAAGGTATGAAGAATACTATAATGACTAGCCACGCCTCTCCCTCCCAGACATCAGGAGCGGAAGCCCTCCGCGTGTGCCCGCCCCCCGCCCCGTGCATGCCCCTCCCTCCCTGTAGAGCCCTCCCCCCCCGCAGGCCCCTCCCTCCCTGTAGAGGTAGCCGTCAGTCCAAATCCTGTGGTTGTCATTCTCCTGTACGTCCGCCCCCTATAACATGGGCATGTAAGTGCAGGTAGACCTCATTGACCTTGGTTTTATTTGCTTTTCCTATTGTCTTTTTGAGACAATGGAAATCATCCCACCTCATTTGACATCTGCAGAAATGAAGCCCAGAGAGGTTGAGTGACTTTTCCTCGGCCACACAGCAAGGCAGGACCCAAGCTGGGCTCAAAGGCCAGTCCTCTGAGTTGACTTCTGGTTTCAAGAGTTGAGCTTGAAGAGCTTTCAAAGAATTTGAAGCACAGGGGTTAATAGAAGTTGATTCTGGGCCTCTCACTCGGGTCAGCCGCTGCTCTCTGGCGTGTGTCAAAAGCATTTCGCTCCGATTTATTTTGCCTCTCCCTAAGTTGCCATTTCATTTCATAAAGGAGCACGGAGACCGCTGTCTCTCCAGATGGATTGAAAATTGAAGGCTGCCCGAAAGGCCTTTGCCCCTTTCAGGCCAGCCCCTCTGCAGAGCGACGGCCAGCAGGGACAGCAATTTGGCCGCCTCTTATGTTCTTTTTGTTCCTCATGAAAAAGCAGTTGAAAAGAAACCGATTTTTGAGAAAATGACCCAGGTGATTAGATGAAATCGCTTCTCTGGCTTTATGCTGCAGCTGAGAAGCAGCAACCGGACTGGAGGAGGGGGAGATGGGAGTCAGGTGGCAGAGGGATCTGGGTCAGTTACTGCCTTTTCCCCCTCCCCCCAGGTAAGGTCAAGGTTGGGGTGTAGACCCACTTCACAGATGACCCCCCAATCTTATTTTTTTTCAATTTATTTAATCAAAGGTATGTGCACACAGATGAATCACACAGTTTTATAAGGTTTGTTACAGAAGTGGCGTTTTCTCCTTCCCTTTGCTCCAATTTTCTTGCACTCTAGGATGGCTACTTTCAACACTTTTAGCTGAATATTCTGGTATCTAAATCTAAATAGCATGCTTTTAAAAAGCTCCCAGCCTTCAACAGCTAGGCAGGTGACCAAGGAGACATAATCAGATGTCATTATGTGAAGGACACAGATTAAGCTGCATGCACACCAGCAGCCACTTTATGTTCATGAGGCACATGCAGCTAATGATGTCAAATGGAAAAGGAGAAGATCCCCGTGTCCTATTGCCAAGAAGGAGCCTACTTACCAGGAGGGCCAGGACTATTCCCCAGGTCTTCTGTAACTCCTAGTGTGGTGACCGTTCACTTCATTACAGTAGAGCTGATGATAAGGGTCAAGTTTCCATCAGGTTAGCAAAATCTTCTAGTAACAGTTGCAACAGCAACAGTAATACAGACACTCTCGGTTCTTTACCCAACAGCCCTCACCTTTCTTTTCTTTCCTAGAAACAGATTTTGTGTGGAGGAAGGAGCTAGTGATCTCAAGATCTCAGGGAACCTAACCCATCTTAATCGTAGAGGACCAATCTGTACTATAACCATAATGGTACATCTTTTTCCACTTTGTCAGTAATTGGTTTGGGAGTCGGCACGTGAATCTCTTCTGGCTCATGAGATATAAGATATAAGCTGGGGGCTGCCCACCCTGTACAAAAAAAAAAAAAACAGACAAAACTCATGACAAAATCTTTTGCCCCTGACTCTTTCTCCCTTCTAGGGATGGGAGATCCGGATCTTGGCAACCATCTTGTGACCATGAGGACAAAGAGCCAACATGCTGAGGAAGGTAGGACAGAAGTGTGGGAAGACCCCGAGTCCATGGTGATGTCACATTGCTGCCACACCAACCCAAGGATCTCAGGGCTCCGGAGAGCTTGTTCATATGAGACAAGAAACTGTCTTTGAAGCCTGAGATGGAGTTTATCAGGTGCTCTGTAATTGCGGCCAAGGGCATTCCCATGGATACCCATATCTCCCCGTTCGGAATGGGCTCTGATTCCCTCTCATTTCCCCCTGAGGTAAGCAGCAAACACATTGTGTGGCCACCACGAAGAGAGAGCCATTTTCCAGACCCTCAGAGTACAAACATGAATTGAATCCAGTCTCTACCATCACAACAACCGGGAACCTAAGGGAAGAAACACGCAAAATGGATGTATTCCTCATGACTGCTACCCGCGTGTCAAGTTCTGTGCTGAGCACTTGACATGGGACCACCCACTTGAGGTCAAAGCTGGTTGAAGAGAGCAGCAGCCTTGCCGGAAAATAGTGGTTCTGCTTCTCATGCACGATCAACCCCGGGTCCACTGTGAATCTAGGGACCGGAACCTCACGGGTGTGGCCACCCCGGGAGCCAACAGTAGGCTGTAGCCCCAAACCCTGACCCTTCCTCATCTTCAACGAAGTGAGTGTGCGAGCCTCCGCTCCAATGAGGGGGAACCCCAGAAACCCCAGCTTATGAAGACTTGAACCAAACAGGTTCCCCTCCTGAAGGGCAGAGGAACACGTGTCTGTTGGCCTCACAGCGTGCGTGTGGCAGGAAAGGTTATAAATAAACCGTCCTCCTTCCCTCCCTCTCTGCTGCCCTCACCCTCTGAATGTTCAGTCTGTGGTTTCTTCTCCCTTTGAAAGCCTCGCCTGGCCTGATGTGAATCCTAATTAAAGTCATGCACAGCGTGACTTTTAATTAGCCTAAGCAACCCCACGAAAGGCGTCAATATTGAGCCGGATGACTGTGCCAAGTGACTCTCCCCCCAAGGATCGGCAGGGTGCCCCAGCTGGTGGGAAGCCTGGCACCCATGCTGGGCAGGGCCATGAAGGGGTCTCGCTGGGCTCAGCCAATCACAGTTTTCATGCGGGGCTGCCTCTTTGTGGCCAGGAGGCAATGACATTTATCAGGGGGTTGCAGATTTATTTCACGTAAACTACACGGGATTGAAAATAGGTCCCAATTAGCGAAGACAACTACCCCCTGAAAGGCATGGCTGGATTTTCTCTCTTGGGGAAAACCAGCAGGGGTGAAGGTAGAGGCAGGGGTGTAGACCCCACCTCTGGTCTGGGGGGTGAGGGGGAGTGGCAAGGGTTCTGAATCTAGATAATGAGGAGGTGAGTAAATGGAAGATGAAATCGTTCCTTTCTTAACAGATACAACGATCGGAGCACAGTGATTTCTCAACGCAGAAATGATCTCACTCTTCTTTATTCCCCCAAAGCCATGGATTTTTCTGTGCCTTTGCTCATGAATCAACCAGAAACGTGGCGTGGGGGAGGTGGGGCAGCAGCATTCTTTGCTCAGGAGAATTCATTAGGGATTCTGGAATACTGACATCATAATTCACTCCTAGCACGGCGGGCTGCACCTTGCCCGTGCCCAAGGTTGGGGGACCCATTTAAAGCTGCAGGCAGCCTTCCTGCAAAGACACTGGCTCACAGTGGATGGTTGCTTCTGAGCGGGACGCCAGGACACCCGCTTAGGGGCCTAGACTCTAACAGCTCCCCCGGTCCATGGAGCTATCGGCTTAAAGATAGTAAAACATATCAGGGAGCAGGCCTGGGAAACCCTATAGCTAGCAGGGGCAGAAGGTAACTTACGCATGTCAGAAATCATAAGAAAAGTGGGCAAATAGGATTCCGACGGCCAAAAAGCAGGCTTTGGTAAGACACCTACCTCGCTTGCCTACTGAAACAAAGGTCAAAGACTTGGTTAGTGACCGTCTTTCCCCTTAAATTACTCAACTGCCTTGATCCCTTATTTTATGAGCTTGGCATTTTTAAGGAGACAAGACAGATTATTCGATTTCACAAACGGATAATGAGCTCCCACAAAAAGGACACCCCGCTTCACGCGAATTTCAGGAGTGAGAAGGATAGATGTGTAGGTCGGGGACGGGGAGGGGGTGAGGCCCCAGTTCCTAGGCCAATATAAACCTGACAGGTTAGTTTGGCAGCTCTGTCCGCGTCAAACGTCCCACGGTCAGTTAACGTGTCTGGGCTACGTGGCTTCCAGCGACTGTCCATATGTCTGTCCATCTCAGTGTGACCAGGCGCCTCAGTGACAGGCATGAGATCCTTCCAGAAGAAAGGCACCCTTTCCTTCACAGGGATCACCAACACCCCCCTGCAGGCAATGATGGCTTCTCAAACACTTGTGTGAAACCTTCAGCCCGTCCATACAAAGGTGGCGCCTTTGGTCGGTCGCCACGTTCACCAGGATGTGTGGTCGTGGCCAAGAGAGAGGCAGTGGTATAACTTTGCTTCTCTTCTCTCATTCCTGCTCAGTCCAATGTGGCAGTGAATCTTGTCGGTCCTTCCAAAATGTCCAGCGTCTGACCTCAGCCCCCAACTCCCTGCTGCCTCCTTGATTCAGGTCCCATTCATCACCCCTCCTGGTTTGCCGTAATGGCTCCTATCTGGGCTCCTTGCTTTTTGTCCTTGTCTGCAGAAACCGACCTGTTCAAGGCTACACGTTTTAACTTTTTCACTTGAAAATTAAACAGGGTCACCGAAAGGGGCGCCTGGGTGGTTCAGTCGGTTAAGCGACCGACTTCAGCTCAGGTCGTGATCTCATGGTTGGTGAGTTCGAGCCCCACGTCCAGCTCTGTGCTGACAGCTCAGGGCCTGGAGCCTGCTTCGGATTTTGTGTCTCCCTATCTCTCTGCTCCTCCCCTGTTCATGCTCTCTCTCTCTCTCTCTCTCTCTCTCTCTTTCTCTCTCTCAAAAATAAATAAACATTAATTAAAAAAAAAAAAAAAAAAACATGGTCACCGAAAAACACAAAACTGCATCCTTATAACATCCTTATGACCCGGCCCAAGTCTAGAAACAGCACTTTGCCCCAAGCCCCTCCATGGCCGCACCCCAGTGCCAGCCCTACCCTCCTTCCAGAAGTAGCCACCTTCAGACTCACAGGGAACACCACCCTCCCTGTCAATCTGCACGGCGTCGCCACCCCGGGGGCCTCCTCAGACCCTAGAGCTAAGGTTACTGGTTCGGTAGATCTTGGCGTATGTCTTTTAGGATTCCCCTTCCAGGCCTCTTTTCCTGAGAAGCCCTCTGTTGCCGTCCCGGGCTGTGTGACCGGTAGCGTGTCTCATAATCTGGATCGTGGTGATCCCATATCTGTGGTCAGTGAATGCAATCCGCACGTTCTCTCCGTCCTCCACACCTCTTGAAAAATGACAGCTGCAGGCAGGGGCTTGGTCAGAATTTTGTGCGAAACTGGAAACAAAGTTCCGACTTGTAAAGGAGGTCTTGGGGAACCGAGGAAGAGGAAGTTGGAAGGTTGGACCACGATGTGAATCCCGCCAACCAAAGACCACTGGGGATTCAGCTACACGGTTCCACTCGTTCTGCCCAGAGGAGACCCCGCCCCCCGCGGCAAGCCCGGAGCATCTCGGTAAGAGGGACGCGGAAGTGCTTCTGCACGGCTTGGGCTTCTGCTGAACGCTTCCGCGCGGGGATTAAGGAGGCAGGGTCAACAGGCGGGGCACTTTGGTGGCTGGGTGGCTGAAATATTTTTATCTCGGAGGCAGAAAGGTGAAAGCCGGGCTCGCGTTCTCAGTGGTGAAGAGGCAGGCATCACTCACGTTAGCAGGAGAGGGGCATGTTCAATCACTTCTGTGCTCTCTCTCTCTCTCTGCCTCGTCTCACACGTGGTCGTTTTCTGAACGTAGTTGTATTCCGTGAGCATTGTGCCTGTTGATATGGCTCCGTCATGACCCAACTGCTGGCTGCCAGCTGCCGGAAGGACTGTTTTCCTGTTTCCTGGATCCCCTCCCGGGTCTCACTGCAAACGCGGCTGATTTTACTTTGTCAGCAGTCATATTGTGGAAGGCCTTGACTATCCATGTGAGGAGGCTTCTGTCTAACTTGGGAGATAGGAAGCCCCTGAAGATAGTCAGGAGCCAGAGTGACAGAGTTAGAAGTGTACTCGGATAGGGTGTTGGTCTTTTGGGAGAGAAAAGATTGACCAGAGGCAGCGTGATAGTTAGAGGCAGATATTCTATCAGGGCGAGAGCCGGGGCCGTGTGAGTCAAAGCACTAGTAACGGGAATGGAACAGACATGGCAGAGGCATTGGCAGGGCGGCGGGGGGGGGGGGGGGGGGGGGGTAAGAAAATGGCAAAGCTGCACCCAGGACAGGATGTTGGGGATGTGAGAAGATAGTGCGGTGTCTCCCACCCAACAGCCAGCCCCACCCTTCTTGCCAACAAATCCCTGAGCATTTTCTAGGCAAAATGGGTGGGCCTTGGTGGGTCAAAACCAATCTTGACTATCCCAAGCACCGTGCCCGATACTTCCCGACCCCCCTGCAGTGAGCACTGCCCGTGACCTCATTGTGGCCAAGGGGACCCAAGAGGATGTGTGACGGAGCCCCTGGAAAAGGTCTGTATCCTTAAAAAGGACTGGCACAAAAAAGATGCTCCCTGAACTGCCCTTTTATGCCCGACTGCAGCACAAGAAGGCCATGTGATGCCTGCAGCTACCCGGCCCGATCTTTTGCTAAATACCCTTATTTTTTATGAATCATGGTTGGAGTTGCTGTTGGCTGTGGCCCAAAGCATTCTAACCGACACCCGGGGGGAGCCAAAGATGACCCCAATGAGCCTCGGTGAGTGACCGGATGGCTGGGCAGAACCAGACAAGCCTGAAGGAGAAGAGGACTGGGGGTGGGTAGGAAGATGGCAATGTTTTTGAATCTTCTGGGTTTGAGTTGACAGAGAATGTCAATATCTGGGGCTTCGGACAGAGGCTGGAGCTTGAGAAGGAGGCTCCCAGTGCTTCCGCCGTCTCTGGGAACCTGTTCATCAGCGGAGCAGCCTACGAGGACCTATGGGTCCATGGAGGAAGGAGGAAAGGGGGTGAGAGTCAGGGGGAGCAGACCCTGAGGCTGGGGCCCCAGGAGGGTGGATCAGGGAGGACAGGTCTCAGTGGGGAGTCAGGGAGGGAATGCAGGAGAGGTGCGGGCAACCCATGGGCCGCTGACGCCTTGACCTCCTAAAATAGCCACTCTAACCATTGGACACTGGAGAAAGTTGCCCATTTTTCTCCAGAGAAGGATGAAGCAGACTCCAGAGCCAGTTCCTGGTGCACTGCTTTCTTTTTCCATCTTCCTTCATTTCTCTTCCATTTCATGAGATGAGAAACCAACAGAGGGTTTTAAGCAGAGATATCACGCATCACCTAGACTGTTTCGATGGGGTGACGAGGGAGGGAGGGGAGAGGCAATGAGAAGGCCGTCACTGAAACCAGGTATGAGACCCGGTGGCTCGGACCCGGGGGCAGCAGTGGAGGTGGTGGGGAGCGGTGGGGATGTCTTCCAAAGATCGAGCCCATACAACCATCCCGATGGATTGGCTGTGGCTTAGGAGAGAAAGGAAGGTGGTAAAGATGACCCCCAGGTGCGGGTCCTGAGCAACTGGAAGGATGGCCTGGCCATTGATCGAGATGGAGAAGACACAGATTGAGAGGGAGGTATGAGTCTCAATTTGGAGAGGTTACATTAGCGTGTCTGGGCCACCAAATGCACAGGATGGGAGCTCAGGGGAGCGTTGGCTTGGATGTATACACAGAGGCAAAGGTAATGCCTTCAGCCAGTGAGGACTCCCAGGGAGAGGTCAGCGGAGTCTCAAGAAAAGAAGAGAGCCCCCCTAATTTCCCAGGCCCGGATTTACTATGTGATCTTGAGCCGTTGGTTTGTCTACAGGAACAGCGGTGGAAGGATCTGATCTCTGAGATCCTGACCTCTCTGTGACTCTATAATGGTCCAGGCTGACCGCTGCCTAGGAGCTGCAGACTGATAAAATGGCTGCTGGCCTCCGTCAGCGCCGGCCCCTATGGGGACGAAGACCTGGCTATCATGGGCTGTCACCTCATTGGACACAATGCCCGTGCACCCGGAGGGAGATGTTGGATGCCCCCAGTTCCACAAGCCACGATGCTGGAGGCATCAACCAGCAAGGTCCTAACTATCTCCTGTGCTCTACAATAGGAAATCAGAACCATTATTCAAAGCACTCCAGCTGGGAATGTCAGGAGAACTGCAGTGGCCAGTGGGGTCATCCTGCTCTGCGGTCACATCCTTGGCAGGCCATTTGCCACCTGTTTATCCACCAGGAGGAAATGAGAGTCTACAGACACAGCCAGGATCCCTCTGCTGGACATCTTCTCCCTGTGAACAAGGAGGCGGCCATTCTCCCTCACCCCGGAGCCCTGTGGATGTGATCATCCACATTATAGGGGGACCGGGTTCCGTGAGGGCACGTCGCCCTATTTACACAACGTCTTCTTCGGCCAGTGCTCAGAGGCGGGGCCCTGGAGAATGGAGAGACCTTGGTTTCCAGGTCATGCAGGCTATTTTTGAAGAGAGCAGAATGAAATGGAAACTAGAAGAGATTGACAGGTTCTGTCAGTGTACCAGAAACTGCCTGGCACCCAAAAGGTCAAAGTTGGCACGCTGCCCAAGCACTTTGTACTAATGGAACAATAAGAAACTCTCCGTAAGCTGCACTCCCCTAGGTGGTGGGTGTGGTGGTTAGAAGCATGAACTCTGGAGACACACTCCGCTGGTTCAGATCCTGGCTCGGTTGTTTTTCTAACTGCATTACCTTGGACAAGTGACCCAATGGTCTCTGTGCTTAGAAGCTTCGTACGAGAAAGGAGTGTAATAATGGTACCCACTTTATACGAGGATTACGTGAATTACCTTGTGTAAGGTCCTTAGAACATCACCTGAGGCACCGAGAGTCTTGTATGAATGAGGCTCGATGTTCCTAAGGACGGGTCCCTCAGCCAAATCCCAGCCTACTATTTGGAGAATCCCTGGACGACATCTGGACTCCGAGCCCTTTCAGTACACGATGGGAAGACCCCAGCTCACACATGACTTCCTTCTCCTCTCTGCCCTGATCGAGCCGGTAGTTACTGACCGGGAGTCTGCAGCTCCCAGTGTGGGCAGCTCTGGGCCGGAAGCAGAGACCCTTACAATCAAGATGTGGAGCCAAGACATAAACATGTGACCTGCTGAACAGAAAGAGGGGTGCAAGTCACGTCCAGGATAGTGACCGGAAAGCGTCAAAAGACAGCACATGATTAACACCCAGACCCTTGGGTGAACAGGGAGAGACAGGACGGTATTTGAACAAAGAGCATCAGCAGACCACGTACTTAGTGAAGACCTCCAAGAATCAACTAGAACTTTCAGAGATTATAATCGTGTCCGGAAGTCCAACGTGCTACAAGATCAGTACATATTTAGGGAGCCGACTGAGTCAATGATAACATTCCCATAAAGAGAAGAGCATGTAAGGAAAACCTAGACATTTGTTGAAAAGGGAAGGGAGTTTAGGAGGAAATTGCTCTACCAGATTTGATGTTGATGTGAGAATAACAAAAAGGTTGATGGAACAAAATCCAGATTCCCAAATTAACGTGCCCTCTGTATTAAAAATAAGCAGTTAATCTTTCTCATTGCCAAGTAGTGAAATCCTGACATTTGCAGCAACATGGATGGAACTGGAAGGTATTATGCTGAGTGAAATAAGTCAGTCAGAGAAAGACAGATGTCATATGTTTTCACTCATGTGTGGAACTTGAGAAACTTACCAGAAGACCATGGGGGAAGTGAATGGGAAAAACCAGTTACAAACAGAGAGGGAGGGAGGCAAACCATCAGAGACTCTTAAATACAGAGAACAGACTGAGGGTTGATGGGGGAGGGGAAAATGGGTGATGGGCGTTGAGGAGGGCACTTGTGGGGATGAGCACTGGGTGTTGTATGTAAGCGATGAACCGCGGGAATCTGGCCCCAAAACCAAGAGCATGTTGCATACACTGTAGGTTAGCCAACTTGACAATAAATTATATTAAAATAAATAAGTAAATAAAATAAAAAGTATAAATAAATAAATAAAATAAAATAAAAAAATAAAAACAAGCAGTTAAACCCAAACCAGAAACAAATCTAATTTTCCACAGCAGTGATATTCAGCACTTAGAGGCAACAACATGTGTCTGCGACCCATATGAGTAAAACTATGGAAAGAAAGAAAGAATGCAACGCATAGTATATTCCTGGATGGAGTTAATCCTGGCTGGGTATTTACTGCCTCTTTCTTCAATCCATAAAAAAATGAAGTTCCACAAGGTTGCCATGAGGAACATGGCCTAACGTGAATTTGGAAAGGTAAGTCATAAAAATTTTTTTTGAAAAAAAGAAATCATGGCGTGAGCTCTACCAGGGACTCTCACACGTCAAATTGTAATAACTGAAGCGTGGAGCTGGTTGGGAACAGAGCCACAGAGCTCAGTAGAAAGTTCGGGAAAAGACCAGCATCGACGTAAGCCTTTGCGACGTGATAAAGTACATTCCCATTTTGGGGGGGAGGAAGATTATTCAGTGAATGATATTCAGAACATTTTGCGAGCGCCTAATGATCTAGATAAAAAATATTAAATCTGCTCCATATCTCATTATGTACATCAAAATGCATTCCAGATGCACGGCTAAATGAAATGTAGAAACCTTCAGTCTTGGAAAAAATAAATGGAAGTTTACACAATATTAGGATAATCTCTTGACAATACATGCGGCAAGTTCAAAGGAAAAGTTTGCTGAATGTGAAATGAGTGTGGGAAGCTTTTCTTCCAATATCTCTCAAATTAATTTGTTTCTCGAGTCTACGAATTCAATGCCAAGATATCATTTCTTGCCTGAATTCATCCGCTCATCCATTCATTCATTCATTCATCGAGTGCCAACTCTACAGCAGATGCTGCTGCTGGTACCAGGGATGCAGTCATTTTTAAGAAGGACAAACCCCTGGCCTTCCCTGGACAGACCGCTGGCCTTGCATTGCAGTGGGGCCGACAGGGTATAAACAGGGTGAAGAAGTAACATATATAACATGCCAGATGGGTGTTCGGATTTATGCGGAACAGTAAAGGAAACAAAGGAGTTAGGTTTGGGGAGGAGTCATTTGCGATTTTCAACAGAGTGGTCAGGAAGGCTTTTCTGAGAAGCTGAGGTCTGCGCACAGAGCTCTGGGAGGAGAGGAGGTGATGTGTGTGGATAAGTGCAAAGTCCCTGAGCCAGGTGTGCGCCCGATCGTGCTTAGGGATCCTCAAAGAAGCCCGTAAGTGAAGAAAAAGACAGGAAAGGCTAGCCCGGGGCTGGGAGCTGATTGTGTGGGCTCTTGTCTCCCCAGCGTCAGACAACAAAATGGCCCTAGAACCGGGACCCGAAGGCAAGTCATACTTCCTTATGTGCTCCTTGAGCCTGGCTGGCACTCTTTCACTCATCCGCCTCCACCCTCTTCCTTGAGGCTTGAGTCAGCCCTGGGAGACAGGGCTCAACACACTGCGGTGACTGTGTGATTTACCCCCCAAGCCTTATCCTCACTGAGCAGGAAGGGGTGCCATTAGTGGTAATTCCAGGCACACTGGGACTGGTGGCCACCTTAACTGGATGCCATATTTGCAGAGCACTTCTGTAAGATTGAGGAAGTTTCCACTGTCTGCACAGAGAATGGGGGATAGGACGACGACCCGAAGGGTTGGACCCCCGGCTCTTCCTCTGGGCCTCAGTTTCTTTGTTTGTCAAACGGTGGCCGTAACAGCAATCCCTGCCTTCCAGGTTCCTCTCGAGATGCAGTGAGCCACGCAGAAGTTCCTCAAACGGCCTGGTATGTGACAAGTGCTCTGCAAAGACTGGCTTCGGAGTCATGGGTCCAAAATGGGTCTGCAAGGTCAGAAACTGAAGCGTGGGCGGGAGATTCTGGTTCCTCCAATTCCCCACCTTCTGGAGGCCACCAGCCTTCCTTGGCTTCTGGCCTCTTTCTTCCAAAGTCGGCGACATCCAGGCAGAACCCTCCTCAAGCTGCCATCTCTCTGGCTGTCCCTCCTCTGCCTCCCTCGTCCACTTGCAGGCACCCTCGTGCTGACACTGGCCCACCCAGATAACCCAGGATCACTTCCCTCTTTGAAGCTGAGCTGATGGGCCACTTAACTCCATCGGCAACTTCCGTTTTCCTTTGCCATGCAACCTGGCATCTTTGGTTTCCAAGGATGAGGGCACAGATGTCTTGGGGGGGGGTGGGCGGGGGGGGGGACCTTATTCTCCCTACTATGGGGGCAATTGAAATTAAATCTCCTCCTCCCGTTCCACAGGGGGCAGCCTGGAGGCCCTGGAAGAGGAAGAGAACTGCCCAAGGCACTACCTCTGGTCAGTGCTGAGAGCTGACTCCTCCCCAATATCCCCACCCTCGGAGCCAGGGTTTCCCGAGGTAGAGAAAACTCCACGTGACACAATGTGCAGCCGAAGTGTTCAGAGAGAGATTTATGCACTGCTCTGGTGGGAAGCACAGCTCAGCCTGGGGTCTTTCCTCTTGACAATGAAAGGTAAAAGTAAACCCAGTGACAGTGACTTTCTCTGTTGCTGGAAGTCACATCAAGTTCAACGCTAATACTTGCAGAAGCACCCTTCCCAAATCGCAGATTCATTACGGAACAGATTTCAAAATAAACGTCCGGTTTCCGCCCCTCGAGTAGAAAATCGATACCGCGGTCGAGCTCCGGGCAGATGGCTGATGCAGGAGCCGGTTTAGTCACACTCCCCCATCTCAAAGGTCACTCGGGAGCCTTCATCCCGAGCACACCCCCTCTCTCACCCGGGCTGGGGAGGAACGAGGAGGCGGGTAATTTATCCACGTAATTATTCTCACGGAGCGAACAGATGGGAGACTTTCTCCAGGGGACACAGTGTACAACGTCCCATTTCTCACCGGGGCGGCGGGGACAGTTCCAATGAACCAACTTCCCATGAACCGGCCCCCAGCAGAACTCAGGGGAGGGGGGAGGCAGAGAAGAACGTTCAGTGTTGGCTTTCGCGTCCGCGGCAGCTCGGTGCCGCCTTGAAGGCTGAAGGCTCTCACCGCAGTTAGAAGCCACGATCTCGGGCTCCTGGGCTCAGAGGCTGCCCGCGGGGGTCCCTCCTCTCCTCAACCAGGAGGCCAGGGTGGAGGGGGTGCTCGGCCCCCCTGTGGGAGCACAGAGGCCTCGGAGGCACTGCCCCTGTCCCAAGGGCCGTGCAGGGTGGCAGGGCGGTGGGGGCAGAGAGGCTTACCCCTAGGAACGGTGGAGGAGGCGAGGGCATGCACCTGTGCGGAGGGTACGCCGGCTTCCCACGCCCAGCTATGACCTTGAAGCCCTCATTACTACCCTCCGAGCCTCGGTTTCCCTGCCCAACAAACACCTGCGGTCAACACGACCTGAGCGAGCTTGGGGGGAATGGCCGAGAGGACGCACGTGGGAGAGTTCACTACATACTTGTTTCCCCGCGTCTTTTTCACTTTACTGACTTGGGGCAAGGGGGTACGGATTTATGGTGGGGGTGCAGGCAGAGCTGAGGGGCCAAGATGGGCGTGGCACGTGCTGCCGGCCGCCTCCCACGCGTCCCCTCGGCCCTCCTACCCGCCAGGACCCTGTCCGTTCCAGGCGGCCCCACGCGCGGCTTACATACCCCTTTTCCCAGACGCCCTTGCAGCTCCGGGGCCGCGTGACCCCCGTTCCGGCCAATGAAACACAGCGGACTGCGCATGCCCAGGAGCGGCCTCTCGCTTCTGTGTCGCAGGAGCCGCACCCGCCCCCTCCCGTCTCCTTCCTGCCTGGAGGAGAAGCCGCCGCTCCAGAGTCCCAGGGTGATGAGCCCGTGGACGACAGCCAGGGCGCTAAGGACGCCAAGTAGGGCGACAGAAAGAGCCCGGTCCCTGGAACACGAGTGCCTGCTGCACACTGGCCCTCTGCACTGGGCGCCTCCGGGCTCCTGGGGATGCGGGAAAAACAAACCTATCTTCATTTCAGTCACCCTGGGTTGGGTTTCCTGCTAGTTGCAACTGAAATGAGCCCTGATAGAAATCGTTTGTCAGGGTGGTGCTGAGGGACAGACAGGCCTTCGTGCGGGAGGAAATGGCAGAGGCAAGTGGAGGGAAGCAGAGAGAAGCCCGGAGCGAAGTCTCCGGAAGATTCTGGCAAATGATTTCAGAGATCCAAGACACCCCCCCCCCCCCACCCCAGAACGGACCACCTCTCCGGTCTCCTCTCTTTCAGACACTCTTCACATCTGGAACTGTGGGCAGCCCTCCCGTCGCCAAGAAGGGTGTTGGCCTGTGGACAACCCTGAGGTCCCAGAGAGCCCAGAACAGAAAGTGGGAGAGACCCAGATTCCTTAACCATGTCCCTGAGCCACGGTGTTACCCAAACCGCAGCTACCTGAACTCTCACGTAAATAATAATTGCTGAAGTCATCGTGCCTTGAAAACAAGTGTTGGGTCACCTGTTGCTTGCAGCCCAAATCATCCACACGGATGCTCTGTGTTTCAGGGGAAAAAAGATGCATTGATCATCATCCGTTAACGAAGCTGATAGCATCTGGTTGTTTTAAGTCACCGCATACTCGGCTTTCTTTAGTATTCCAGAGTAGAGCACAGCACTTGCCCCAGGGCAAGACTCTACCAGTCTTTGATTAAGTCTGTGTCACTCATCAGGAAGCACAGTTTGATGGGAGGAACATGGACTGTGGGACAGGCTGCCGAAGTCTCAATCCTGATTCTGCCAACTTCTTGCTTTATGACCTTGAATGAGTTGCTTAAACTCTCCTTTCCATGGTCATTTTATTTTATTTTAAAATGTTTATTTATTGTGTGTGTGTGTGTGTGAGAGAGAGAGAGAGAGAGAGAGCGCGCGCACGCACGTGCATGCATAAAAGGGCAGAGAGAGAAAGAGAGAGAGAGAATCCCAAGCAGGCTCCATGCTATCATCGCAGAGCCCGACACGGGGCTCAAACTCATGAACCGTGAGATCATGACCTGAGCTGAAATCAAGAGTCGGATGCCCAACTGACTGACCCACGCAGGCTCCTCTCCTTGCTTGTTTTAAAAAACAGAGAGAATAGCGCCTCCCGCACGGGGTGGTTGTAAGAACCAAATAGCATAATACGTGAAAAGAATAGTTCCCGGCATTGGCAAGTGCAGTGTAAGAGTTAGCTGTTGTCATTCTGACACACAGACAAACAGCATTGTTGATCCCAAGTGTTTTTCTGCTGTTACAGCAACAATATTCCCATATTACAGATGAGGACATCGAGGCCCAGAGAACTAAAGTTATTTGCCAGAGGTTGCCACCACTAGCAAGTGGAGAAGCTGGGATCTGAGCCCAGGCAGTGGGGCTCCCGGAAGGACCAGGGCCTGATCTCTTAGCCACCCTTGTATTCTGGATCCTTTACGGTGGTCAGATTGAACGAAGCAGGCAGCTGAGCAGGATGGCCGTTAACACAGGCTGGAATCACGGAGACAGTCAAGCACCAGCAACAACAGCGTGCTCCTTCTTTGCCAAGCTCCTCGCGGCTTTCCAGCTCCTGTCATGTCAAAGCACAGTTATCATTTCTCTTTTGCATTTTGGAGCCGCTGAAAGGGTCAGCGGGCTCACAGATCTACAGGGAATCTAGCCAAATCCCCACCATCTGGCGCCCCCAGGAGACAGCATATGCTGTGGCCCTCGGCATGAAGAATCCCTCGAGATGCCCCGAATCCCTCGAAAGGCCCCTCAGGCCAAGCGCAGGTGGTCCCTGAGGCCCTGCTGAGGAGTGCCAGTCCCCCATAGCTGACAGGTCCCCCAGGCTCTGGGTCCTCTTGGGCTTTCCTGAGCTGACAGCCCAAAGGGGACCAAGCTTGGAAGAAAGTACCCTCTTTCTTTTTCAGGCTGGAACAGTGCCCTTCAGGCAGGAGGTATGGAAAAAATAACTGACATGAGACCAGACTGCAAGCATGGGGCACGAATGTGGCACCGACCAGGTCCAGGCACTGGACAACGTGCCAAGAACACAAAGATAAATAAAGCCTGGTTAGTGCCCTTAAGCTGCTCACAGTTTAGACAGCAAGACAGAAGGCAAACAGCTAATGAGAGTTCTTTATTGAGCACTTGCTGTAAGCCAGACACTGTTTTAAACCTTAATACATTTGGTCTCCACACCTACTCTGTGAAGTGGCTCCTTTTATCATTGCCATTTCCCCTAGGAATCTGAGACACACACAGAGAAGTTAAGTCACTTGCTCGAGGTCACACAGCTAATAGGCGGCTAGAGCCAAGCGTGAATCCGGGACATCTGGCTCCAGGCTGTGCTGCCTGTAGCACCCAGAAGAGGTGTGAGATGTGCTCTAAGGAAGGACTGGATGAGGGCATCCTGGGGCCCTGATTGGAAAGCAATGAATTCTCCCCACTGGGGAGGGGCTGCTTCTGAGACGTGGACAGACACAGATGGTGGTGATGATGATGGACAATGATGATGGTGGTGGTGACGACGATGATGATGATGGTGATGATGATGGTGACGACAGTGATGATGATGATGGTGATGGTGATGATGATGATGGTGATGATGGTGACAATGGTGATGATGGTGATGATTATGGTGAAGACAATGATGATGGTGATGGTGATGGTGATGGTGATGGTAACAATGATGGTGACGATGGTGATGGTGATGATGGTGATGATGGTGATGATGGTGATGATGGTGATGATGATGGTGATGATGGTGATGATGATGATGATGATGGTGTGATGGTTATTATGATGATGGTGATGAAGATGATGGTGATGGTGATTATGATGATAGTGATGATGATGGTGTGATGGTGATGATGATGATGGTGACGATGATGGTGGCGATGGTGATGGTGATGATGCTGATGAGGATGATGATGGTGACGACAATGATGATGATGATGGTGATGGTGGCGATGATGGTGATGGTGATGATGATGATGATGATGGTGACAATGGTGATGATGGTGATGATTATGGTGAAGACAATGATGATGGTGATGGTGATGGTGATGATGATGGTAACAATGATGGTGATGATGATGATGATGGTGGTGTGATGGTGATGACGGTGACGATGGTGATGGTGATGATGATGATGATGATGGTGATGATGGTGACGATGATGGTGACAATGGTGATGATGATGATGGTGTGATGGTGATTACGATGATGGTGATGATGATGGTGTGATGGTGATGATGATGATGATGATGGTGATGGTGATTATGATGATGGTGACAATGATGGTGATGATGGTGACGACAATGATGATGGTGACAATGGTGATGATGGTGATGAGGATGATGGTGATGATGATGGTGACGACAATGATGATGATGGTGATGATGACGGTGACAATGATGGTGACGATGGTGATGATGATGATGAAGAATAGTAGCTAACATTTAATGTGCGCTGGGAGACTCGGCTGAGTTTACTCAGTGATACCACACAACACACATAAGAGGGTCACCATCATCAGGTGATGTGACAGATGTGACATTTGAGGCACAGAGAGGTTGGGTGACTTGCCTAATTTCAGGGAGAAGCAGAGCCAGGACTTGGACCCAGGGCATCTGGCCTCAGAGCCTGTGACCTCACCACCAGACCTAAAGGACAGGAAGACAGTCCAGAGACAGGGAGCTCAGTCTGGTTGGCCAGAGCCTGGTCACAGGGCCGCATGGACACCAAGGAGGCTGGGAAAGGGAGTCCTGACTCTACACAGCCAGGAGGACAGCAGGAAGTGAAGAGTGCGGAGACTGTGGGAAAGAAGTGGATAACAGAGGATTGGCCAGTGGTCTCCAACCCAACCCTCCCCCACCCATCCCTGGGGCGAATGTCAAATCAATGCCCTTGTGAGAGATGAGAGGAGAGAATGGGCCGAGGGTGGACGGCCAGGGGTCTCACCCGGGAGGCGTGGAGGGGTTCAAGTTGCACCTTTGTGCCTCTCGCTGCCTGCTCTGGCTCCTCCTGCCCCCTGCAGCCCCATTTGGGGATATGTCAGTTTCTTCTGCTGATGGGGTCAGAGTATACCTGATCTCCCTCCGCCCAAGGCTGACAAAGGCCCTTGTGTGCCCCATCCCTGGCCCTCTGGCCCTGCTTCTCCATCCCCGGTGCTGGGTGTTCTGCACTCAGTCCCCCTGGGTCACACCACCTGGCACGGACCCTCAGAGGCTCTCAGCAGCCAGTACCGGGCGTCCTGCCAAATGCCAGCCTCTTGGCCGGAGAGAAGACAGCGCCACCCCTCAGGTCGGTTGGGGCAGAGTGGGCTGTCAGAGCAGGACCGGGCACACAGCCATTTCTCATTGTGCCCAAGGACGGCATTCTCCAGACGGTGCCAGGTTGCAGAGGGATCTGCCCGCGGGTGCTCTTTGGACACGATAGAGAATGTGCTTCTACTGTGCACCGGCATCTGCCTTGTTCTTCTGTCTGAGCCCAGGCATCTGTTGTTACCTGGTCCAACAGGTGTGAAGAGGAAGGAGCCCATGGAACAAACAGCCTTGTGTGTCTCTCTCTGCCCTGCGTGCAGCCCCCAGGTTACGGGAGCAGCAATTGGCTTCTAGTCTGGAGAACCACCCAGTCTTCCCCCGGCCTCAGTCCCTATAGTTGGGGTTGGGCTGACCCCACCCCTGCCTCCACAAGTGGACATGTGACCAAGGCCTGGCCAATCAGAGAATCCCAGTCTCCTGGACGTGCTCTGAATCAAAGACAGTCACATGACCGCTCAGGCCAATGGTGGTTTGGGCTGAGAGGTTTGCTAGAAGCCTTGGTGCTCCGTCTTGTCCTTCTGGAGTGGCTGGCTTGTGAGATGTAACCTGAGCTTCTGGTGGCCATCTCTGCCACCCAGACAGAAAAGCCTTCCTACAAACGGAGCCAGAAGAGATGAAAGGAAGGCAGAGAGACGGAATGTGAGTGCCAGCCACCCCAGTGCAGCTGTTCCTGAACCCCACTTATCCCCTGATGCTTTCATCACGAGATCCACTGGCTCTTTGTTGTCTTACCCACCTTAGAAATAGATTCTTGTCACTTGAAACCGAAAGCTTTCTGCTTATGGCTTTTCTTCCTGGATCCACAGAGCAGCCTTCAGGGCCTGGGGAGAAGCTGCGGTTCCCAAACAGTGTGGCCCTGCGCTCCACCTGGCTGGTCACCTGCCCTTCGAACAACCCTTCCCCCCAGCGCTGCCCAGCTGCCTCCCCTCGGCCCCTGGCCTGCCCCTTCCAGCTTTGTTCCTCACTCCCTTTCCTCCCCTTTGTCCTGCAGAGACCCCTTCACGGCCCCCAGAACGATGCAGCGCTAAACTCCTTAAGCTGTCTCTCCTTTTAGCAGTTGACTATTTAACCGTCTTTACGCGGACAGTTCAGACGCGTCAAGTACATTCACATGGTTGGGCAACCACCCCCACCGTCCACCCGCAGAACGCATTTGTTCTGGCAGAGTGAACACTCCGTTCCCGCGAAACAAGAACTCCCTGTCCTCCCTTCCCAGACCCCGTGGCAAGGCCACCCCTGTACTTTCCGCCCGCGTGAATTTGACCGCTCTGGGTACCCCGTACAGCATTTGTCCCCTAGTGACCGGCTTGTGTCACTTAGCACCGTGCCCTCAAGGTTCACCCGTGTTGCAACCCGTGTCAGAATTCCCTCCTTCTTACGGCGGAATTCTGTTCCACTGTGTGTAGGAGGCACTACCCTCTGCTTACCCGCTCGTCTGTTGATAGTTACCCGTTCCCTCGACCTGCTGGCCCTTGTGAATAGAACTGCTATGGACACGGGCACACAAATACCTGTTCTTGCCCCCTGCTTCCAGTTCTTTCTGGGGGGGGGGGGCGGGTAAGAGACGCGGAAGTGGGATTATTGGATCACATCGCAATTCTCTGTTTTAAATTCTTGAGGAGCCTCCATTCTATCTTCCGCAGGCGCCACACCGTGTTACTTCCCCGCCGGTAAGACACCCGGGTCCTAGTTTCTCCACGCCCTCACCAACACGGGTCCTTGTCTGTTGTTTTGTTCTGTTTTGGTTTGCGTTATAGTAGCCGTCCTGACAGGTGTGAGGTGGTATCTCGTTGTGGTCCTGATTTGCATTTCCCTAAGGATGAGCGAGGTTGAGCATCGTGTCAAACGCATATGGGCCATTTGTGTGCATCCTTGTGTGCATTCGAGCCTTGGAGCCTTCTTTGCTCGTTTCCTCCAGTCTTTAGTCATCCGCCCGGCAACTATTTCTTGGGCATCGGCTGCTTGCTGGGTATTGGTCCTCGTGCTACAGGTGCAACGATGACCAAGATGGAATGAAACCAAGGAAACAAATGCAACAAAATAAAAGTGAAAACTCTTGCCTGGGTGGGGATGCCGACTGTCATCTATTCGTAGCATAATTCTTACTCGGAGGGCTTGTGTCGAGAACAAAGTAAAATAATGTCTGAGACCCCCGTCGGAGGGGGGCCGCGAGTCAGTGCCTCCCTCACCCCCTCCTCCCTGTGCTGTCACACGCCCTCCATTTCCTCCACCGTCCCCTCCCCACCTGGCACCAGCCTCCCCTGCCTCTTCCCTTCTCCACGTGCCTTTCAGCAGCTGGCAAGTGTCAGAGCTGGGGCCACAGTGTCCGTGGGGTCCTGGTGGGGATTTCCATCCCTCCCTCAGCTTTGCTCCTGAAATATAAGCAAACGTCCTAAACACACTCACCAAACACACTTGTTAACCCCGCCACAGAGCAGTGGTACCCTAAGCCCACGTAGAGCCTCTACGAAGAAAGCCGCCTTGTCACAATAAAGTCCTTTGTCTGATACATTTATTGGGAATTTTCTGTGAACCAGGAGATGGGGGGAGGCGAGGACAGACAACTCAAACATTTACAAGGGAAACGGGTGGGGCAGCGGAAGCTAGCGTTTCAGACTCACGCTGGGGAAGAGGCAGCCTGTGGGTAGGAGCTGTCCGGCGAGTGAGTTGGGGTGGAGCCAAGCCTGGAATTGAACTGGAGTTGAGTGGACAGGGAGTAAAATAGTGGGGAATAATGCTTATCACGTGCTTTCCCCTTCTGATAACTAATGATGACTTAACCCCTGCTATACGTCGAGTACTCTCCGAAGGGCTTTATCTAGATTTAACTTGCTCGATCCTCACAGCTGTTCCAGAGGGTGTTATTAAATCCATTTCCTAAAGCATGAAACTGACATGAAAGAAATCGAAGTCATCACACTGTTGAGGGACAGACGCCGGGTTCAACCCCAGGCTGTGTCTGGCCTGCCCCTCTGAGCTGAAGCACTTCACCCCCTCCCCCCGGTACTCAAAGGCAGGCACACATACTGTCCCTTGGACTCCTAGTCTAGGCCTGTCTGCCACGCAGTCACTGTTCAATCAGCATGTGTTGAGTGTTAAAAAAAATACCCTCAAAAGACTTCTCAGTTTATAAAACATTTCACCTCTGTTAGCTCATGTGTCCTCCCTAGAACCCTGGGAGGGAAAAGTCAGTATTCTATAGCTGAAGAAAATGAGGCATGATCACAAACCTACTAAGTAGCAGAACTGGAGCCTCTGTTTTCTGACATGTTCCTAGTTTGGGGTTGTCTCTACCAGGCCAAACCGTTAGCAGCCATCAAGGCCAGAGTAGGCCTTCAGGCAGAAACGTGACAAGTTGACAGCTGGAAAGGAACTTCGATGTTGGGAGAGAAGTTTATGAAAGACACAACCCTTTAGAGATCTGGGGTGGGGGTGGGGGGAATCTATCCAGGCAGTGAGGATTGCATGTGCAAAGGTCCGGAGGCAGGATTAAACTTGGTGTGTTCAAGGATCAGAGAGCATCCCACTTCATCTGGAGAGTTGCACGCATGTTACGGGGTTTAAGAATACAGAGTTAAAGCTCAGGAAGGAGGCAGAATTTTATTCTAGATGCAATAACCCTCTGGAGGTTATTAGCAGATGAGTAACCAGGTCTGAGAAATCTTCTTAAAATCATCTCTCTTGCATTATACGGAGGATTCGCTGGAGAGCGCAAAATGGAAGAGACAAGGTTGAGGGACTCCGAGTGGTCCAGGTTAAAAAATGGTGGTGGTTTGGACCGGCATGGACTTGGTAGAGATACAGAGACGTGGACAGTGCGAGGTCTACTGTGGAGGTACAGCCATGGGATCTGCTGATGCCTTGGAAGGTGCCAGGAAGAAGGAATGTGAGTGATCAAGCCCTGGCCTTGTGTCATGGACAGCTGGCTTAAACACAGCTTCTGGAAGCTTCTCTCGATGGAATGGGAAGGTGTCTCCACAGTAGCTAAACAAGAGGTCTCATGTCCTTAGGAAGAGGCGAACGGGAGCCTGATAAATGCCCACCTTCTTCTTCGGGCTTCTCCCTGGGGCTCACTCCATGTGTCAAGGGAGGGGACAGGCCTCAGAGGCCGCCACGTTTCCCAGCTCTCTGGAGGGGTGCATCCCGCACCGTCTCCTGCTGCTGGACAGAGAAATGTAAGACGGGGAAAACATCTGTGGCTGCCAGCCCCAGCCCTTTCTCCATCGGCGGTCTGCCCAGGCCCGTGTGATCTGGTGCCATGTAGCCCATACAGATGGACTCTGTTAGCTCCGGGCACACAGGCCCTGGTACTGGGTCCCTCGCCAGCCTGTGACGGATGGTGGTCGGAGCCCAGGCTCCGCGAACCCGAAGACTTGGAGGTGTCCAGACGCAGACAGGGCAGGCACGAGTCCCCACAGTGCACCTTTCTACTGGAACAGAAGCATCTGGACGGGTCTGGGCATCTTCCCACAAAAATAGTGGAGAGAGGACGACTGTAGCTATCGCGTGTCCCCGTCGCTCTTCTCTTGGTGGCCACCTCCCGGGACTCCTAGAGTCTAACGGCCTACATTCTTTGTCCCCCGATTTCCTGGGGGACCAGCCTTTGGCCCTCCACCCAGTTCTTAGGACTCGGCTGATCTGATAAAAGAATGTGCACAGAAGTGTTGAAAGATGCAGTGGCTGTGCCGTCAGCGGCTTGGATTCCTGTCCCAACAACATCCCTAATTAGCTTCAGGAGATCAGGAAGCCCTGAAGGGAGGGTAAGGCATCTCAGCACCCAACCGAGGCTCTCTTCGTGGCTCACCCAGAGGGCGGAGAGGAGAGAGGAACCGTTTCAACTCTGTCCCTGGTGTGTTCTGTGAGAGTGGCCAAGAGAGCCTCTGGGACCTGCCAAGGGGGGTGACGCCGGGCCGCCCACGGGGCGTTTCCATAAAACTACGATCATCGTCGCCGTGGCTGCTGGAGAGAGCTGACGGGGCACAGGAAGCGGTCGTTATTTCTGACCCTCGATTCCAGGGCTGGCGCTCTCAGCCACTCCCCCAATTCAAGCACTGGTTTGAAGCTGGACGGTCCACACCTGTCACCACGAGCCACCATTTACTGAACGCCTCCGTGGGTCACCCTCCATGCCGGGCGCTTTATCGTTTTGTCCCAATTTAATCCTCCTCATAAACTGCCGAGACTGGTATTTGTCATTTTTCAGACAGGGAACTCGAGGCTCGGGTGCAGCGGGAAGAGGCCCCGAGCGCGGGCAGGAACGCCTCTCAGCGCACTTGACCCCCGAGGCCGTGTTCTCTCTGTGACCCTTGCTCCTCCGACTTTGTAGCGAGAAGATAGAAGTCCCAGGAGGCCCGGCTTGATTACCCTGAGTTTTACAACACCTCCCTTTAGGGTTCCTTTGATTCCTGCTCCGCTGCGTTTGTAGAGAGCCTTTCTCTGAGGCACAAAGGACTTGAACTGCATCAGAGGCCAGAATCGCCGTCTCTGCCCGTATCACTTCACCACTCAGCATGCCTCCCCTCTCCTCTCCTTTGCTCCCTGTCCTCTCCTCTCTGACCGGCCAAACGATACTCTAAAGGCTCCTTTATTCAAGCAACAAAACCCCCAATGCAAAATGATTGGTGCCTAGAGACCGCACATCGGTGTCTGTAATTGAACGCAGCGGTAGGGGTTTGGGCTTCGGGTACAGGTTGACTAAGTTGTTCAAAGGACCCCACCAGGACCCGGTACTTCCCCGTTCTCAGATAAATTTCCCCTCGTGGCTGGGGCACATTTCATCTGTTCTCAGATGCGAGGCTTCTGGAGAGAGGGAGCCTCTTTGTGCCAACAGGAATTTATTCATCCAGGAATATTCAGGAAGGTGGGAAGCATCACGCTGTTCCAGATTGTTTTCCAGGTGCTGAAGACGCCGGAGATGAAACAGAGATGAACCCCTGCCCTCCTGGAGTGGCCAGTGCCGGTGATAAATGGATTCGCGCGTAAATACATGAAAGATGACCCGTAGTGACAAATGCGACGAAGAGAAGTAAGGCAGCGCAAGGCAGGAAGAGAGGGGGACAGCGGGGTGGCTGTGTTAGAGACGTCGGGAAGGGCCCCTTGAGGTCGCTCCTTGGAAGAGGCCTACGTGAAGTGAGCTCTGTGAATCTCGGAGAGAAGAATGTTCTAGGCAGAGTCACAGCGAGGGACTGCCGGGTGTGTCAATGGAAGAACGGGAGGTGGGGGTTCTGGGGACGGAGGTAAAGCAGGGGAGGAGTGAAGCGGGCAGGAATCCCATCAGGCTGTGGGAGAAGCTTGATGCTTTGTTCTTCTTGTTGAACGAGCTGCCATTGGAGGGTGGAGAGCAGGGGTGAGGCTCTGATCTGCATCCAAAGGACCCTCGGGCAGCAGGCAGGCTCACAGACTTTGGGGGCCGCGTGCCCATTCCTGGACCTTTCCTGTGACTGGGGAGGAGACCCTGGAGGGCCGTGGTCTGAGCTGAGCAGGAGACAGAAGGTTCTCCAGAGGATCATCCCACCCTGCCAGTAGGAAGCAGACGGATGGGTTGTAGGGAGCTAGAATCACCGGGAGCCACTCCAGCGGCCCTCCAGTCTACGCACGGCCAAGTGTCACTTCCAGGGACCTTCCCAATGCCCATCCTTCCACGGGGTCTCCTCAGACACACATGTGGGGCCAGCACAGGCAACATAAGGCTCCCGGGGTCCTCTAGTCACACATCTATGTCTTGCCTTCTCTGATGGATCGCTGTTGGCAAACAAGGACCCTGGGCCAAATCCAGCCCACACGGCCTACGTTTGTCCAGCCCCTGAACCCATAAACAGCGGTTTTCCACATTCTACGCACACATACCCAGACGCATGTGCACACCGAAGATCACGTTCAGCCTGCAAAGGCTAAAATATTCATTTCCTGGCCTTGAGGGAGGGCTTTTTGTTCCCTTCATGTCTCTCTGTCTTACTGGACGGGTTCCAATGGCGACATCTGATTGCATCATGATCACGATATAATCAGGCCCCTGTGATTATCAGTCAATGCACAGTGTTTCAGAGCACACGGAGAATCTAATTTTGCCATCCACGTTTTCATACACAAGAGTCAGACTAGACAGTTGGTATCGACAGTTACATGGGACATCTCTTTGTGCCTGCATGGTATCTGTTGTGCTTCTTTGTGGCTATTTTTTAATGTTTATTTATTTATTTTCAGAGAGAGTATGATTGGGAGGGGGCCAAGAGAGAGGGAGAGAGAATCCCAAGCAGGCTCCACACTGTCAGCACAGAGCCCAACGTGGGGCTCGAACTCACAAACCGTGAGCTCATGACCTGAGCTGAAATCAAGAGTCGGACACTCAACCGACTGAGCCACCCCGGCCCTCATCGTTCTTCTCTGGATCACAGCACCGCTGTTTTCATTTGGCGGCACCCCCTACCCTGCTTAGCACTGGGGTCTCCTGGGGCATCAGCCTAGGTTCCAGAAGGGAGCTCTAAACCCACACTGGGCCAATGAGTTGAAAACCTGTGATTGCTTTTTAGAACCTGGGCAGAGTCGGGGGGATGAGGGGTAGGGGTGGTGTCTCTTCCCATCGGCCTTGGGTGTGGGAAGGCCTCACTGCACCACCTGGGGGTGAGCCCAAACGAAGGAAGGCAGAGCTGAGAGATGGGGAGAGAGAGAGAGAGAGACTGAGTCTGGTGGTGGTGGCAGCTGACCCCGTTAGTGGCTACTCATCGCCCAAGCTTCTCCTCTTCCCAGCTGTGTGACCTTGGTAGAATAATCATAGAATTTACTACTCAAATTGGACCACTTTTGAGAATAAATGGAGGTGCTCATGATTATTATGTTGGGGTGTCCCAGGCAAACCAGGATGCATGGTCACTCTGGATGTAAGTAAGTTACTTCAGCTCTCTGTCGCGGGTTCTTCACCCGAGGAGTACCTGTCTCCAAAGAGATGCTATGAGGACATTAAGTGTGATGTACTCAGAAGACTGCCAGGCACACCATACGTTACTGAAATGTGCCAGCTACTGCTGCCGTCATTATTGTTGTTTTCATTATTGTTTGTCCCTGAGCACCTCCCATACTTAGAGACCTTCCCATCTTATGGGTTCATGCCTCCCCGGTGGGAAGCCGGGGACATGTTTTCCCAGACTCCCTTGCAGCTAGGATGCTTGGCAAGTGGGATGCCCCGTGTGATCTGGAAGCCGGTAGCCTGGAGAAGGCTCCCCACAGATTCTTGTTGGTGAGGGACACACAGCTTCCAGATGGCATCAATATAGGGGGCTTTCATGCTGGTGCCTGGGCTCCGCCCCAGTGTCCCCAGGAGCAAGGACACCACACCTGATCCCTTACTCTTCTCAGAGGTTGTGTGAGCCACGTAAGAGCCTTCAATAAGCCCTTTTACATTTACACAAGCTAGATAGACTTCTCCTGTTTGTAACCAGCTCATAACCAGTAACACTCCCTAGATCCAACCATGCCTGCAATCCACCCCACTCCTGCACAGAATTTTCAGTTAGACAAGATGAACATCCTTGGAATTCTGTTTAATTTGGATCCCTACCGCTTGTAGCCAAAGCCTACTAACTAATACACATGTCTGTTATCAAAATTGGGGGAGAGAGGGAATGCAGAAAAGTAAAAACCATAGTTCTTATATAAAACCTTAAAACTACAATTCTTTAAACACTGGCCTCCCCACTAAGTGACATGTCTATACTCACTCATCAGACATTTCAACAGAGCCCCGGCTACCTAAACCCAAAGCTAAGCGTAGACAACAGGCATCCCTATCTTGCTACTGATGTTTCCCGATTGCTGCTTTAGGAAATGCGAACAAAGCCTCCGGTCTGTCGCTGTCCCCCTTCGTAGGGCTCCGGGAGTATGTTGAATCCTTGTGTGTGCTCTGAAAGGTGATTGTCCCTGGAATCTTCCCACCTTGTACTTGTGATTCCCCGGTATCTAGAGTATTTTGCGAACATATAAAAAGGAAAAGAAAATACAGCAAATTCGGATTGTCATACAACACTCACCCGACTCCCTATAAAAAGTGAGCCCAGAGAAAGGTGGATTTTCTGAATACAGACCTTTGTGAAAACCCTTTAAGATTTATCTTCTTATCAACACCCCCAAATAATTTATTTGGGTATGAATGAGGGTTTCAACCCAAGAGGAAAAAAAATTATAAACATCTCTGGAAATAAAATTCCCATTCATGCTCAAAGTTTACATTTCTAACAGTATTTCCATATGCCTGTCTGGACTGGGGAGGGGAAAGAGAAAGAAACTGAGACTCAAGTCCAGGACTTTGCCTGCTCTGTATTTTTATGCGTAGGCACAGGGATTGATGCCACATTGAAGGAAGGTTTCCTGGCACCAACCTCCTGAAGGGATTCAGTTCTGGAAAGTCAGGCCATACCTGGAAGACAGCAAGGCCTATAGGAGAGTCTTGGTTTTTTTGTTTGTTTGCTTGTTAGCTTTGTGTTTTTGAAAGACAGAGAGTGTGTGTCTGTATGAGTGTGCACAAGCAGGGGAGGGGCAGAGAGAGAGGGAGGGAGAGAATTCTAAGCTGGCTCCATGCTGAGTGTGAATCCCATGACTGTGAGATCATGACCTGAGCTGAAATCAAGAGTCGGATACTTAACCAACTGAGCCAACCAAGCACTGCCACCCTCCCCCACTTTTTTTTTTTTTTGATAGAGAAGAGTCTTATTTTGAAGAGAAATCCAACTAATGTGTCCAGAGACATCAGTTTTGTGCGTGTGACTTTAAATATCATTTTAAAAAACATTATACAGTAAAAACTAACTTTTGGTGTACATTTCTGTGAATTTTAATGTATGTATATGCTTTGCATAACCATCTTGATAATGAGGATACAGAACAGTTCTATCGGCTCCCCCACAAAAAGAAAATCCAGCCTCCCGCGATTCCCTTATAGTCACACCCCACCACCACCACCACCATCACCAAACACACACACGTAACTCCTGGCGGCCCCTGTACTGTTCTCTATTAAAATGATTTTTCTGCTTTTTCAGGAAGTCATATAAATGGAAATGTACGGTACGTAATCTTTGAGACTGTTTTCTTTCACTCAACATAATGCCTTCCAGATATCAAAGCTGTGGGTATCAACAGTTCATTCCTCTTATTGCTAGGTACTATTCCGTCATGTGCGTGAACTCCAAACTATTTAACCATTCGCCCGCTGAAGATCAGTTGCTTCCATGTTTTTGCAATTACAGATTGAGGTGCCGTAACCATTCGTGTACAGGTTTTGGTGTGAACATAGGTTTTCTTTCCTCTGGGGTGAGGCAGTGGGGGCGCTGGGTCATCTGGTAAGTGTGTGTTTAGTTTTATAAGGAACTGACAAACTTGTTTTCCAGAGTGTCTGTACCATTTTTATATTCCTAAAAGCAATGTGTGAGCTCCAATTGTGCCACAGGGTCTCCTGCACACCCTCCCCACCCCGTCCAGTCCGTGTCACAGCCATTCCCATATGCATGCAGGGCTATTTCATTGTGGCTTTCATTTGCATTGTCCAGATGCCTAATGACATAGAAAATTTTGTCACGTGTATTTTTGCCATCCATACACCCTCTCTCGCGAAGAGTCTGCTCACATCTTTGCCGATTCTTTAGCTGGTTTTTTTGTTTGCTTACTGAGTTTCAAGATTTTTTTTTTTACATATTCTGGATAAATGATTAGCAAATATATATTCAGCTATGCGATTTGCATGTCTTTTCTCCCAATAACCAACCTGATTTAACAGGTTTTTTTTTTTCAACGTTTATTTATTTTTGGGACAGAGAGAGACAGAGCATGAATGGGGGAGGGGCAGAGAGAGAGGGAGACACAGAATCGGAAGCAGGCTCCAGGCTCTGAGCCATCAGCCCAGAGCCTGACGCAGGGCTCGAACTCACAGACCGCGAGATCGTGACCTGGCTGAAGTCGGACGCTTAACCGACTGCGCCACCCAGGCGCCCCCTAACAGGTTTTTAACAGTGTCTTTCACGGAATACATTTATCGGTTAAAATTAAATTTCTAATTTTTACAGAGTCAGTTTTGTTCATTTTTTCTTTTATGGGTCATGCTTTTGGTATCAAGTCTAGAAACCTTTTCCTAACCATGGGTCACAGAGATGTTTCCTATTCTTGCCTTAGATGCGATTTTTCCACTTGTTTCATGTATGTCCACAATTGTGTATTGAAGGATTTTTTTTATCATCCCTGATTTAAAGTCCTTGTCAGAAAATTTCAATATCCGCGTTATTTCATTGCGGGTGTCTGTTAACTATGTTTTCCATAAGTGGTGAGGATTTCCCGGTTGTTTATAGATCAAGCAATTTTAGATTTTACCCTGGACATTTTGCCATGAGCCTCGGAGTCTTGTTCATATCCTGTGCACCACGATGTTGCTTAAGAGTTTGGATATGAGAGGGGTGCCTGGGTGGCTCAGTCGATTAAGCGACCGACTTTAGGTCAGGTCATGATCTCACAGTTCATGAGTTCAAGCCCCGCGTCGGGCTCCGTGCTGACAGCTCAGAGCCTGGAGCCTGCTTCGGATTCGGTGTCTCCCTCTCTCTCTGTCCCTCCCCTGCTCACACTCTGGCTCTCTCTCACAAATAAACATTAAAAAAAATTAAAAGAGTTTGGATATGAGAGAATGGAGAAAAGAAGGGGGGAAAGTGGGGGATGGCCACACTCTGTCTGAATGTTGGAAGTTCCGTCTACCAGAATGGGTTCCCCAAACAAGGCTAGTGGGCCCCTCTGGGCTTCTCCTGGACCTCTCTCCATTTTTGCTCTCATGCCATTTCTGGATCTGGGGATCAGACACTTGATAGGAGAGGTGAAAATCTGGCAAAGTCACCACCAGATTGGTGACGCTTTAAATTCTGGTCTTCCTCCCTAAATGACCTACAACGATTTCCTTTTCAGAGTCTCCATTCACTGCTCCATGCAATCTTTCCAGGCTCTATAGATTTATCCAGTGAGAGAGACAGGGCAAACTGTTTCTCTTACCTGGGACCTGAAGGACCGACATCATTTTTTAAGAATAACGATGCAGGGGTACCTGGGTGGCCCAGTTGGTTAAGCATCTGACTCTTGATTTTGGCTCAGATCATGATCTCATGGCTTCGTGGGTTCGAGTCCGCTCCATCAGTGCAGACCCTGTTTGGGATTCTCTCTCTCTCCCTCTCTCTCTGCCCCTTCCCAACTTGTGCTGTCTCTGTCTCTCTTGAAATAAATAAATAAACTTAAAAGAATAATGATCCATTCATTCAATGTGTTTATTACAACTGTCCTTACGTCACGGTCCCATGTATGTTTGCCACCTGCACCACAGCATGTGAACCCCTCCAGCTCCAGTGCTTCGTTTCATTCATCCCAGAGTCTGGCTTTGTTGTCATTTGGTTTGACGTGGATTGGTGCCCATAACAGGAAAGTCCAGAGGTAGCATGCTTCGTGGCAGGTCTGATCCAGGATCTTAAGTGATTCCATTTCTCTTGTTCATCTCTGCTTTCTGTAATGTTGACTTTATCTTCGGACTCTATCTTCTGGCCGTTCTGGACTCTTGTCTGGTAGCAATACAATAATTCCTGGGTGTCCAGAATACAGTTCTCCATATGACGCAAACTAGCGGGGGAAAAGGGGGTCTCATAGTTTCTACTGCCTAGGTCTTGAGTTTTTTATCCTTTTGCTAGCCCAAGTGGGTTATACGTCTATTCCTAAGCCAATCACCAAAGCCAGAATGGGGAGAATGTGCTGCTTGATGGAAGCTTACATAAGCTTCCCTACGTAACTGAGCATGGTATCAGTCCCACCCAAGGCTTGCGTCTGGGAATACAGGAGGGGTGATCTTCCCAAAGGAAAACCAGAATGTAAACTATGGGAGAAAGGATAAGTGGGTAGATAGATGCCACGGAGTTAAATCACTTAAGTTCATTTTAAATGCAAACATCAAAAGGGCTAATGCATCATACTTAATTATTTCAAATGATTTGTTGTTCACGTAAGCAATTAAGCCCAGAGATTCAGACATCAGGAGTGGCTTGATTAAGATCCCTCTATGCTTTCTCTCTCATTTTCTGTGGCGGGCCCCTCGTCCCCTCCTCAGCCTGGCTTCCCAAAATGGTTCCACAATTTGAATCACCAACCCTTCTACATTCAGAGGGGGTTCCAAGGAAAATAGGAGGTCTGCACTGGCTGGGCCAACCTGTATCCAGGAAAGTATTATATGCCCATCAGCTTACACCCGGTTTCTCGGAAACAATCATGTGGCCAAAAGGGTGGAATCATGCTAGTTTTCTGGAACATGAGGGTCCCACTGCTGTCGCTGGGCCTGAGGTCAGTTTCCCTGAGAGACGTGGGGTACCCGGAAGAAGGGTGAGCATCCCCTGAGGACACCGTGTGGAAGGGACATGGGCAGTTAGATACTAGATACCTACAAAAACTACCAAACGTAGGACTCATGTCTTTCCAAGGCAGAGACTGAATTTCCACAGTATTCTCAGTCACTGGCACTTGGGCACTTAATCAATTTTTGACGACTGGATTAAAGAGTTAAAACTATCAGGGAGTAAAATTCTCATCACATGTAACAATAGGATTCACAGTCCTAGAGCTAATTCCAGTTGAGGCACTATCACTCAGAGATATTTTGCTAAAGCTGTGTCTATGAGAAGCTGTCAAAATATTGTGAAGTTAGGTAATAATTTGGTATCTATTAAGATTCTATCTTCAAACGTCTTCTTTCCGTGAACACGGAGCATTGAGGACCAGGCAAAACATTCATTTTATATCATTGTATCTTGGCTTCTAGGCTAAAAGCGGCGATCAAGTGACACATGTCACAAAACTCAAAACTCAGACAGTTCTTAGGGAGGGAACCGTGATCATTTAAGACACGGTGTCTGATGGGTGGTTCTGAAAGTAAATGCCAGAGAATCTCAAGAATCATAAAAAACAAAAAGTAAAAAACAGAACTCTTGGTCAAGGTGAGATTTGGACAGAGTCCTGTGGGTCAGTAAGCTGGTCCTAAAAGTCGAGGGCGGTGTTGTGGGTGGGAGGAAGCATCCACAGCAACAGCTTAGAGTCAAGAAAAGAGAAGGGATGCCGTGTCAGGGGTTCCCAAGACCTCGTGTCCGCTGAGACAGGGTTTGCAGGACTCCGCGTATAGTTGTATTCATGGCGATGGTTTATTACAGTATCTCAGCAGAGGGAGAAGGCAGAAGGGGTGAAGTCTGGAGGAAACCAAGAGCAGGCCTCCAAGGGTCTCTCCCACCGGAGTCCCACAAGACTCCCTGAGTTCCTGGGGGTGCCTGGGTGGCGTGGTCGGTTAAGCGTCCGACTTCAGCCAGGTCACGATCTCGCGGTCCGGGAGTTTGAGCCCCGTGTCAGGCTCTGGGCTGATGGCTCAGAGCCTGGAGCCTGTTTCTGATTCTGTGTCTCCCTCTCTCTCTGCCCCTCCCCCGTTCATGCTCTGTCTCTCTCTGTCCCAAAAATAAATAAAAGTTGAAAAAAAAATTAAAAAAAAAAAAAAGACTCCCTGAGTTCCTCCCACCACGCGTTATGACAACACGTGCGAAACGTCACCCACCAGGGACGCTCAGAGACTCGATGCCTGGGACCTTTACTCGAGTCGCATCATGTAGCAGCCTCTGCCGAGCATGTGCCAAAATCCCAGACTCCCAGAAGGAAAGCAGGTGTTCAGCATAAACCATATTGTTTTGTATAAACACTTTCGGCCCCGTGAGCCTTTCTTATCAGTCAGGGTGTTGGGAACCCTCCCCAAATCCCAGTTCCCAGACACCAGCCAAGGGCCAACCCTCTCTGCAGGCCTTTCAGAGGGCACCGTCAGGCCTGCTGTGGCCACTCTCTTCTGCACAGACGTTCAAGAGTTCAGTCTTTAAGGTCAGGCCTTTCAACTTCCCTAATCATGGGGACTTGCGTAATAGTAATTACCACTTAAGGCTCCTGCCCTGTGCCAGTCACTGGGTGAGTTATTGCCTCAGTTTCTTTTTCTGAAAACAGACACCAGGCCAACCACAGAGTGGCTGAGCCAATTAACCCAGGCAAGAGGTGAGAACACCTGTTCCCCTCGGGGGGGAGAAGGCGAGCATCACCTCCCCTCTCCCCCCACAGCCTCTGATTTCATGCAGGGGAGGGAGGCGGGGGATCCTCTGAGCCTGTCCAGGCAGGAGCAGGATTCCTTTCCACTCACCCCACCCCAGCCTGGCCCCGGAGAACCACATGAAGCCGAGCAGAGCAGGAGAACCGGCGCTCAAGATGGAGGGTGATCCACAGGTTTGCAGAGGAAACAAGCACATCCGTAAATACATGTCGGGAAGAATGAAACCCGACTGTGGGTAGAGAAATATTTTGGAAACACGTTCCCTTGGGTTCAGCAGAGCAGAATTGGCAAATTCAAGTCAGTTGTCAATTGTTGCCAGCCCAGCTCAGCAGTTTACAAAAAGTGGTTTGTCCCCACACTCGCAGGCCTGTGGGGCCACCACAGTTGGGCTGATCTTGGCTGATCTCGGCTGATCTCAGCTGATCTCGACTGATCTCGGCTGATCTCAACTGATCTCGACTGATCTCGGCTGATCTCAACTGATCTCGGCTGATCTCGGCTGATCTCGACTGATCTCAGCTGATCTCGGCTGATCTCGGCTGATCTCGGCTGATCTCGGCTAGGCTCCCCCGGGCTTGACGCGGGCTGGGGCTCGGGTGGGCTCCACGCGGGTCCTTCCCAGCCCGATCTGAAGGAGCGCACTCTTCTCGCGGCTGCTTCCCAAGGGCAAGAGCAAGGTTGAGGGCGGGAGCACATTTGACCCCTCGGCTCTTGTCACTTGCACTGACGTGCCATTGGCCAAAGGAAGTCACAGAGTCAAAGCCACGTCAAGGGGGTGTGAAGCACTGTCCGCTCACAGCGGGAAGGGGAGAGAATGAGTGTTTTCTGGACAACTATCTGGACCGTCACATGAGCCACGACCCTAAACACGCTTATGATATGTACCCACACGCCTACGTGCCAGAATCCGAAATACCCTCCCTAAGGGCAAAATCACAGTGGCAGCTAGTGCACACACAGCCCACAGCCACGTGCCAGTGGCCTCAAGTTCCAGTGGCACCAAGAACAATGGGCGAGGGCCCCGGGGGGACTTCTAGCTAACTCTGGGATGGGGGATGTGAGATCATCGCTCCCCTCTTCAGCAGGTGGATCCTGCACACATGTTAACATCGGTTCCCACCTAAACAACAGCTGCGGGCCTGGCCCAGGAACCCCTATCTCTTTGCATGTTATTGTATCTCTGGGGTCCGCCGCTGCAATAAAGCACTCTCGGGGGGTCGTCTGGAATGTCTAAATCAGCACTGCAGACAGCCTGGTGGAGAAACCAGGCAGGCTCCCCGTCAGGGATGATGGATGCCAGACGCAGCAGACAATCTCGGGGTCCTGGCTTTGTGAAGCCAGCCCCCGTCACATACATCAGCTCAAGGGAAGACATTCACTTCCCCTGCAGGTGAGGCCAGCAGTGGGTGTGTCTGGGTGGCCGCAAAGGACAGAAAGTGCTGGATACACATCGGGGCTGTAGGCGATTTGCCCGCGTCATACGGCGTTTGTGAAAAAGCACTTACCGGCCTTCTTCAATGTCTATTTGGCTCCCAACTGTGTCATTACCATTGTACAGTGGAGGGGATACAGACGGATGCTCAGGCACTGGACGGGCCTTCATCAAACCAGACTCCTGGGGGGACATGAAGATGTGCTAAGGGTCCATAGGCACGGATGTTTTATGAGAATCCATTTCCAGACCTCCACTGACATGTGTCCTATTTGCCATCTCTTCCTTCACACAGGTCCTTCCTCCACTACCTAAAACGTAGGCCAGGGGCGTCTGGGTGGCTCAGTCGGTTAAGCGGCCGACTGTTGGTTTTGGCTCAGGTCACGATCTCACGACTGGTGAGTCTGAGCCCTGAGTCAGGCTCTGCGCTGACAACACGAAGCCTGCTTGGGATTCTCTTTCTCTCTCTGCCTCTTCCCTGCTATCGTGTTCGTCCTCTCTCCCTCTCTCTCAAAATAAATAAGCATTTAAAAAATACTTTAAAAATAGGCTCTTTGAGGCACCTGGGTGGGCTTAGTGGGTCAAGCGTCCAACTTCGGCTCAGGTCATGATCTCGTGCTTTGTGGGTTTGAGCCCCGCGTCAGGCTCCGCAAGGGCAGTGTGGAGTCTGCTTGGGGTTCTCTCTCTGCCCCTCAGCCCCGCCCCTCAAAAATAAATACATAAACGTTTAAAAGAAGAAATATTCACCTCGGTGTTCAGAACACAAATGTCGCTGATAAGTGGGTACCACCTCTGGTCTTTGACCAAGAAACCACACCCTTCAGCTAGTCAGAGTGTTTTCAAGTCTTTGCTGTCACTGAAGTTGAAGAAGAACCTAGTACCAGTGTCAGCTCACGGATTATCAAAAAGCACTGTGGAATTTCTGGCATGTAACGACAGGAGCGCGAGCGATGGGACAGCATATGACAGAAGCCCTTGTATTCTTGTGTTTTTGCGTGCACGGTGTTTCGGTGCCGACATCCACAAAAACAAAATGGTGTGAATAAGATTCATGCGGGCCCCTGTCTCTTTAAAATTGCAATATTCGTTCATAAATACATTGGCCGGAAAAAACAGTCCCGCCTATCATGTTAAGAGAAGCATATTGCCAAGAATTTTACATTTTTAAAAATTTTCTTTAAACATTTATTTATTTTTGAGAGACAGAGACAGAGCGTGAGCAGGGGAGGGGCAGAGAGAGTGAGGGAGACACAGATCTGAAGCAGGCTCCAGGCTCTGAGCTGTCAGCACAGAGCCTGATGCGGGGCTCGAACTCACGGACCTCGAGATCATGACCTGAGCCGAAGTCGCACACTTAACCGACTGAGCCACCCAGGCGCCCTAGGATTTATCATTCTTTATCATGAGCTATGACATATTTATCCTGTTTTGATCAATCGTGTTCTACTGAGAACAATAATGATAATTGAATTAAAAATAACTTACTTTAAAATTGAAAGACTTGTAGTGAACGAAAATGTTTAAAATTTAAATTTCAAATCATGAGACTATTTTTGTTGCAGTCAGTGATGTATAATAGTCATTAATAAAAGGCTTCTACAAATACAAGTACATTAGGACCAAATATCTGCCAGGGGAGTGAACTTCAATGAGTAAAAAGAACAATGCAGAATTTCTGGCAATTAAAACGAAGCTTGTACATGCTTTTCTTTCAAATCCACAATGGCATGGAGCTTCAGTTGCACATACTTTGAAAGTGACATTACTGTTTCCTTTTAAAATATTATTTGTTTTTGAGACAGAGAGAGACAGAGCATGAACGGGGGAAGGGCAGAGAGAGAGAGGGAGACACAGAATCGGAAACAGGCTCCAGGCTCCGAGCCATCAGCCCAGAGCCTGACGCGGGGCTCGAACTCACGGACCGCGAGATCGTGACCTGGCTGAAGTCGGACGCTTAACCGACTGCGCCACCCAGGCGCCCCAAAATATTAATATTTACAACATGCCAAATATTACAGCCGTATATTAATTTCACTTATTATACTTCTTATATGTAAAGTATATATACATTTTTTAAGCTTATTTCTTTATTTTGAGAGAAAGAGTGAGTGGGGAAGGAGCAGAGAGAAAGGGAGAGAGAGAGAGAATCCCAAGCAGGCTCTGCTCTGACAGCACAGAGCTCCACGTGGGGCTTGACCCCACGAACTGTGAGATCATGACCTGAGCCAGAACCAAGAGTCGGACGCGTAACTGACTGAGCTCCCCAGGCTCCCCCCAGTTTTTATTTATAGGTGACATAAATACATATTCTATTTTAGTAATATATAATACATACTTCTATTTTAACATTATATATAAGTTCTAGAATGACATCCAAATACATACGTAAACCTAGGTTAAAAAATTTAGCTGAAAGCTTAAAACTGTGAGACTATGGCTGTGATGTTTGAAGCCGGAGGAGATACAAGGACGAGTCTGCACAGTTAGGCAGGGGCCAGGTATCTTGCAGGGTCTGGTTTGCCCATCGCGTGCGGGGATCCAAGGAGGGAAATAAGTCAAGTCCGTCCAGGATGTCACAGGACAGCTGCATCCAGTGCCCGGTGACGAGGTGACAAAGGGGAGGACAGATTGCTGGGGATCAGGGAGATGTCCCAGAGGAACGGAGACTAGCCCGGGATTTGAAGGAGGGTTCAACTGCGCCTGCGGACGCAGAGGAAACGGAGGAAGTTTGGAAAGAGACCATCGGCTTATGTATCCTGGATCCTTCCATTTGCAATCAGATCCTCCCGTGAACACCACTCTCCGCCGTACCCACGACAACAGCAGTGGCGGTAACAACGTAACTCGTCTGTATTTGTTGAACACTATTTCTAGCCATTGGTCTGGGATGCACAGATCTGAAGACATACACGCTAGGACTCAGGCACCTGTTCTCGGCCACTAGGCCACGCCATTCCTCTTTTGTCTCTCTGGCTCTTTTCCATGGAATCATTCCTTCTTTTTTTAAAAAAAAATTTTTTTTTAAACATTTATTTATTTGTGAAAGACAGAGAGAGACAGAGCATGAGCAGGGGAGGGGCAGAGAGAGAGAGGGAGACACAGAATCCGAAGCAGGCTCCGGGCTCCGAGCTGTCAGCACAGAGCCCGACGTGGGGCTCGAATCCACGAACCCTGAGATCATGACCTGAACCGAAGTCGGACACTTCACCGACAGAGCCACCCAGGGGCCCCTATCATTCCTTCTTTTATTTCAATCAGCGAATAACTGCTGAGAGCTGACCGTGTGCTAGGTAGTCTAGATATGTGTGTCACAAAATCTGAACTGGGCAAGCTTTCCTCTGCACTGATTTCCTCGGAGAATCTCACCCTGGTGTGGTTTGATTCTCGGATAGAAGGCCGACGCCCCTTTCTAAGCTGTGGAGGAGAAGCCTGCTCTGTCTGTGCCCCTCCCCTCATTCTGGAGCCTCGGGGCCCAGCTCCCTATCCCTCCTGTTCCAGCCAGTCCCCGAGTGCCCATCTTTCTCCAACCTCTGACATCTCGTACAGCCCTTCACGCCGCCCGGTCCACCGCCCAGGCATGGGCTTCTCACCACGCTTCCGATCAGAGCGGATACTCACACCACCTCCTACACTTTGAATCTCCCCAAGGCTCTGGCTCAGCGGCACCTGCTGAGATGAGATCTGAGATGTCACTCCGCTATGCGTTTCCCCGCAATGGACAGTACCTTCAATAAGATAAAAACGTATTTCTGTCTCGTATAAACACGGGCGGTTATAACGTTTAGAATTTGTGAACACATGTTCGTAGGTGGCTTTCCATTGATTTATGATGCAGTTCTTGTATTTTGAAGCAAAAAATTAAATGTTTTCTGCCTCCAGCCAACAATACTGTATTACGCACTTAAAAATGTGTTAGGAGAGCGGATCTCATGTTAGGTGTCCTTACCACAAAGAAAAAAGAAGGGGACCCAAGGAACTTTGGGGGCTGATGGATAGATCTATTACCTGGATTGTGCTGACGGTTTCACAGATGTTTTCACACGTACAGACTCATCAAATTGTACACATATAACAGGTGCATTTTTTTGTATATCAATTGCAACCTCAAGAAAACTGTTTTTAAAAAATATAAATGAGTACATTTTCTGCTCGGTTAGTTTGTCAGCTGCCCTGGGAAGGCCAGCAGGAATGTCTCCTGCACGTCAGACACTTAGGTGGTGGCTATACTTCCAGCCGTTCAGACCTGGAAAGGGTGAGCCCTTAAAATGGAACATCGTAACGAGCACATCTGTCTGGGCTCTCTGTTGCTAGCACTGGAATCCACAGAAGCTACGAGTAAACAAGATATGCAGTGACTTGGGGCACCTGGGTGGCTCAGTCGGTTAAGCGTCCGACTTCGGCTCAGGTCATGATCTCGCGGTCCGTGAGTTTGAGCCCCGCGTCGGGCTCTGTGCTGACAGCTCGGAGCCTGGAGCCTGCTTCAGATTCTGTGGTTCCTCTCTCTGCCCCTCCCCTGTTCATGCTCTGTCTCTCTCTGTCTCAAAAATAAGTAAACATTAAAAAAAAAAGAGATGCAGTGACTTGAAGGAATAAACCAACCCCCACTCCAGCTACTTAAGTGGGAAAGGAATTTAGTAAAGGGTGTTGGGAGCTCGCAGACTCTATAGAAGGAAGAGCAAGCAAGTCAGCCATCTTGGAGTCTATGCAGCAAGAACGCTGAGGGTGCCATCCCTTGAAGAACTGACAATTTCACCCAAGGCAGAAGAGCTGTGACTTGGGGGTGGCAAACCTGAGAAATTTCAAATTTAAAGAATTTGTTTTTTAAATAAATAAAAGCAGTTCAGGTGGTGGTATCTGAATTAGCTCACACATTGCTCCTGGAGTCTGATCTGGGGCACTGATAAGCTCAATGTATGAATGATCTCAAGTGTTTAGTAAAAGAAATAGCATCAGTAGGGGCGCCTGGGTGGTTCAGTCGGTTAAGCATCCAGCTGGCTCAGGTCATGATCTCACGGTTGGTGAGTTTGAGCCCCGCCTCAGCCTCTCTGCTGTCAGCGTGGAGCCCGCTTCCGATCCTCTGTCCCCCTCTCTCTGTCTGCACCTCCCTTGCTCACGTGCACTCTCTCTCTCTCTCTCAAAAATAAACAGACATTTAAAAAAAAGAAAAAGAAATAGCATCAGTATCCACACTGCCCAACTGTTAGGTCAACAGTGCTTTTATTCTAATCACTCGGTCAGAAAGTCCAGGCTTTGCAAAGGTCTGTTGAACTAATTTGTAAGAAGGAGCCAAGAAATTATCATAACCTGGGGGTTGGTTTATTCCTTGAAGTCACCACATATCTTGTTTACTCTTAGCTTCTGTACATTTTGCCTTCCCAGGAAAACTAACACAGATTCCTTGGGAGCGTTTTTTCTTTTCTTGACTGTGTTTAAATAAACTATTGATTTTGTTTTCAAGGTAATTTAAGGGGTGATATAGTACCGATGTGATAACTACCACCTTAATACATTCAGAGTAAACAAATTTTAGGGTCTCAATAGTTATTTTTGTCATCAAAACCGACCACATGATGACTGGCCCCAAGGAGATTACTGGGTAGCCTGTATGGGCATGAAGCCGTACGTGACATTAATGACTCCGAGCCAATGACCAAGAGGAAAATTGGTATCAGAGGCTGGAGAGTCTCTTCTGGAGATGTGCGTTCTTTACGAATAAATTAACACCGGATTTCTTGGGGGAAAGCTGAATGGAAATGTGATTTTTGAGAATGCAATATAATTTAGTCTAGTTAGGTCAAAAACATCCGGCAGGTGTCTCTGCAGAGTGGAGAACATTCGTTGCAAAGAAAAGTAGCAGTAACCTCCAAAGAGGTGCATCCTATCTTCCAGGAGAGATTTTGGTTGCAAGTGACAGAAAACCCACGTCTATCTGGTTTGTCCAAAGTAAAGGAATTTGTGGCTCACGCCAAAGGCCAGCGATGGGCTGTGGGCATATCTAAAACCAGGGACTTTGACTCTCTTTTTCTCTCCATTCCAGCGTGTTTTTCTTTGACCGCACCCTTAGGGAGATGACCTCCCCGTGGGGACATTGCAGTCTGAGTTTCACAGCCTTCCAACCTCAGGTCCCTCAGCAAATGAACCTGTTCCTCCTACGAAGGCCCAGGGTTAGTTCTGATTGGCTCTGATTGCAGTCACATGCTATTCTTGAGCCAATCACCGTGGTGAGAAGGTCTGATTGGCCAAACTTGGGTCACATGGCCTGACACTAGCAAAGTCGCCGTCCCTAGAGCGAGCTCAGGCTCAAGGACCTGGTTCACATCCGTCTAGGCGATTGGCCTCCAGAGTCGGCCCAGAGCCCTTGCGCTCCTTGGCTCCTCGCGGCCTTTGGACCCCGGACGTCAATTCTCAGGATTTCTGCCCCCGCCCCCCCGCCACCGGCACGGCCACCTGCCCCCTCCCTGAGCCTCTGCATCCGGGACGCGGCTTCCGCCGAGACGCCTCCCTTTCTCCGCCTTTCCTCGGCCCCCAGTCCCTGGGAATGGCCTGCGCGCCCTCTTTTCCACCCCAACTCACTCTCCTTTGTTCGTCACGGCTCCGACTCCGGGTCTCCAGCTGTAGTGTGTGTGTGTGTGTGTGTGTGTGTGTGTGTGTGCGCGCGCGCGCGCGCACGCGCGCACACACAACTATGGAATGAATGGAAGGTTTGCAGTTAATGGACGCAACACACACAAATAACATCTTCTATGTTCTCAGCGTAGATGACATCAACCGTCTAACATTTTTTGTTGTTCATTGTCACATTTAATCCTCTTAACAACGCCACGAACAAAGTCATGGGTCTGTCTTCATACAAACAAAGAAGGAAACTGAGACACAGTGAAAAGTAAGCGACTTGGCCACAGTCACGCGGAAGTGGGGAAGTCAGGCGTTTGGGAGAATTGAACTGCTTCCTCCTGGTGAAGTCGGGGGTGGCCACGTGGCGGACTCTGGCCTGTGACGTATGTGTCACTTTGTCTTTAAGATCCAGTGTTTGTTTCTCAGGCTTCCTTCCCTCTTCTGAATTCTAGTCGGGAGAGAAACTGCCATCACACCTATCAGGGAGAATATTGTGAAACGGGCTTGCCCACTGCCCTGGATTTGAGCAAAAGGTGTTGCTTTAAGCCACAGAGATTGGGGCTAATAAATTGCGACATTAACCCACACGAACTAAGGCATTCTAGAGTTCTGGGTGTTCTTAGCGGTTAATGGCTAAGGGTTAAAACTCGATTTTACATTTACAGAAATTTGGTTGCAAATCTTTCTAAAAGGTTATACTGATGCTCATTGTTCTATTCTTTTAACTCCTCCAATTTTCTTTTCTTTTTTTTTTAAGATACAATAGGCAGCTGTGACTCCTTAGATAGAAATACTTACTGTAAGCCAATTTCCTCGTTGTTCATTTCAAAAGTATTTTGTTGTTGTTGTTGTTGTTATCAAAGGCTCTTACAGTAGTTACTCTGGGCCAGGCCCCTATCCTAAATGCTTTACAAATATCAACTCACTTAAACTTGACAATAGTCCTTTGAGTAAGGTAATATTATTATCACTTAACTTTCCCATAGTTAGGAGGTAGGTGACAGAGCCAGGGTTGACCCCAGGCAGTCTGGTTCCAGCCATGTACCTTTAACCTCTATATGTCTTATTACTGTCTATACCTCAGGGACGTTCAGCAGGGTTTGGCACAGTAAGCCTTCAGTAAACCCATTGAGGATATGGGTGAATGAATGAATGAGTGAATGAATGAATGAATGAATTCCACCTCACAAAGTCCCCTTATTTACATTATTTCATTTGAAAGCCCCAACAATCCATTGCCAAATGAGTATCCCCGTGTCAGAGAAAAGAAACAGCCTGGCAGAGTAAAGGGCTGGGTCTCCCAGCCAGGAGATGGATTGTTGCTATTCCAAGCCTCAAAACAAAGAAAGCAGAGCAAAGATATACCCTTCTTTCCTTCCAAGGGACACGCGATTCTGTCTCCTTCGTCTAAGGGGACATCAACTTGGAGTCTTGCATTTTTAATGTGCGTCCCCCTCGCTCCTATCATTGAGAAGTGTTCTGTGCTCTCTCTGCCACGTGATAGACCTCAGGGAGGCCTTGAACTGCTCTTTCCAGGGCCCCTGCCTGCCGCAGACATGGGACGTTCCTTCCAGAAGAGCGTCCTTGTCTTCGTCTGCTTGGACTACCATAACAGACTAGGAGTTTAAACAAAGGAACTTTTGTTTTCTCTCAGTTCTAGAGGCTGAAGTCCAAGATCAAGGTGCCAGCAGGGTTGGTTTACTGGTGAGACCTCCCTTCCTGGCTTGTAGATGGCCGCCTCCTCTCTGTGCCCTCACGTGGCCTCTCCTCTGTGTGTGCACCTTCCTGGTGTCTCCTCCTCTTCTTACAAGGACACGAGCCCCATCGGATTGTGGCCCCACCCTTATGGCCTCATTGAACCTTAATTATCTCCTAAAAGCCCCGTCTCAAACACAGTCTTAGAGGTTAGGATCTCAAACACAGTCTTAGAGGTTAGGAGGTGGGGGTGGGGGGAGGGTGTGGACACAGTCCAGTCCCCTACACTCCTCTTGAGCAGAGCTGCTAGGAGCCAGGGTTCAGCAGAGCCCTCAGGCCTTGACCGAGGGAGACCTTGACCCTTATGACACAGAGAGACCAGAGAGGGCATGACTTTGCGGCCTGCTTCCTGAACAGGATTTGCATCTGTCTGTGCACATGGTCTACAGTGTAGGGCAGCACAGGGAGCAGCAGGTGTAGGGGGTCTCCCTTCCTTCCTTTGTTATTCATCCCTCCCTCCCTCCTTCCATTCCTACTGCTTTTCTTTTTCCCTTCCTCCAGACTTCAGGTTCCTTCCAGCCACCGAGTTTCTATGACAAGCACCGTTTTAAGCACAAGGGTTACAATCCTAGGCAAACGGAGGCGGCCGGCTATCATCCATCAAGCCCATGTACACATGAGGGAGACAGAACATGGAAAGTAAACAAATAAATAAGATGTCAGATGGTATTACGTGCTGTGCAAGACACAACAGTGAGTGTGACTGGGCAGAGCGGGAGCCACTTTAGGAAGCATTCTGGAGTATGTGTGAGAGACCCGGGTGATGAGAAAGAGAGCCGGGCCAGAGAGAAGAGCATGCCGGGGGGAGGGAACTGCTGTGCAAAGGCCCTGAGGTAGGAGTGACTGTGGATGTGCAGCCACCGGCAAGGTGACACGTGGCCTGCACAGAGTGGGGGAGGGGACACAGGCAGGAAGGGGTGGGGCAGCACCTTGCTGGGGGTGCCCCTGCCTTGGGGGCTCAAATTGTTTTGGGGGCTCCTCCTCTGTCCTTCCTCTCTCCCTTTACGCCCTCTTTTGGGGTTTCTTTGTGCCTCTCCCATCTCTATGGTCTCCCCATCTCTCCCTGCACCTCTCCATGACTTTCTTCCTCTGTCTGCGTCTGTCCACCTCCCTCTGGGTCTCTCAGAGGCGCATATGAACACGCACAGTGGCTAGCCCCCAGGAAGTGCCTGAGACCCTCACAGAAGTGCCCCCAGCCAGGCGCTCCGTCCACCGGGCCATCCCCTCGAGCGCAGACATCAGGGAAGTTCTGAGCACAGCCAGTCTCTCTTCTCAGGGGCCCCCAGTCTACTGGGGAGATAAATGTGCAAACAAAAATTACAGAACCGTTTGACCGGAATGAGGGATTCCCAGGGGTCCCTGAGGAAGCCATGAACTCTGTTAGAGATGTCCGCACGCAGGTCGTGACATCTGACCCGGAGCGGAGTATGGTGGTAAGAGTGAGGGCTCTGGAGTGAGGTGGCCTCATCCAAAAGGGGCCCCAGAGGTGTCCCCAGTGAGTTCGCCTCTCTGTGCCTCAGTTTCCTCTGTGCACCACCTATAAAATGGGAAGATTCTAACCCTGGTCCTCACCGAGCAGGAAGAGTTGCTATGAAAGTTGTCCTGTGAACTAAATGCTTGCACCCTCCTGAAATTCCTGTGTTGAAGCCTAAGCCCTAACGTGATGGCAGTAGGAAGGGGGGCCTTTTGGGACATGACTAGGTCTTGAAGGAGGAGCCCTTGAATGGGATTAGCACCCTTATAAAGAGACCCCAGGGATGGGGCGCCTGGGTGGCTCAGTCAATTAAGCGTCCGACTTCGGCTAAGGTCATAATCTCATAGTTTGTGAGTTCGAGCCCCGTGTTGGGCTCTGTGCTGACAGCTCGGAGCCTGGAGCCCACTTCAGATTTTGTGTGTGTGTCTCTCTCTCGGCCCCTCCCCTGCTCATGCTCTGTGTCTCTGTCTCTCAATAATAAACAAATGTTTAAAAAAATGTTTTTAAAGCTTTGAACATCCCCTGGCACATAGTAAATGCTCAATAAATTTTGTTCATGGGAGAATAAATAAGTAAAAGAATAAAAATATGGTACAAAATGTCTTCATGCTACGGGATGAGATCAGACCAAGACAAAACTCAGGTATTTTCCCCTCCACAACCTCCAAAGACAGAGCCTTCCCTCTGAGAAATTCCAACCCTACCGTCCTGGGTAAACGATGAATCCCAGCCCCTGGCATCGCCGGAAGAGTTTTCTTTCATTTTCTTCAGGTTTCAGGATGCGGAGTTCGGTGTGTGGCCTCCAGAGCCTTATACCTGGGTGCGAAATACAGATGCGAGTTCTGCCACTAACTGTATAAGCTTGAGCAAAATACTTCATTTCCCTGCCTCAGTTTCCTCACTGTCAAAAGAGGATAGTCTTGCAGCGAGGATTAAAGTAAATAGCTGTAAGGTATTCAGACTGTGCCTGGAACTTTGTCCGGTGGAATGTTAATAGAATGGATTCCATATTTTTTTAATAATTTTTTTAAAATGTTTATTTTTCAGAGAGAAAAAAATACACATGTATGTGTGTGTGTGTATATATATATTTATATATACACATGTATACATGTATATTAATATACATGTATATTAAAGTGCTTTGCAGGGCACCTCAGTGGCTCAGTCAGTTCAGTGTCCAACTTGGCTCAGGTCACGATCTCACAGTTTGTGGGTTCAAGCCCCGGGCGGGGCTCTCTGCTGTCAGCCTTCGGATCCTCTGTCCCCTTTCTCTCTGCCCCTCCCCCCGCTTACTCTCTCAAAAAATAAATAATATATTAAAACTGCCATAAAACCTACCATAGGTTTTAAAAAATAAAAACAAACAAACAACAGCAACAACAAAAATAAAGTGCTTTGCCAACTGTAGAATCCTGTGCATGGTTGTGTTGTTCGTATTATTCTTGTCTGCACGAGCTGATGCAGAAGTTACGATCGTTAATTAGTGACAAAGCCAACTCGCTTTCCTCGCTGGTTTCCAGATCTCTCATATTTTGCACACAGTTACATTTGTGTGATCGGCTTTCCGCAACAGATAGCCAGCCAGACCCTTCCTTCTTTCTACCTCCCTAATAGGAAGTTCAACCTTTTCCTGGGTTCCTAACTCCCGATGGTTTCTTGGTGCTTCTCTCTGCTCCGCCCTCCCCCGCCTGCAGGTGTCCGCACAGCACGCATGCGCCTTCACGCACCAGCGCCGCCGGCAGAGACGCGGCCGGACAGTCTCGTCCTTCTTCCCCTGATGGCGCTTTGCAGAGCTCTGTGTCCACGAGGAGTGCGGCTGCAGCGCGAGAGGCGTTACCAAGCCCTCCTCCCCTCGCTCGGCCTGTCATGTATTCATTAATTCCCACAGTAGGTATTTATATACGCCAGTTAATTGCCAGGCACTGTTCCAAGTCCAAGGGCACGGGACCTGCCCTACGTAAAGGAAAAAAGAAAAAAAAAATTGTTTCTTTGCAAAACGTTTGGTCCGTATTGTGAGAAGCGTTTGTGGCTCCGAAATTTTGTTCCCAGAAGGGTCTTGGAGGCAGCAGATTTTTGTGGAAGGGGGAACGACAGAGACCTGGAGTGTTTCTACATACCTGGAGCCCCCATCCTTGGGGAAATGTAGAGAAAAGCCTCTTCCCGTCCCTTTGAAGCTCAGTGGGGCCCTAGGACCTGCCCTAGACAATTGCTGTGAATGGAAGAGACGTCATGTCGTCGCTTCACTGAAGCATTTCTGGCAGGTGCAGGAGCCCCGGGGCTCTGCCCTGAGCTGAGATGGTGACATTCGATGCTGCAAGGCCCACCCTGCGAGACGGAAGGCCCCTGGATGGCTGAGACCAGGACTGTGGACAGGCAGTTGATATTACATGAGAAAGAAAAACAAATCCGGATATTTTAAAACAACATTTTGGGGGTTATTTGTTACTGAAGCAGAACCCAGACGGTCCTGACCGATGTGCAGCTAGGGGCGAGGGGCGGGAGCTTGGGATACGGCTGGAGGCTGTTTGCGGCGTCACGCCGGCCACGTGGAGTGTGTGTCCGCGTAAATCCTGGGAAAATGTTTCCTAACCATGACCTTGCTTGACTTCGTATATATACGCTTGGCATTATATTACGTGGGACGGCATTGAGGGCACTTTGACGGATGTTATTGAGGGCTCTAAAGGGTTCCTTTCCAAGCCATTCCTGGGAACCACTATTAATTTAAAAATAATAAATAACAATAAGATAATTAAGCATTTTTCATTTTAAATGAAAGAATATTAAATATTAATAAATAAACTCAAGGATCCAAGCTTGTAAGGATTTCTTAAGGGCAAACTCTTATTGCGACTTAATTAAGAAGCTCGGCGGAGAAGCGTCGGGCTATTTAACAGAGGTTGACGAAGCCTGGTTGACTGGGGCTGCATAGAGACGCGGCTTTATTAGTCTTCCTCGCTCCTCTGAAAGCAAAGTAGCTTGTGTTCCACTTGGGGACTAATCCATTTGTCACTGCGAAATCTCTGAGGACAGGGATGTCCATTTCAAACCTAATTTGCAGTCGCCTTTTCATTGTAGTGTTTTGGGAACGGAATTCATCCGCCTCGACCCTGCTCTGTTTGGCTCCTCTATGCAAATATGAGGTGCCCGCAGTGAAATTTCCAGATCACGTTAACAATTTGTTTTCCCTGAGATCACCTCTGTTTGTCACAGGCTTGGACCCAAGCCCGTAAAGAAATGTCACTCTCGCCCTCTTCGTAATGGTTTTATGCAAACAATATCCAAGCCTTGGTCCTGTGATGATGATTTCCAGGAGACAGAAGGCTGGAGGAGAGAACAGAACAGAGGAGAGAGACGGGAGCTGGGGGAAGGGAGAGTAGGGGACCAGGGGAGGAAGAGGGAAGTGACAGGGAGGCGGGGTCTTGGAGGGAAAGGATGGGGAACCGAAGGAAGGTGTGGGGCGCCCACGAGCCAACAAAACTATATCTCATCCTCCATTCTATGGCGGCATGGTGGTAGAGATGTTTCTGCTCTGGGAACCTCCTCGCGTGGTCGTGAGGGACGAATGGCAGTGTGAGAAATACTGCAGAAGGAGTCCGGTGCTCTCCCCCCAATTTTTGCTATTCCTGTGTGAGCAGAGAGAGGGAAGCCAGGCCAGCAAGTCAGGGAACAGACCATTTTTTTAATCAAAGCCAGCTTTCTCCCGGGGGCACATTGCCCAAAAGTACACGGACACAGACTCTCAAACTACACAGGTTAGTGTTCCCTCTGTTGACCTACCTGAGAACACTCCCATTGGTCTCCTTTCCCGTCTCTCCTTCACAGTTGCCCTTTTCCCAGCTTAGAAGACAAGGTAGGGGCGCCTGGGTGGCTCAGTCGGTTGAGGGTCCGACTTCGGCTCAGGTCATGGTCTCATGGTGTATGGGTTCGAGCCCCGTGTCGGGCTCTGTGTTGACAGCTCAGAGCCTGGAGCTTGCTTTGGATTCTGTGTCTCCCTCTCTCTCTGCCCCTCCCCCTCTCACTCTCTCTCTCTCTCTCTCTCTGTCTCTCAAATATAAATGTAAAAAAAAATTTTTTTTAAAAGAAGAGGGAGGATCTTCACCCATCCCAATCCTTCCACAGTGCCTTGCCTGGAGATGTGCAAACCTCCCCCACATGTAACAAGGGGGCAGCTTGCAATACCGGGGTCTGGGTGCCCTTTAATTAAGACCCCCGATTCCCTTTTAATTAAAGTGCCCTTTAATTAAGACCCCCTGATTCCCTCCATCCACCTCACAGGCCGTGCAGTGCCAATAAAGTGGTGTTTGATGTTTAATAATTATTTACCCAAATTTACTATACATTTATGTTGCTTGGATCAGTTGGGCATTACAAATAATTCCGACAATAACTCAACCCAGGGGACATTTTAAACATGCTTAATTTAGAAGTAAACTAAGTGACAGGATAAAAATACACTGAAATAGGAGAGAAGCATCAGGGAGAAGTGGAAGAGGTCTTTCAAGGAGAAAAGGGAATGAGACATATTGCTAATGGTTCAGAAAACTCAGCACGTTTTTGGAAAGGATTTAAAAGGACACTTAAAAGGAGAATGTAACCGTTTTATTGCAAAATATCAACATTTACACTACTCTGTCGTTTACACAACTTTGTCATGTCTGTCCTTTGCATTTGGCTCTCTAATTTTTTCCCAGAAGAGCGGCTTGCTGAGAACAGAACTCCTTTAACCTCTCTTCGCAAGTTTTCCTTCCTCCCGTGATGAGGCACTGCCTTCTCCTAGGGCTAACCTTTCACAAAGAATCTACATTTGGGTTAATTCGTGAAAATGTTACAGAGCGGACGAGAGGGCAGCCGGGGTCTGTGTGGCATCGAGGACCCAAGCGGTGGGCGGGCTGGCCTCGCGCAGCGGCTGAGAGGCCTGGATCCACCTGCCTGCTCGGGCAGCAGCACGAGAGAGGGATTCAGGCCTCACCGGCTACACATCGGCGCCCGTCATAAGGTGTGGTGGTTTTGAGGGCCAGTCAGGGTCGCGGTGTGCGGACCAGCTGACCCCGAGGTGGGAATGCGCCCTTGGCGCGAAGGAACCGTTCCCTCTTGTCAGCCGCTGCCCTGTGGGTCTTGTTTGCCACTGTAGCGGAACCTCACCCGTCCTGGTATCGCCCAGAGTCACCCGCAAAGAGCTGGAGCTTCCCGTGTTAACTCTGGGAGGCAGTTACTCTGTATCCAGCTAATCCTTGCAACTGCGTCTTCCTCTCCAAAACCTGCAGGCTTCTAGCAAGTCAGACTTGCGCTGCTGCCTTTGGGGAATAAATTTTACAAACGCAAAACGTGAAAACATTCTCTCCCCTGCTTTGCCTTCAGGAAGGACCCAGGAATCCGCTGCCGTGATGGTTGATTTTAGGTGTCAACTTGACTGGGTCACGGAGTGTCCTGATATCTAATTAAATGTTATTTCTGGGTGTGTCTCTGGAGGGAGTTTCTACATGAGATTAGCATTTGAATTGGTGGACCCAGGAAGACAGATTGTTTCCTAACGTGGGTGGGCATCACCTGGCCTGATTGGAACCAAAAAGGTAGGAAGCAGGGAGAATCTGCTTTGTCTGATGATGGTCTGAGTGGGAACATGGGTTTTCTCCTGCCCTTGTGCTGGAACTTGCCCCATGAGCTCCCCTGGTTCTTTTGGCTTTCGGACTCAGACTGGACCTACACCTCTGGCTTTCCTGGGTCTCCAGCTTGGAGATCATGGGACTTCTCAGCCTCCATAACCATGTGAGTCAATACCTTACAATAAACTACACACACACACACACACACACACACAATCTCCCATCAGTTCTATTTGTCTGGAGAGCTCTGACTGATACAACACCCCCCTTGTGTCCCCCCCCCCCACACACACACACCCGGGTTTTGCTACTTCTCATAGATCTTTCAGCGCTGTGTCTGGGATCACTTCTTTATTCCTGCCTTCTATGACCTTTGTGACATTTCTTGAAAATCCCATTTCCTGCTCTGACCCAGGGTCGGAGGCTCTCATCAATAAGCAGGCCTGGTGTCCATCAAAGCTCTCTATTAAATAAGAATGTAAACATGAAGGTCTTTCCAACAGAAACACCATGTGCAGCTAATGGAAACCAGAGAAAGTGATTCATTAGCCCAGAAAACTCGGGGAAACTGATTAGTGAGTCAAAAGGACATGACCTGCTATTCCACGAGAGCGCACACAGACACAGACACCATCCCGTGTCAGCCAGTTCACTTGACGAATGGCCAGCCCCGAAGGCCGGGGGGAACCTTTGCCCCTTGAAGTCAACCATGCAGCTCATTTGCACATAAAAAAAAAAAAAAATCTCTATTTTAGACCATGATTTTCTGGCTCAATGGTGGTAAAATAACTAAAATTCTCACTTTGTGCCTAGAAAGGTTATCTTCCCACCAGCATATAAATGTTTCCCCATCTATCTGGGGTCTTGGCCGATCGGGGATCCACCATTTTGAAGAAGTTGAGGGAAACCAGACCACCCCATCCCAGCATCAAAGACCTGAATGATGTCGGTGCCACCTGGGTGACGCTTTAACTATGCATCATCATCCTCCAAAGGTTCTGGCTTTGAGCGCTTCTCGTTTTCTCCACTGTTGGACTAATCAAAGCCATCCCAAGCTATTTGCATGCTGTCTTAAAGGGCACCTTCTGGAGGAATGAAGGGGGACAACTGATAACTTGATGACTCTTCTCGCAGAACCAGCTGAATCTAGACACTGAGAGTCACCAGCTTTCCTGCATAATATCCGAGACCCTCCACAAACCATCCCCTTCCTCCCTGGACTGCCATGTGTCTGCGATCCTATCTGATTCTTCTAGACTGAGACACTAAATGCTCCTTTTTAAATGCAAATGTCGTAAAGCTCAACGATTTTATAAGGACTCTTGGTTGCATACGAAACCTGGGTTCAATAGCTTTGAATTAAAGGAATTTATGACATCAGATACCTACGAAGGGCAAGGAGTCGTTAGTCTCGGGCACAGTTGGATCCAGAGGTTCAGATGACGTCACCAGGTCCTGCCTAGTGTCTCCTGATCTCTGAGCTCCTCCCTCCTCTCTCAGGTCCACTTTTAGACTCTCCTGTCATTGCCGCAAGAGGGACAAAAGTGTACAGCATTCCCAGAAGCCACTGCAGCAGTCTCGTTGCATCTCATTGGCCCTGACGGTGTCACATGCCCGTCCCTGAGCCAATCACAGTTGCCGGGAAAGGAAAGCCACGATGATCTCACGCCACCGGACCCGGAAGGCTGGTTAAGCCATTTAGGTGAGAGTAAGGTGGTGGGAGAGCGGTTCCCAGGGAGCTGGTCACCAAGGGGTAGGGCAGTGGATTCTGAGTAGCCAAAAAAAATTAATATACATTCCAAAAAAAAAATCTTACTCGTTAAAGAGATTTATAAACTGAACTGGGATGGACAGAAACTTTTACTCACCTCCTGTCCAAAGGGGAACCCCATGAACGTATTTGCTGAGTTGACTTCTCGCGTTAGATACCTGTGAGCTTGGAAAGAGAAATCCCCTAGTGCTGAGACACAGAGCAGCAAAGACTGTGAAAAGGAATAAAAGGTGGAGCCCTAACCAAGGCAGCAAGGCGCCTGGGAATGGTGACAACCACCGAGAAGGAGGGAGATGTCTGGACAGGCATCGTCACCATAAATTACGGCATAAACAGTAAGGACAGTCGCCGCTGGGAAGGCGCTTTCTCTGTGCCACTATTCTGATCACGCTGCAGATTTTAGCACCTTCACATCTCCCAACAGTTTTATGAGGGTCTACTGTCTTCATTTCCATGTCACAGGTAAGAAAACTGAGACACAGAGGGCTTACGTCACTTGCCCATAGTCACAGCTACTGGTGGTGACACGGAGGTTTGAAACCGGGCAGTCCGCACCAAACTCACACACTCAGCAACACAGGCAGTGAAGAATCACCCAGAACCAGAGAACCAGGACGGGGCTGCTGGAAGACGGCGCTGAAGCTCATTAGATCCAATGGGGAAACTGAGGCCTCCATACGTTGGCGCTCTGCCACCCTCGGGTGTTAGTGAGAACTCCTCTCTTCAGTAGTGAGTGACAGACGATGCAAACTGAGCTTGTTTCAGCAAGAAGAGAGTTTTGTTGGCTCCCCAAACAAAACATCTAAGGGCCGTGCTGGCTTCAGGCATGACTAGATTCTGGACTCAATACGAGGCTCAGTTTCTCCCGGGCCGTGGTGCCGTCATCGGCCGTGTTTGCCTCCTTCCGGGGCTCTGGGTGGCAAGGGCCCTGCGGTCCCTCCAGCCTCTTCCTCCAGGTTCAACCCAGAAGAAAAGAGCCAGGAGCTTCCAGGTTAAGTCCTGAGAATCATTCTGGTTGGTCATATGCTCACCCTTGATGAACCACTGTTGCCAGGGGACCCGACACAGTGACTGGCTTAGCTCTGGGTGGTGGGTCTCTTCCCTGACTCCCAGATCAGATAGATCGAAGGCTCCAGGGGAGGACTTCCAAAGGCAAGTGGGGGGGGGTGCGCGGGGGGGGGAGGGGAGGCGTAAGAAAGTTCTGTTTCCAAAATAAAGAAATAGAGATGCCGGAGTTTAAAAACAACTACTCACAAAGCCCAGGTTCCTATGTGTGAAAAGTTCGGTTTTTTTTTTTCCCTGATATTACTTGGCAGCAATAAAAATATATATAACCCCCAGTGACCTCTTCCGGAGTGTCGTCTACGTCGTTCAGACTCATCTGTTTGTGTTTGGAAAATGGATTTGAAATCACTGACCTATTGTTGATGGGGTCTCTTGATTCAGCAGTGACTGGTGAGTTCGCGGATTGGCACGCGTTTATGAGATACTTTGTCTGCCTTAAAAGATGAAACTATTCCTTCTCCCCAATTCCTGGGGCATGCCGGAGCACGGAACCATCCTTCAGTGGAAACCGAGTGCTGTACAAGCCCTCTGCAGAGGAAGGAATTGAGACCTACCTTAGATGGACATTTCTTTCCCGGGTAGAATACACACCTAAGGGAGCTTTCACAGCGAGCTCATTTTGATGAACTGTGGTCCCTGGTGAGAATTCAATTCACCCTCCAAGGGTGAAGAGTACGTCTTCCCTGCCAACACAGCGCCCAGCCCAGCACTGGCGCTGGCTGAATGTGAGTTGGTGGCTGGGAATGAATTTTCCTACTTCGGATTGGCTGCTTCACAAAGGGCCCGTGCGCCAAACCCTCTTCAAGGTCGAAGGGTTCAAGGCAGGGGCTGTGAACAAGGTGGGAGTCTTCCATTCACGGAAGACTTGCCCACTTGCCACTCTTGGCATATTTCCTGGGTGGCTGTATTAGTCAGGGAACTTTGGTTGAAGCCCACAGACACTGGGTCCAGTGAGCTTAAGCACACACACACAAAAAAAGAAGTTCCTGGAAGGATATGGGTTACCTCAAAAAAGGAAGAGGCAGCCTTAGAAAGGGCAAGAACTGGGGTGCCTGGGTGGCTGTGTCGGGTAAGCGTCCCACTCTTGATTTCGGCTCAGGTCACGATCTCACGGTTTTTGAGCCTGAGCCCCGCGGTGGGCTCCTCACTGACAGTGCAGAGCCCGCTTGGATCGTCTCTCTCCCTCCCTGCCCCTCCCCTGCTCATGCTTGCTCTCTCAAAATAAATAAATAAACAGGCAAAGACAAACTGAATCATCTCTGAAGTGCCACAAAGAGGAGGGAGGCCATCTTGATCAGAGTCCCACCGAGGCTGCACCTGATGGGGAAGGGTAATTCTCCAAAAGGAAATCCAGATGCTTTTCACAAGCGGGGGTGGCTCGAGAGGGCAAACAGTCGTGCCTCCCTTTGCTCTGGATCCCCTCTGTTCTACATCTTCCCTCGACTTGCCCGGAAACGCAAGCCCCTCCCTCTCCCAGGTAAATACCCGAGCGACGGTCTGGGGAAAAGGCCCAGGGACGAGTAGCCCAGAATGTTCATTGCAGCTCTGTGCTCGCGAAACACATAGAGTCCACTTGAATATCCATTGACCAAAGCCAACAGCATGGGGACGGGGGTCCAAATAAACTAGGAAAGTAGATATCGACAAGAATCAAGCTCGAAGACATTATATGAAATAAAACCAAGCAGACTGTAGAAGAATACATACAATAATACCATTTGGGCCAAGTAGTATGTGTAACATTTGGGGGTATAAATGGATTCATTAGAAGTATAATATGCACGAGCACGATAAGAAAACAACGTTAGGGAAGTGGCTACTTCTTGGGGAGAGGGAGGGAAATCCACGGGAAGGGACGCGCAGGAAGTTTCAAATGAACTTCAGAAGTCAGATTTCTGATCACGGAGCGGTGAGTACCCAGATGCTTGTTACCTAACACTTTTCTGTACGTATAAAATGCTTCTTAAAAAAAAAAATTGGGGCGCCTGGGTGGCTCGGTCAGTTAAGCGTCAGACTTTGGCTCAAGTCATGATCTCACGGTTCGTGAGTTCGAGCCCGGCGTCGGGCTCTGTGCTGACAGCTCAGGGCCTGGAGTCTGCTTCAGATTCTGTGTCCCCCTCTCTCTCTGCCCCTTCCCCACTCATGCTCTCTCTCTCTGTCTCTCTCTCTCTCTCTCTCAAAAATAAATAGACATTAAAAAAAAATTTGTCTTAGAAGTCAAGTTGCGAGTGTACAACCCATGGCCAGAGCACATCTGCTTTGCCCCGAAACGATTTCTGTCCCAAGTCTGCACATCTTCCTTAGATAACGTCAGGCTGTGAGCGCCCTCGCTCATTCCACCCGGGAGCCGCCTCCCCCCCTGCTCCCCGCCTCTCAGGATCCCCTGGGTGTTTTTGCCGTGCTGTTGGGCAGAGAGGATGCCCTCCTCCCCGCAGCTCTCCATCCCGTTGTCATGCGTCTGTTGACCATCGGTCAGGAGTCAGGAAGGGGCTGCGGGCACAGCCGTCTCCCCACAGGGACCTGGACTTTGTCCGGCTGCATCCGCGCTGGGATCTTCCAGGGGCCCCCGTGTCTGCGCAGGAGGACGAGGGGGGGCCCTGACGCTCACAGAGACAGGCGCAGCTGGGACCCGGTGTCCCTGCCCTGACTCCACCTCCGAGCCTGGGGTGGCAGAACCTGAGTCCGCCTCACCTCCTGGAGGCTGACGGGCCCACCATCAGCGATTCCTTCCTTTTGGGCTTTCTCCCAGGTGGGATGGCTGAGCCCTATGTGCCTGCACGGTAGCAGGGGCTTCTGGACAGCCACGCGGGGCTATCTCTGGGGGTGCCGCAGGGTGCAGAATCGGGGATCTGGGAGGGAGGAGAAAGGCTTGTACTAGAAACCACAGGAGCTCCCACCCTCCCTGCTTTCCCTGGGGGCATCCCCAGGTCTACACTGGAAGGAGAAGGGAGCAGAGGGAGAATCGCTCTGTCTCAAAGTCAATAGTGAATGTCACCTCCTATCACTGGGCATTCTTGGTTGTGTTGAGGCTGGCCTACCAGATAAAAGATTCTAAAGAATTTAAGTATAGGATGGCTGTTAATAACCAGAAGCTCCTGGACTACTTAACAGAACACAGACAACCACCCTCAGGCAGAAGCAGAAGGATCAATTACAACGTCGGAAAAGGTTTATACAGCCTCTGAGTCAACAAGAAAAACCCCAGTGAAAATCAAAGTGTCGGGGTACGTGCAGAACATTGCCTCGGAGCTCTGCTCTGTATTTCTGGATGAATCTGAAGCAGGAAAATCTATCCACTGAGATGTGCTTGCGTGTCGGTAACCAAATATCTGAGTAACACAAACGTAGAGAATCTTGTTTATTGTCCCCGGTAGCGGAAACGATGATTGATTTAGCTTCACCACATTTGTCTTTCTGCCTTGTCTTCCTCATCTCCTTGGCCTGGTTCGTAAGTGTATCTCCTCATGATCGCAGAATGGCTGCCTGGGTTCTAGCATCTTGTCCTCAACCAGTTCTTTTCAAAGTCAGGAAATAGACTTTCTTTCCCTCAACCAGTTCTTTTCAAAAGCAGGAAATAGAGTTTCTTTCTGTGCATCCATTTTATTAAAGATGCAAATCTTTCTAGAAGATTCTCCAGACCCCAGAATACATTTACTCTCCTGTTGCATTAGTCAGACTTGGGTCCCGTGGCCATTCTTGGTAGCCATGGAGACTGGTCTATCTGTGCTCTACAGTGAGGTGGAGTGGGGTGGTGTGTGTGTGTGGGGGGGGGGGGGGATGGCATCCTCCTCCTGATAGGGAAACTGAGGCTAGAACTGGGCAGGTGACCCTTAGCTCCTGCCCCTGAAAGGCAGCTAAAGCCTGTGTAGTTAGCTGTCTCTTCATGGGGGCTGTGTGGATATTTGGACAGGACGATTCTTTGCTGTGAAGGCTTGTCTCTTCCATTACAAGTAATACAGTTGCATCCTGATCCCACACACGAAATGCCAGAAAGGACATCAGCCATCAGTTATTGTGACACTCCAGAACCCCTCTAGAAACTTCCAAATGCTCTCTAATGCTCTCGACCCTCGGTCTGTCCAAGGATTCTTAAAATGTGTGAACTGTGTCTGCAAGATTCAAAGACAACGGTGGGGGTGGGCAGGGGGGCAGGGCTCACCCCCCAGAGCAGCTCTGCTTCTGGTCTGTTTTGCAAATTGAGTTTCTATGACAGGTTTTCTTTGACGAAAATATTTACACCTAGAAATAGTTGCAAAAGACTACATGAGTGAAGACTGGAGCCACGTGAATTCGAAACTGCCTTTTTCAGGGGTGCCTTGGTGGCTCAGTCGGTTGGACTCAGGTCGTGATCTCACGTTGTGAGTTTGAGCCCCGCGTCGGGCTCTGTGCTGATGGCTCAGAACCCGGAGCCTGATTCGGATTCTGTGTCTCCCTCGCTCTCTGCCCCTTCCCAGCTCACACTCTGTCTCTCTCTCTCTCTCTCTCAAAAATAAAAATAAGACATAAAAAGAAAACAATAATAAAAAATTAAGAAACTGCCTTTTTCAGAATAAGAGTCGGTCAACATGGTTATTTTACTCAGCAAATATTCTGACCAGATTTTTGACGGTTGATGGAATGAATTGTGCCTTTCCTTTTATTTCCACTTTAGGGGGGCTCTGTCTCCTGGATTCATCCCCCATTCACGCCAGAGATGGGACATAGAAACTTGCGTGTGCTGACTTCAAAGTCATAGAAAACTAAAACACTTCAGGCCAAGAAATCCTGGCTGTCTGGCCAAATTGTTCCGTTTTGTTTTGGGTGGTTTTTTTTTTTTTCCACCTTCTAATTCATGAATTTATGGAATGCTGCAGAGAGTCAGAGAGTTTATAGGTTGTACTCTGGTTTTCTTCCTTTAGACAAGGAAAACTAAAACTTCGCTGCAGTTGAGCACCTCCTAATCCCCAACAGAAATCTGACATTTTCATTTTGCTTCTTCACCCTCTCTAATCTTCACGTAGCCTGAGGTGGGGGTGGGGTCCGTGCAGCAGAGCGTGACAATAATCCCACCCGGCAATAACCAAGGCATGCCTGAGGGTTTCGGTGGAGACTGAGATGTCCCAAGCCCTTCCCCTTTCCAAGGTGATGAAAAGTTGGTCTGGGCAGGGCACCAAGTGCTACTTATCAGATTCCAAGTGGCTTTGTCTCTGGCACCTGGCCCTGCCGGTGGCATCTGTCGAGGGTCGGTTCCATCAAGCGGGCGGGAGGGGTGACCGGGCTCCAGGCTTGGGGGATTCAGGGTCCCCGGCACGGTTCCTGACTGGGGCGGCTGTTTGATTCTGACAAAGATGGGGGCACCATGGAGACGAGGAAACAGACAAAATGACTCATCTTGGCTCAGAGCCCAGAATATGTATGCTAATGCCTTCATGCAGACAAAAATAAGATTATGGAGATATTGGGTGCAAAAAATGCCCAACCTCAAATAATCGTTCCCTTTAATCCATCAACACGGAGACCCAATAATTTTGCTGAGATCCAGAGTCAAAGAGAAAATCATCACATGAGTACAGTTTGTTAAGTCAATTTTTCCCTCCGCACACCCCACGCGCCTCTTGACAGACATTGCCAGACCCACCAAAATCCCCAGCTCCCTACTTCATCCAGGCCCCCAGGAGGATCAGTCTCTCGCACCCCTCATAGGCACTCATGGACAGGTGACCACTCCTGGCCAAAGAAACCCGAGAGAAAGTGACAGGTGCTGTGTCCGAACAGAAGCATGTAAGAGCTGGGTTGTGATTTCTCTGCTTCCTTCCCATGCTGCGGTGTCCACGGGGACATGTATTGGATGGTGTAGCCTCCATCCGACTGGGTTACTGAGTGCCCATGATGAGCAGAGCCCCCCCCCCCAATAGCTCACATTAGACACATGGTGTGAGCGAGAAAACTTTCGTTGTGTTAAGCTACGGAGAGTTCAGCACTGTCCCTGCAACATACCCTCACCCATCCTGATTAGTGCATCTAGTATCTTCCCCCACAATATCTTACAGATGGATACATTAAAAGCCCATGAATCCCTCTAAACTTAGGTTCAAACGATGATTGGTGTTCAAGTCTCCTCCAGGCAGGACAAAAAAAAAAAAAAAAAAAAAAAACCACAGAAGTGTTATAGACGAGAGAGCCGCTGACTTCCCCAATATTGAATCTGACGCACAGGAAAGATACATTTAGAAGCGCTGACATCAGGGAAGGACACTTTTAATGGCTGTGTCAAAAGAGATCTAAATTTAGAAACAGAAACGGTCTAGTGACAGGTAGGAACGAACCATCGAGACTTGGATGCTTGGTACCATTTGGGGGTTATTTGAGCTACATGATTGTCACCCACGTTGTGAGTGTACTTCATCTTAAACCCATTAAGAAGTGGGAGGAGAGGGGCGCCTGGGTGGCGCAGTCGGTTAAGCGTCCGACTTCAGCCAGGTCGCGATCTCGCGGTCCGGGAGTTCGAGCCCCGCGTCGGGCTCTGGGCTGATGGCTCAGAGCCTGGAGCCTGTTTCCGATTCTGTGTCTCCCTCTCTCTCTGCCCCTCGCCCGTTCATGCTCTGTCTCTCTCTGTCCCAAAAATAAATAAACGTTGAAAAAAAAACAAAAAGAAGTGGGAGGAGAAAACATAGAGAAAATATGTTCTACATGAAGGCTGGTCCACATGTTTTAAGCACAAGTGTAGAAATAAGAGCCTGCATTACTTTTGTTCTCAAAACAAATGAGCTATAATAAGAGATGCAAGAACGTTGGTAAACTGCAAGGATAAAATACCAAAACTGACTTTATTTTATTAAAAAAAAAAAAAAAACTTGGCTCAGTGCAGAAGACAAGTGTTCATCGCGGCCCCTCCCTCAAACACATTCACTCACGCTATTTTTAGTAACAAAATATTCCCCGTAGATTTTCCAGGAGACCACCCCCTACCCTGCGGTGACAAGCCAAGAAAAAAATGGAAACATATGTCCACACACACACACACATGTGTGCATCGGTGTTCACAGCATCATTCATATTAGCCAAGATGTGGAAACAATCCCAATAACCCCCAGTTGGCGGGCGGATTAAAGAAACAAAACAAAACTGTGGCGTATCTGTAGTGCGGAATACTATTCAGCAACAAAAAAGGAAAAGAAACTGTGGACGCGCACCATCACTTGGGTGAATCTCACAGACGTGACGCTAAAGGAAGAAAAGCCAGCCTTAAAAAGCCGCGTGCTGTAGAATGCCATTTATAGGGCGTTCTTTAATACTTTTTTTTTAAACTTTTTTTTTTCAACGTTTTTTATTTATTTTTGGGACAGAGAGAAACAGAGCATGAACTGGGGAGGGGCAGAGAGAGAGGGAGACACAGCATCTGAAACAGGCTCCAGGCTCCGAGCCATCAGCCCAGAGCCCGACGCGGGGCTCGAACTCACGGACCGCGAGATCGTGACCTGGCTGAAGTCGGACGCCTAACCGACTGCGCCACCCAGGCGCCCCAATACTTTTTTTTTTAATGTTGATTTTTGAGAGAGAGGGAGACAGATCGTGAGCAGGGGAGGGGCAGAGAGAGAGAGAGACCCAGAATGCGAAGCAGGCTCCAGGCTCTGAGCTGTCAGCACAGAGCCCGACTCGGGGCCCGAACCCATGAACTGTGAGATCATGACCTGAGCCGAAGTCGGACGCTTAACCGACGGAGCCACCCAGGGGCCCCTAGGATGTTCTTGGAATGGGAACTGCAGAGTTTGGAGGGCAGATCAGTGGTTGCCAGCACTGGGGAGAAGAGGGGTTGGCTACAAGGGGCCACACCAAGAAGATTTTAAGGGTGACGAATCTGTGTTGTATCCTGATTATCATGGTGGAGGATATGCAAACCTATGCCTCCTGATGGGGCAGCAGGTGTATTTCTTCTTTTGCCAAGTGGGTCCTTCCTTGAACTGAAGTGACAGATAGTCCTGCTGCTTTTCCATTTGCATGCAAAACGTCAAATTATAATGCGTTTTCATTTCGCCATAATAACAAATCCTTCTTTGAAGTCAGTAACAAGAAAGCTCATCTCAGGAGTAATTTCCTGATCATCAAGTTTTTGAATATATATGTATTTTTAATTTGCTAACCCCTGCTGGCATGCCAGGTGGCTGGTGTGCTGATCCCTAGAGATTTCACTGTTATTTTTCCAAGATTGATACGAGTCAAACTCCAGATAACCTTCAATTGTTTGCATTTGTTAAGAAGCGTCAGAGAATCCGGAAATCAAAGAGCTGGATGGAACTTCAAGAATAATTAAAGCTGAGGGGCGCCTGGGTGGTGCAGTCGGTTAAGCGTCCGACTTCAGCCAGGTCACGATCTCGCGGTCCGTGAGTTCGAGCCCCGCGTCGGGCTCTGGGCTGATGGCTCAGAGCCTGGAGCCTGTTTCAGATTCTGTGTCTCCCTCTCTCTCTGCCCCTCCCCTGTTCATGCTCTGTCTCTCTCTCTGTCCCAAAAATAAAAATAAACGTTGAAAAAAAAATTAAAAAAAAAAAAAGAATAATTAAAGCTGAGATAGTACTTACAGAAGAGGGTAAAAGTTTACAGGCGTGGTCAGCAATGTAGTCTGCTGGCACCACAAAGCTTTACTCAGTCCTATGACAAAGTATAGATGTTCTAGAATCATCCAGGAGGGTGAGCCTCCTGTCCCTCCACCCCGCTGTCTCCGATCCGGGCATCTCTGCGCAATTATTCAGAGTTTGGGTCGGGCACGGGTCTGAATTGCAAACAATGGAATCCACTCCGGCTATCGTAGGGGGGGCCAAACTTCCCTCTGCCCTCTTAGATTCTGTGGTTGGACCTAAGAATTAAGCTGACATAAGACAGATCGACAAGAGAAATCCCACACATTTTATTTAATATTTTTATGCACGCATGGGAGTCTTCAAAAGGAAAACTAAAGACCCTAAGACGCCACTAGGCCCTGAAGCTTATACACCTTTTTTAAACAAAGAACAGTAAATTATAGGGATGTGACAAGACAAAGTGGCTTGGACTAGGGGCAATAAACTGGGGGACAGTGACTAGGAAATGTATGGGGAAACTCATGGAAGATAAGGGTTATGTTAGTAGGCTTGTTTGGACAGATCCATTTTGGCCTGGACTCCCAGACTCTGGGATAAGATAAGAATGTTCTCTTCCCCGTGCAGGGAAGACATCTTTCTCATGGGAGATGGCGAGTCAGAGAGCCCTTCCCACGTCTGTGGTTTCTCAAATGCCTTCGGCTCAAAATAATCAGTATGTCAAAGTGGCATATTTAGAGGGCATATTTTGAATTTTTTTTTTACATTTATTTATTGTTGAGAGACAGCATGAGCAGAGGAGGGGCAGAGAGAGAGGGAGACACAGAATCAGAAGCAAGCTCCAGGCTCCGAGCTGTCAGCACAGAACCCAATGCGGGGCTCGAACCCACGAACCGTGAGATCATGACCTGAGCCGAAGTCAGACACTTAACTGACGGAGCCACCCAGGCGCCCCAAGAGGGCATATTTTGAACCCCTTTGCTTGTTCAGGCCAGAAAGGACATTTTATCTAGTGGCCCCCGGGGTCTCCACAAAGCAAAAGGATCAGACTCAGAGGTCGTAACCAGGAACAAGGCAGGTTCGTTGCCCCTGGCACTCACGTCCCTGACACCGAGCACGGGGTACCAGGGGACAACCTTCTGCCTCTCCCGGGTAGCTTCTGAAAGCCCTGTATCTCTTGGCCCGCCTCCCCAGAATGCACTCTGCCCCCTGCCACCCTTCACTCACTTCTCTCCCCAGTCTTCTTTGTCCCCAGCTGATCAGTGGGATCGACATCACATGCCTCTCTCTCCAGCTGCGAGGGAGACTGGGAAGGTGAGATTCTGGCTTCTCTTTTGAGGATGTACAGACACATTAGGGGGAAAACTCCCCTGAATGTAGAAAGGCTTTCCAAAGTTTCTAGACGACCGCAGATCATGACAAATGTCCCCTCCCCAGGTATTCTCTCAATGTAGCTCCCCCAGCGCTGCTCTTGACCACAGTTATATCACTTTCAAAAATTGGCAAAGGGGTTATGACAAATGCAGCGCTAAATTCCCAGCTCCCTGGTGGAGAAATCGGGAGACTGGAGCTAATGTTTGGCAAAGGAAAGCCACGGTATAAATTCCAGATGTGATTCCAGGAAAAGGTGTTTTTGGCATGGACGTGCTATTTTCGTGTAATGAAAGCCATTCAGTTTCAGAAGAGAAAGACTCTAGTTTCCCAGGGGGGAGAGAGAGAGAGAAAGAGAGAGAGAGAGAAATGTGTGTGTGTCAAAGGATAATCCTCAAAATGTTAAAAACATAATTTTGATGAACCCCGCGGTGACCGTTTGCCAAATCTATTTAACTCATGGACGATGCCATTAATAGGGTGGCCCGGCTGACTCGCAACAGGACGTGAGAACGAGGGCTCTGTCTGGTGGGTGAAAAAGGAAGACGGTAGAATACAATGCCAAGTTAGATACAACCATTTCAGCATTTCCCTGGGCAGTAGAACTATGACTTTGGGGTCATCTTTAGTAGCATCAGAAAAGTAAGTATCGCATGTTACCATTTTTCTGTATGTTGACCTCTACCTTTCCAGCGTGGCAAAACGTCCGAGCTGTAGCCAGTAACCACAGGAGGTCAAGGTCTTATCTCGTTTCCTTAGCGTCAGATGTCCCTGACGTGGGCTCGCGACACTGCTCTCCACCCTGACCCTAAAAGATCTCACAGTCATCTTTGGGCCTTATTCCCAAGTGTGGGATATTTATTCTTAACATCCGAAGTCTTCTCCCAGCCCTCAAAGATAAATATGTTGGTCTGACTGGAGCTCTCTCCCCTTGAAGATTTCCATCCCAGTCATTCACCTGCTCAACAAACATGTACTGGGCTCCACTCTGTGTCAAGAACTCAGCTGGCCACTGAGGCAACAGAAGTAAAAGAGACACGATTCCCACTCCAAGAAGTAAAAGCGTGCCATCAGCTCTAACGAGGTAGGTTAATTGAGGCGATGGATATGACCACAAAGTCCTCTGGGATGAAGCGGAGGGGGAAGCGGTTCTGCCTTAAGTGCGGTTAGTGAGTTAGGCACAGTCAACATTTTCTGAAGACCCACTAAGTTCCAGGCACATCCAAGGCTGGAAGAATCCCTAGGTGGGCAACACAGAAATTGGCTGGGGTGAGTTTCTGCTGCTGTGGGTGGGCCAGCCTCAGTTCCCCTCTCTTCTGCCCTGGGACCCCAATTTTCCCTAAAGGATCCCATGCCCACTCTGTTGCCGTCTGGACGGAGCAGACGATCATGTTCCTCTGGCTGGGGGCGTGTGGGGGGGTGCAGTGGACAGGCTCTAACTTCTCTCCTGGGAAACCTTCTCTTAGGATGAGTGACACAAGAAGAAAGGATGATTGGGTCATCACCCCAAAACACAAGCCCGGAAGAGATTGCCCCGGGGTTCCTACTCCCTGGCCCCCAGAACTGACCCAGTTCTTGTCCTTCAGAGCCTGGTCCCCCAGCCCTTCCCGTTGTTTCCAAAGTCACCCCCACATCCTTCCATAGATTCTTGATAAGACTGGCCAAAGCCAGCTTCTGTTGCTTGCAACCAAAAGACCCTGGCCGATGGATGCAATGTTCACGGGATGTGCCAAGGATGATGGGTGGAGGGTTTGCAGCAGATCCAAGGTTGGCAACGTCTCTTCCTGCTCCCTCTCCCCAGTGCGTTCACTATCCTTACCCTGGGATGGGGTCACGGCATGGCTCTTTGAAGAGATGGCTAGGAGAATTCACCTTCTGGGCCACAAAGTCACATTTTCCGACCCCTCCTGGGTGCCGGGCACGATGCTAGGAACAGAGTGATGTAATCCCCACCCTTGAAGAGCTTCTAGTCAGCGATTCTGCTAAACTCCCAGGAGGGAGTTGTTAGCTCAGTTGAGAAAATCCTCCAATGTGTGCATTTCACAGGGGCAGGTCCCTGTGAAGGCGATTGGGAGACCAGCTTCCTGTGAGTTCTTTCATGCCCAGCACACTGATTTCACCGGAAGAGGGAGTGTCCTCTTGTAAACAGGGCTTGTAAACATCATTGGAGTTCCTGTAAACATGGCCTGGCCAAGTCCCAGTGCTTGAGATATTGGGAGGGTCTGTACCACCAGCGTATGAGAGACCCACACGGGCCATGGGGCAGTGGTTTAAAGTATGTCTTTCTAACGTCTTAGGATGATTCTCTTGGGGAAGGTCATTGTGTTTATCTTTATTTCGAGCCTGCTTCACAGAGCATTTGTGGCAATAAAGTATATCATATTTAATACAGGAGGCTGTGTCAAGAAAATTTGCCATTTTCCTTCTCAGTATTTATTCATTCAACAGCTATTTAAGGAGCTTCTCCTATAAGCAAGTACTATTCTAGATGCTCAAAGTATAACATTGAACACAAAGGACAGAAATCCCTGATGGCCTCAAAAGGGCCCAAATTCCGTTGGGGGGAGATGAGAACAACAACTTGATTTTCATTTGGAAGATTCTACCCTCCAGTCAATACCCAGTCGATATGGTATGCAGGGAAAGACACCCCAGACTCGGGAGGTGGGACTTATGATCGGGGTTAAACCTAACAGCTCTAGCGTTGCCTTGGCAACAGGAATTCATTATGGGGTGGGCACGTGACCCAAGCCGATCCAATCAAAGTTCATCTCAGGCTTTGGTGGAAGCTACTAGAAAACGGGTCGACCATAGCCCGTTGTTTGAAAATGGTCCCCAGGGCCACTCTAACCCCATCTGGTCCTGAGAGTTAAGCCAAGGCCCGTACGTCCTGGTAACCAGTGAATCTGAGGTCTGAAGGTAGCTGTGCCCAACAAGTGTTTAAGACGACCATATGACGTACTGTCCACGGGACACACGTGAGGGCAAAAGGGGCACTCTTTGACAACTACTCCAGAACAACAGGTCTAAATGGGGACTATACTGGGCAAACTGGACCTGCGCCCCCACCCCCCAACTTGTGACTGATTTTTTCATCATCCGAGACAAGAAATTACCTCTTGAGAAAGGCACTCCATATCCTCGCAAGGAGTTCCTTCTGCTTTAATTTAGCCAGAGGGCAGTTCTGAGGCATAATGATCAGTGGGATTGGGAGGGGCTGCTGGGAACGGTGAAGGGGGCCGACAGACACACGCCGGATGTCCCCGAACACACCCGGACATCTGCCCGCCCCCAGTACCCAGCGCCTGACACGCAGGGTTCCCGGAGGAGCAAGGCACTGGGACACGCCCTCCTCCGGGCTCTCACTGTCGTAGGAAGAGACACAAATACCTAAAACCACAATTGCGCGCAAGACCGAGGGGAGGGGGGAGGGGGGAGGGGGGAGGGGGCGGGGCAGGGCTGCAGGTAAAGCCCTCCTGCTCCCCTGCCCCTTTGAAGGGTGCTCACATTTTCGGGGCTTGCCTCTGTTCAGTCACACCCAGAGATGATGAATGGCTGAGCCAGCCGACTTGACCTCTTCCCTTCCTCCGGCATTTTCCGGAAAATTCCAGCACTTCAGGTAAAAATGGCAGGCCATCTGTGGCTTCATATTTGAGCTACTTCCTGTCTGTTAGAGTTTCAGCCCCAGAGCCCTAGAGATGGAAACCCCTCATCTTCGGGGCAAGAAGATAATGGGGACTGAACAGAGAGAACTTCAGCCTCCCGCTCCCCCTGCCCCCTGCAGCCTTCTCTGAGGGAGGGGAGGGCCCTGGCAGTGTTCACTCTTTTTTTTTTTTAATTTTTTGTAATGTTTATTTATTTTTGAGAGACAGAGTGAGAGCAGGGGAAGGGCAGAGAGAGAGGGAGACACAGAATCCGAAGCAGGCTCCGGGCTCCGAGCTGTCAGCCCAGAGCCTGACATGAGGCTTGAACTCATGAGCCATGCGATCAAGACCTGGGCCGAAGTCGGACGCTTTAAGCGACTGAGCCACCCAGGTGCCCCGGCAGTGGTCACTCTTGATAGGACATGTTCATGATGTGGAGTGGATCACCAGGGCGCTTCCTTACCAACCTGTATCTGAAATTAACACAGCAGCAGCCTTTTGCAAAGAGAACGACATCAGGTAGCAAAGGCACCCTTTCCTCTGCCAGGAAACGTCTCGTGGTCCTGGGAGGAAGCCCTGGGCGCCAGAGTCCAGAGGGGTGGTGTTGGGCTTAGTAGACTGTCTTTTGGGTTTGGGAAAACAGAGAATACGGTGCCGAAGGTCCTGGCCGTATTGGGTGGCCGCACACCCCGTGGTCAGCACCCCAAGCTGGCCTCTCGTCCTAACAAGCTGCGAGCAACAGCAGAGATATGATTCCCCTTGTCTTGCTGAGCAGCACAAGCCATGTGTCAAGTTCATGAGTGGATCTGATGAAGCGGCAGACAGCTCCCCAGCTAGCGGCCGTGTTTCCTTGCCGTGGGATGATTCTGGATCTCGTAGCGATAACATCAACAAGAGAAAGGCACGTAGCGAACAGCTAATTTCTGGAAGAACATCTGTTTCTGCTCAGCTTTCGCACCTTTATTGTTCCGTGTGACATTGCAGTATTTTCTGCTGCACGACAGGCCTGACTCGGCTCATCCGTCTTCCATACGATTCAAGTTAAAACCGGTGACGCGAGCCAATTCCTGGCCTATCGGTACCTCTTCCACCAATTGTCGTCACCGATTGGCTCCTGTTACAATTTTTTTCGGAAACCGATAGCTGGAAACAAAAAAACACCAAAAAAAACAAAAACCCAACCTGATAAAGTTGGAGGCGATATCACTTGCTTTTTCTGTATTGTTTCCTTAAGAGATGAAAATGGCAGTTTGGGAACCTAATGACACACGCGTCACCTGCATAGATCATATGTTGCTACTTTTATGAAGAAATCACAAAGCCGGAGAAAGCACCTACCTTTACCTCCACAAGCACAAAACGACTCTTTTGGAAACCTGTAGACGTCTTAATAAACTCGATAAGCTGTCGTGGCTCAAAACTCTAGTTTCTCAGACCAAACGAGCTTGGAGTCAACCCAGGAAACGCCCATTTTTTTCATTCCATCTATTGTACAAAAACATCCAATGCGCTCCGCACCCGCGGCAGCCTAGCTTCAACCGCTTCTGTCACCCCCTCGCTACTGCCTTGGTCAAAGCCACCATGGAAACTGTCTCCTCCCTCACTGAGCTCCCAGGGTCTGCCCCTGCCCCCCGACCCAGCCCTCCCCACTGTCTGCTCTTAACACAATGGTTGGGATGATCCTCTTAATTACAAGTCAACTCTGTCAAAGGAAGTCTTCTAAGATGGCCCCCAAATTCCCGCCTCCCTGGTACATAATCCCTTCCCCTAGAGTATGGACAGAAACCGGCAATATGATGGGATATTGCAAAGTCACCCTTATGATAGGTGACGAATCCATTGGCTCTGAATTAATAAAACGGGGGACGATCTGGGTGGGCCTGACCTAATCAGGTGAGCCCCTCAAAGGAGCTAGGATCTTCTGAAGGAGCTGTGAGCTATGATGGAAGCGGGCACGTGACGAGGACCTGAGGAAGTGACAGTGGTGTTCAGCTAACAGCAAGAAAACAGGGATCCCGGTCCCTCAGCCACAAGGAAATTAATTCCATCAACAATCTGAGGGAATTGGGAAGCAGACCTTTCCTAGTGCACACTCTAGATGTGGTTGCAACCGGCCGACACCTCGACGTCATCTTTGTGACACCCTGAGCAGAGGGTCCGGCTAAAACATGTCGGAGTCCCAGCCCACAGAAACTGAGAAAATGAATTTGTGTTGTTTTAAGCCACTAAATTCATGGTCATTTGCTATATGGTACAAATCACACAATACTAGAAAATTAGTATACTCTCCTCTGTTCAAAATCCTCCAAAGTCCTCCTCACTCACATAAAATCCAAATCCTCACAATGGCCTAAGAGGCCCAGTGTGGTCTGCTCTGTCCACTCCTCTGGCCTTTTCTGTACACCTGTCTCCCTCCTTCCCTCTGCTGTGGCCACACTGGTCACGCTCTGCTGCTCAAACTTGCCAGACATGCTCCTGCCCCAGGCCCTTTGCACTTGCTGTTGCCACTGCCTGGAATACACTCTCTCTCCAGATATTGGCCTGTCTCTCTCCCTCTTGGCTTTCAGGTCTCTGTTCCATGTCAGCGTCCTCTGAGGACCCCAAACCCACCATTCCCTGCCACACTTTCTTTCCTAGAACCAGCCTGATTTGTTCCAGATAATGTCATCTTTTTATCGATTGCCCTTGACCAGAAGGGGAGCTCCCTAATGTCAAGACTTCTACCGATCTTCCGCTTTAGACATCGAGCCTAGAACAGTGCCTGGAACATAACAGACACATCACCACTACATCTTGAATGAATGAATGATTCGGGGTTTAATTGGGAAACCCGGCAACACAGAGCATTCACGGGAGCCTCAAATGCCAAGTGAAATGGGCCACATGAACTTGAAATTGTCCATAGAAAGAAAAAGCCGAAACCACACAGTGGCAACCTTTTTCTCTAGTCCCTCCCAACCTTCATGTTTTTTGAAGAAACCAAATAAACACGGTTTCATCGGCCTTGGCATTTTTTGTATAAGTGTTTCTTTACCTGCTCGGCAGCCCCCGGAGCCCCGGGGCCCCCCAGACACCCGTCTGGTCATGGAGTCGTCTGCACTTTGAAGAAAATGGGACCAACGTGACAGGTCGCTGCCTTTGTGGGTCAAGGCCAAGATACACAGCAGCAAATGTCAGCCAGAGACGGGGCCCCTGGAATAGGGGGCCGCTGCGCCTGAACATTCTGCATAATTGGAAGGCGAGGTTAACAGCAATAAGGAAAGTGAACACGGACGTCCAACGGTTTATGAAGCAGATGCTGGAAAGTAAACAGAGCGGAGGGCGTCCAACTAGCTCAGCCGGAGCCTGTTATTTATTTTTTTAGAGTGACGGAATAACACGGGGGCGGGGGAGCGGGAGGGCCGCGTGTTTGGGGAAAGTCACGGCCGTGGAGTCGGGCCCAGGACTCGGGCTGAAGTCCAGCTGCCTCCACCCCAGCTGTGTGGCCCTTGGCGGGGGCCCCAGCTGACCTCTTCCCAGGGTGAAGGAGGGGGACGTCGCTGATGGGAAGCTTTTCTGCTTTAGGGGCCATCGGAGGGTCAACAACACACAGGAGACAAGACGACTTGGGGGTTTTCTTGACAAACCGTACATGGCACGTCCGCTGCTACTAGCCCGCTCCTGGGAAGTATCTCACCGAAGTCACTTATCAACCCCATGGGGTAAGTACTGTTACTCTCCAGCTCTCCGGACAAAGGGACCCAAGCACGCTGAGGGGGCTCTCTTGTCCAAGGTCACACAGTGAAGCAAGCCAAACCAAGATTCAAACCCAAGCTACCTGTCTCCAGAGTTGTGATCTCCGCGGCCCCCATGTCACACTGGGGTGTCTGCTTCTACCCAAGTTTACTCTGTCCCCTGGGCGTTGGCTTATTGTATCAGTGGTGCTCAAATCTGGGACATTAATGATGGCCGCGCCTTGAGCCTGGAATCTCGGGGTCTGAAAGAAAGATCGATGCCATGGCGGCCTGGCAGGGCCCCCGAGACCAGGCCCCACCCCAAGAGCCAGGCGGGAGGGAACCACCTGCAAAGGGCCCAGGGTCAAGCAAGACAGCCACCATCGCTCAGTAGAGTCCCTAGCTAGGGGTGGTTGTCCCAGCCTGAGTCACACGGTGCCACATGACAGCTGACACGGGACAGTGGAAAAGGAATTCTCTGCAGGTCCCGAGATGCGGGCTCTTTCCAAGAACCCAAATGCAGTGGCAGAAGCAGGTGGGCCCAGGGACAAAGCACTTATTGCTTTTAAAACGGGAAGAAAGGGGACGATAACATTTGCATTCGTTGTCTCCCCAGAGTTAATGAAGTTGTAGAAACTCTTACCGGTAAGCTTTTCTTCAAAGGATCCCAGAGCTTAAGTGTCAAGAGTGTGAATCTTTCCTCGTTTCTAAATCAGCCTCTTCTTTGTTTAACTTTTAACACTTGGCTGAGTTTATTTTTATCTGTTCAGAATATTTCAAAATTAAAAGAACGCTTTTATTTTTTTTAACTTTTAAACGTTTTATTTATTTTTGAGAGAGAGAGAGAGAGAGAGAGAGAGTGGCGGGGAGGGGGAGAAAGAGAGGGGGACAGAGGATGCAAAGCAGGCTCCACACAGACAGCACAGAGCCCAATGCGGGGCTCAACTCATGAACCATGAGATCATGACCTGAGCCGAAGTCAGATGCTTAACCAACTGCCCAAAAGAACATTTCTGAAATGATGGCTGGGGCATTATCCCTCTAACTGAGTGTCACCCACCCTGATGTTTATGCTTTCTATTCATGAACTTTGACCCTTCTCTTGGCATCCTCCCCATACTTGGCGGGGGGGGGGGGGGGGGCAGTTCAGAAATCAGTCCTTTGGGAAGCCACTTCTAACCCAGAGGTGGCTTGCTCTGCTGCCCTCGGGGCTGGGCAGGTCCTGGGAAGAGAGAAGCCAGGTGGGCTAGGGGCTCGGGGCTGGGCACAGGGAGCTGGTTTCCGCTCCAGCCCATTGGATATTTGAGGATATTCAAGAACCAAGGAGGCGTGTCAGCTCATGGTAAACCCCATTCTGTATGAAATAAGAAAAAACTGGTGGGCGGGGAGGGAGTTACCATGCTGAAACTGTGTCCCCTCCCTGTCTCCAAGCACCACGGGCATCTGAGGCATCTGTGTCCATAGGGACTTTCCCTCCAGGATCAGAGGGGGACTCCCAGGTACACAGCCAGGTTCAACCCGTCCTCGGCGAGGCCCACTGGGGCTCTCGGGAACTCACCTTTGCCCAGCTGGCAGACTGTTAGAGCCTCAGCTGTGCGGACACAGGAAGCTCACAGAATGTTCCCAGCCCCGGGCAGCGGCTCCTTGGGGAAATGCACCCACATTTGGGGAATGGAGTTGGGCAGTAGCTGAGTTTACAGACAAGGTGGTTGGTACCGAGTAAGTCAATGTCCTCGACCTGGAACTTTCTTCTAGTTGTACATTTATGGCTTCCTTGTAGATATTTTAATAATTATTATCAATAATGTTAGTAATGCAATTGGATGATTAAGGATGGCTATCATCTTGTTATTGTTAATATTTAGATGCCAATGTATTAATTAATAATAAAATAATTTCTGGAGTGCTTTATGGAAAACTATGCAAAATGCTTTCATATATGACATCAGCTTAATCCTTGAAAGAGGGGAGGGAAGAGTGGTGGGCATGGTGGAGAATTTGTACCACCCTATCTTATTTCATAGGTGAAAAAAATAAACTGGGGCACAGAGAAGGCAAGTGACTTGCCCCAGGGCACAGAGCAAGTAAGTGGCTGGACTGAGTCTTGGCAGTCCTGCCCTAGGTTGGGGCTGGGGGTGCTGGGCAAAGCCCTGGGATGGGAGTCAGGGTCTCTGCATTATCCTCTCGCTATGGAAAAATCAAGTTAAAATTAATTCTTATGTAAATAAGAAATACTTAAAGGTGGTCTCCTTTTTAAAAAAATGAAAACCTTGTAAGTAGCACCCACTAGTGATTCCCTCCCAGTCCTGGGCTTGATCCCCCTTGAGAGGCGGTCACCATGCTGATATCAGTGTCCCGGCTTCCAGAACTGGTTCCCAAGTACCACAGACATGACCCTCCACAGGGACGAGATGGTATTTTACTAGGCACGTGTTTACATGGACGTCGTTCACATCACATGCGGTTCTGCATCTTGCGTTTTCTCTCCCTCAGGTACACGCATTGCAGGCCTGTCCACCCTGCTTCGCATAGGTCCCTCACCCCCACGTCGGCTGAGTGGCACCCACGGTGCAGGGAAACCTCAGTTCACACCGCCTTCCCCAAGGGACGCACACCCATTTCGTGCCCTTCTCTGCCCTGTTCCACATGCGGTCACGGTCACCTGATTGACTTTGACCAATGAAATGTGAGCACGAGTCCCACATCTCACTTCAAGGCAGACACTAAGAACCCCCCTGATTTGCCACGCTCACTGGGGTCCCTGAGGGGGGACAACATAAAGCAGAGCTCCTGCCTACCCGAGAGGGATGGGGAGTATGAGTGAGAATCAACCTTCACTGGTTAAGCCCTGGGGCTTGGGAGCTGTTTGCTGTTGGGGAAGCATCTTGTCTGTCTTTGATGCAGATTCTCCTGTGGTCAACTGAGTAACAGCCCCCCAAAGCCGTCCACATCCTAATCCCCAGAATCTGTGAATATGCTACCTTACATGGTAAAGGGACTTTGTACATGTGATCAGCTTAAAGGTCTTGAGACCGGAAGACTAACCTGGACTACTCAGGTGGGCCCAGGGTCATCGCGAGGGTCCTTAGAAGAGGGCGGGAGACTCAGAGCCAGGAGGAGGTGATGTGACCTCAGAAACGGAGAGAGATGGGAGGATGCCGCGCTGCTGGGCACGAACACGGCGGATGGGCCATGAGCCAAGGAGCCCAAGTGGCTTCCGGAAGCCAGAAAAGGGAGGGAAACAGATTCTCCCCTCAAGCAGCCCTCCCAACCCATCTTACACTCCTGACCTGCACAGAGGAGAATAAGTTTGTGTTTTAAGTCACCACGTTCGCGGTAAGTTGTTAGGGCAGTAATAGGAAAATGGCGTGTGTCCTGATGTTTTCCGTAAAGCAAGCAGCGCCTCTATGGACATCTTCACATCTCTCTGGTATATGTGGTGTTTCTCAAATGCAGATTTTTAAACAAAGGATGCATTCCACAAAATTGGGCTGTCACTTTGAAGAGTAAAGGTGAACCCTTTGCTACATAAAATTTCATCTAAAACGCCCAAAATGCCTGCGGTTAAATACACAATACCACTTATTAAACCATCACTCCACGTTTAATACAAAGCTCCGATAATTGCCATCCACTCTCCCCGTGACACTGCTGTGGAATGAGACAGTCGCAGTGAGTGGCTGGCCTGGGGACGGGGACTTCTCAGACCCGGCCTGAAGGAACTCACAGACACCAGACGTCTCCCCGAGAAGAGAGGAACTCAGAGGGTCTTTCCTCCGTATTTGCCCCGACCACACACATCTCTGTCGCCCTTACATCTGCGGCGACAGGAGATGGCAGGACAGGCACCTCGCCTGTCTCCTGGTCTCTGAGCCCCAATGTCACTTTGCAGTTTGCTCCCCTGTATTTAACCCAGGAGGGGGTTAGGGGAAGTCACAGACCACCGGTGCAATGAACGGTCCCCATCCTCGCCAACCTTTGTCCAGCCTGATTGCACGTCCCCTGCATTTACGGCGAAACCTCCTTCCCTTTCATTTTTCTCCCCAAGAACCCTGAGGTGCGGCAGGCCTGGGGACTGGGCAGGATTCTTAATGGCCGATTTGATTGCTCGGGCCCTGGCTGTTCTCTCATTTTGGTCACAAAGGTTACGTAGCTCCAGAAACAATCAATGGCTCGCTAACATATGCAGCGTGTTTTCTTCCCCTTTCAGACCACAAGCCATTTTATAGACAGATTACCAAGTCATTTTAAAGCCACGAGCATTCGGATTGCTTGTGTAGCTGGGCCCATGCTGGAACACACCAATTTCAAGCCTTCGTGCAACTCTGATTCTTCAAAAGCTGCTAATAGGTACATAGGGAGAATAAAGCAACGTGGATGTCTTCCATTTAGGGCAGCAGAAATAGAACTTCTGGTAGAAGATGGGCAATGTCATTAGCCTTCTTGCTGGCACCTACCTCTACAGAGGCCCTGTGGAGTCACAGGCTGGAAGTGAGGTCTTTAAAGAATATCTGTGGCTTTAATGGGCACTCAAGTTGGCCAACGGTGACCCTGAATGCTCACCTAAAAGGCAGAGGGAGATTTGGCACAGGTGTGAGGTGGTGAGAACAAGGGAAATGCAGAGGAAGAGGAAAAGAGCTCATTAACAAATCCTTTTTCCCGTTCACCGTTCACTCCAGAGGGGAACAGAGCAGAGAGAAAGTGGGGAAGCTCACCGGAAACTCACTCTCAGAAACTGACAGTATATTCCGAACAGGATGAGGACACGTTCATGCAGCTTCCCTGTATGAACCTCCTGTGCTGAGTTTTCAGCACGCGTCCCCCCACCCCACCTTCTGGTTCCACACCCCAATAAACAGACACTCTCCCGTTGTCCATTCACGGCGTTCAGGATCAGCTCCGCGGCAGGTGTACGGGTGGAGCATGTGACCCAGCCCAGCCAATCAGCTGGCAAAGCCCCCAGACCCGGAAGCGGTCCAGGATGAGCACGTGACACGATCCCGTTTCTGGGGCAGGCGCGATTGGGAGAGATGCTCCCGGGGGCAGGTGCCGCTGGAGGTCAACCCCGCGGCTCCCACAGCCCTTATTCCCGCCAGCACAGCACAGCCCCCCAGTCTCTAGAGGGGGTCAGTTAGTGTTACTGAATCACTCCCAGAACTAACTACCTTTGGTTTTGTTATGTGTGGAGAGGTGGGGTGGGGAGGGGGGGTTAGTATTTAAACTACTCTCTAGACTGAGGTATCATTATTCTAGTCAATTCTTTTTTTTTTTTTTTTTTAAGTGGACCAGAAATATGGATGGTTTGGGAGCTGCCGGGCTCTTACCGTCCCGGAGATCCCCGGAATGACACCATCATGAACAGAGCTCAAGTTAACAGGGTCCTGATGACACTGTTGGAGCCCCTGACTCCATCGGTACCTGGAGACTGACCTCTGAGGTTTTCAGTTATATGAGTCAATACATTTTACTCTTGCTCAAATCAGTTCAAATTGAGTGTCTCTTGCAATTTACTACATTAAACTTTAAAACCTCTGCATAGCGAAGGATGCCATTAAATATTTAAAAATATATGCCCAAAGATGTTCTCTATGGGTAATATTTATAACAGCAAAAGTACATGAATGAGTACACAAATAAATGGGAAATATCCACATATCTACAACACGATGGTAAGTGGCCCATCCATAGTATATATGACTATGTCATCAGTTAAAGAAGAGAAGCCAGTATGTACTCACAGACCATTACATCCAAGGCATCTATTTTGCAAAGAATAAGTAAAGAGTAATTATATGTATGCATATCTTACATACGTTTACATGCCCACACGCATAGAGGCATGTGCATATAAAATAAGCTAGAAAAAATCATATTGAAATAAGAATAGAGTCTAGCAGGGGGAGGGGGTGGAATCGTGGAAGAGGGGGATATCTTTACCCTACACACTTACAAACTACCTCCATTTTAATAAAATCTTTTTATATTACTTGTGAAATTAAAACCTGAAGAGAAAAAAAAACCCTAAAATATCCGTATTGCTCTAAACGGGTAAATTGGGCCGTTGGGCATGCCACGTGGAAGCTGAAAAGTCCTACCGGGCTTTCCGTCGTTCTGTCCTCAGTCTCCACGACAGGAGCATGGAACCAGCCAAGAGCACTGCTCCGGCCAGCCTTCGGGAGCCCTCCCTCTTGTCCTCAGGCCTGGGCCTAGTCCTACAAAGGTGGGACCCCTGGAGCGGGGCTCTGGGGCCCCAACTGGACTGAGCTGTGGGTAAGCAATGCTGAGGAGCTTCAGGTCAGCTCCATCCAGCCTGGACCGTCTCCTCCGAGGCTGCCTCTAAGGGAACCAAGTCTACCTTCGTTCCACCTGTCAGGTGACCAAGGGCGGGGAGCCTCCCTCCTGTTGTGTCTCCCTCACACTTGGGAGACAAGAAGCTGGCGGTAACCAGCTTCCTGTGTATGAAGCTACCATTCAAAACAGTATAATTATTCTGTCAAAACACCAAACAAGCCAGGAGTAGTCGTAACACACGCACTGTTCTAGAATAGCGATGTTTGCAGTGACCACAATAGGGATTTCCTCACGCACTTGGTCACTGTTCAAGGAAAAGAATGTTCTGCTCTGGCTGTTCTGTGTTGGAGAGGCCAGGGCCTCTCGTGTTCTGGTCAACAAGCTGTCTCTCTTTGGCATCGACCTGGCGTCCCATTCCAAGGCAAGCAGGAAATGAGGAGGAAAGAACGAGGTCCTCCAGGGCTTTGAGGATCCTTGTGGGTTGGCCAGCTGGAGCTGTTCTAACAAAGCACCATAGGTGGGGTGGCTTACGAACATCAGAAATGTATTCCCACGGTTCTGGAGGCTGGAAGTCTGACATGGTGGTGCCAGCAGAGGCCGGTTCTGGTGCCTCTTCAGACTGCAGACTTCCTGGATCCTCACGTGGCAGGAAGGAGAGAAGACGAGGAAGGTCTCTTGTGACTCTTACAAGGGCACGAATCCCACTCATGGGGCCTCTACCCTCGTGGTCCAATCTCCAAAGGCCCCAACTCCTAACACCACCATGCTGGGTAGGGTTTCAACATACGAGCTGGGGGGACACAGACATTCAGTCCATAACTCCCTGTCATGTCCCTGGCTTTCACTCTAAGGGAGATCAAAAGCCTCGGGCCACCTTTGAGCTGAGGGGTGGCTGATGTGACTCACCTGCCAGATTGGGGTTGGGAAGACAGAGAGGGAGGGAGGAGGGGTGACTCTGGTCCAGAGGCTTCTGGACGGAGCTGCCGGAGGGAGGCAGACAGAGACACCCTGAGAAGGTGGCCAGGCGGTCACTCAGACCTGCGATCCCACAGCTGTTGTTTCTTTCGCCATGACCTTCCTCGTCTGTACCTTAATCATCTCTTCACATGCCTCTTTCCCAGCCCCGGGTTCTCAAAGACAGGGCCTGTGCCCTCTGTCACCATGTGGCCGGTGTCACAGCCAGGGCCTAGAAAATAGAGCAATCAGTCAGTGTTTGTGGAAGAAATAAATAGAGGGTACAGAGAGGTTGAGGAGACATATGGTGAAAGCAGTCAACCGTAAAATTCTCAGTCAAAAATAAGAAAGGAGGAGAAAAGCAAAGAGAATCTAGCTTGATTCAGAGAGTTGTTTTGTTTGTTTTTTTTTTTTTAACATATTTTGCTGTTATCTTGGCTGCTTAGACAGGGGCTCGGCGACTTGGCATCATCCATGAAAGCTAAGAGGTGAGTCCCTCGGATCCGGCAAGGACAGTCTTCGGAATCAAACTCGGGGAAAACACACACGTACGCACGCACCAAGACGCTCCCGGCAGGCTCGTCCGTAAGAGGGAAAATTCGGGAAGACCCCAAATGTCTACCAGGCAAGTGGATGAAGAGCTGTGACAGTGACGTTGCCAAGGGATGCCATCCAGCAAACAAAAGAAAGCTCCAACCGCACATGGTCACGTGAGAACGAAAAACATATCCTCGAGGAAGAAAGGCAATGAGGAACACGACACAGCATGCTTTTATTTGTATGTAAAGTCTACACCAAAAAATACCTATGCTCTTCACTTAATTATAACTTTTATCAAGGTCATAGAGGATTACTGGATTATAGGGCTGACGGTGCGAACCTGCCTGCCCCACCCCTCGCCACGGACTTGTGCTCCAGGAAACAACCATTTTCAGCAATTCTAGTGTTGCTATGAGTATCTACCGCCGTGTGTCTAGATAATAGGCTCGCGTAGCTGCTTGTTCATTCACCCTCCCGCGTCATCCTGACAGTCAGAGCGAGACTTAGTGGCACGGAAGAAACACACGGTGTCCGTTGTCCAGCAAAAGAACACGCACAGATGAGCTGTGTGATGTGAAGTTCAATTGGCCATTTTATAAGTTTGTGTTTTGCTGTGTTTCGTTTCTCTAAAATGAGTATTGCCTTGGCTTTCTTCCGCTCCCTGCGTTTTCTCCATTGCTGTCGCTAATCCATCCCTACGGTCCGAGCCTTGCCTATAACCCACCCGTCAGGAGGCTCACACCGCCAGGTAAGGAGACCGGTTGGTTGATGGTTTTCTTGGGCTGCTCTCGAGATCTGCTTCCTGCCGTTCCCCTGGTGCTCTGATTCGTCCTGGAGACTCTGCCCCTCCCCCGCCTCCGAAGGATCTCCCACCTCCTTGTCTGGGACCCAGGGTGGCGTTCCTGACCCACCCCTTGCTGGTGCAGCATGTCCTCTGCCCGTGGCTTCCCGAGAAAGGGCACGGAGGAGATGAGTCTCTGCCATCTTGCAGGTGAACGTGCTCATTCTGACCTTGCCCTTGATCTGTGACGTGGCCGTGGTTCACGCTCTACGCTCGGAGTAAATTTCCCAAGAGGTTTGAAGCCGCTGCTCTCTTCCAGCCCCAGGGTTGCTTCCTGAGTCCTGGTCCTGAATTTGAGAGCAAGTCCTCTCTGGAGGCTTCTAGGACTTTCTCTTCTTCCCAGATTTGTGTGAATTCATGACGATGTCTCTGAGTGCTGGGTCTTTTCAAATGAATTGTTCTGAGCGCTCTGTGGGCCCAGAAAGCACATCCATCTGGTAGTTGTATAATTAAAAGTTAATTGTAGAATTCCAAAACTGACACAAGGGCAAAGTCACCCGCATCCTCATCTTCTTCGCCCCTGGTAGCGCTGAGCAGATCAGCGTGGCCCCAGTCACTGCCACCACCACCTCCCTGGGTCCGTCCTAGGACATCGGCCGTGGTGCCAGGGACTCTGGAGCCGCCCCTCCAGCCACGTCAGCTCGCCGGGAGATGCTCGCAGCCCCGGACGTGTGCCCTGGGCAGCCGGAGGCAGCACAGGCCTGCGCCCCCCACCCGCATGGCCTCTGCCTCAGGGGACCCCTTTCAGGTCCAGCTTTGTGGATCCGGAAGCTCAGTCACAGAAAGAGCTTCCCGGCACCTCAGGGCCGGCGTGAGCCCTCCTCCTCTGGGATCAAATCCCTATGTCACCTTCACTTGCTGAGGCCTGGGACCCCTGGGGACACCAGAGCCAGTGAACCTGCCAGCTGCTCTTGGCCTTGAAACACAGCCCCTCCCCCTCGGTGTTCTGTCTCCAGCAGGGCTTGGCGGGGGTGGGTGGGGGGGACAGGCATCCTGAACCAGATGGAGCCATGTGTCCCCGCACAGCATCAGCCTCCTTCTCCAGCCCGGATTTAACTTTCTTTGCTTGAGCTGAGCTCCATCAATAAGCACACAAGTACGTGGGGGGATCCCTGCCCACCCGGGCTCCCACTCACAGCTATTGTCAAGACCCGACTGGTTGAGATGACGGGAGATCTCTGACCCTGGGTCGTTTGCATGAGGGCAGAGGACCCTCACTGAAGACGCTTCTGCGATTTCCTGCATTCATTTGTGTGCCTGTATTATTCCCTCGTTGATCTCTAAGCTCCACGAAAAGTAACTGTGTGCTTTCGGTTTATCCTCATTCCTGCCCCTCTCGTTCCCTCGAAGACAGGTCTGTGCTTAGTAGAAAGGCAGCTTCTCAAATCCCGCCCCTGGACATTGAACTTGGGCCCGGGGAGTCCCACATTTCCGCGAGCTCCTCGAGTGAGTCACAAGCACATCTACCTTTGAAACATGCACTGTAGGTGAGACGCAGACTCCTTTTTCTCTACAGATACAAAAACAAGACCAGCCTGTTTACAGTTAATGTGATTATTCCTATGATTTAAGTCTATGCGCTTACTCCTTGTTTCCTTTATTTTTTGTTTTATTTTTTAACTTTTTTTTTTTTTTAAGAGACAGAGAATGAGCAGGGAAGGGGCAGAGAGAGAAGGAGACACAGAAACTGTGCTGTCAGCACAGAGCCCAACTCGGGGCCTGAACTCACGAGCTGTGAGATCATGACCTGAGCTGAGGTCAGACGCTCAACCGACTGAGCCACCCAGGGACCCCTTACTGTCTGTCTTCTATCTGTATCATCTTTTTCTCTCCTTTCCTTCCCTGTTTTGTATTGTCACGTATCTTTATTATTTTATTTTGTAACCTTCAACTAGATTGTCGTGACGTCTTCATTATTGTTTTAAGGCACGTACTAGGGACTAGGGCATATACACCCTCCACTGGTTAGAGTCTGCCCTGAATTAGAACCTTACCCCTTCCTGAATGACAAAGACCCTGAGGACACTGTCCTACCACTTAGCATCCTTCTGGATGTTTCTCTTATCACAGTTGAGTTTCATTCCTCGTGGACTGTAAACCCAGCAGGACACTATTATTACGACTGTTTTGTGAACTCGTTAAACAACTTCCTATTGCTCCTCTTTCTTCCATGTGTTTCTGAATTTTCATTTGGAATCATTTTGCCTCTGCCTGGGCAATCCCCTCCGTGTCTATTTGAGTGCCAACCCGCTGGCAGAAAATTTCTCCAATTTTTGCTTCTCTGAAAATGCGCCTATCTCACCTTCACTTCCAAAGTGTATTTCCAATCGGTATAAAATCACGACTGGGCAGGGTTTCCCCACCACCACCACCACCCCCCCCCCCCCATCTGCGCCATATTCCAGTATCTTCTGGCTCCGTCGTTCTTATGGAGAAGACCACTGTTTACCATTGTTTCTCCTTTGAAGGAGACGAGTGGTTTTTCTCCGGCTGTGTTCAAGATTTCCTCTACGTCTTCCTGGTTGGCGGTTTCGCCATGATGTAATCAAGCGTATGTTTCCCCGTTTTCGTCATGATAGGAGTTCTTGAATTTGCAACCCGCTGTATGTCGTCGGCCTTGGGAAAATCCTCAAAATCTCTTGACGTAGCGTTCCTGCGGCATTTTCCCTCTCTTTCTTTGTTTCTTAGAATTTCAATTACACATATTTTAGAACTTCTCACAATATTCCGTATTTTCAACGTTTTTATTCCCTGCTGAGTGTGGATATTTTTTTAAAAAAAAAACACCTTTTTTTCTTTTTTTGTCGAAATTGTTGATATACCAACCTCTTGTGTTGTTTTTTTATTTCACTTGTTTTATTTTTCAGTTTCAGACTATTCATCTGACTCTGTATAAATTGCCTTTCTCTGATTAAATGTTCCCCCTGTTAATATTTCTAGGTTAACATATGGATAATAATTATTTCAAAGTTCTTGCCTGGTACATTCCAGCACTGAGGCATCCATGAGTCTTTTCCTGTCTTCTGTTTTTTCACTGTTTGATTTTGGTCATTGGTTCCTGCTCCTGTTGGGTTTGGTCACTTTTTGTGAAACCTGGATATCTTATTTGAGAAATTTAGTGTCGCTTAATGCTGTTGTCTTCTCCTAGAGAGTACGTTCTTCCAGCAGCCACAGTGGTTGGGGCAGATTTCTTGATCAAATCTGGACCTGGACTTAAGATCATTTAAGTCACATTGGCAGTCTTCACACAGCCTGGTTTATTTTGGCTTGAACTTACTCCCAGAGAAAGTCATTCTAGGGTCTCACCTGTAAGACTTGCACATTTTTCAGGACTCCTGTGCTTTGAGTCTTGAACGCTAATATTTATTGTTAGGGCCACGTGATATTGGTGAACACGCAGGTACGTTTCTCAGCTTTTCTGCAACCCCCCTTTCAGCTTGGTGTCTGGGCATCATGTTCTGTAAGCTTAGGAATCAACAAATACCTTCCTGAAAGTGCTGCCGAAGGTCAGACTCACTGCTGGGGGGAGGCTGCTTTCTCCGGTGTCTTGGGCCCCCAAGTGCTCGATTGCTCCGTAGCCTCGAATGCCAACTCCTATGTCAACAGATCTATGAACTTAGCAGAGAGCTCTGAATTGGCGCTTTCGGCTCTCAGGATCCCTCTGCACTTACAAACTGGCAGCTAGTGCAAAGACTGGACGGGGTGAAGAATGTGGGGCTCACTGCATGTACCTCACTTCTCTCTGGAATCATGGACGTCACGTCCTGGCAGCCTGGGTTGCTCTCTGATGCCTTTAAGTCCCTTTCTTCCTTACTTCCTTTCTTTCGGTTTACTAATCTTTGCTAGGTGTTCCCCTTGGTCTGATATACGGTATTCCATCATTCCTAAATAGAGAGGGGTCCCTTCCTGCATACTAAATTAGACATAGATGCCTAGAAAGCTAGGATTGAAGAGCTAGATATCTGCATATCTCTTAATTAGATAAATAAATTACTTTTGTTGCTACTTTCTCATGAAACCAAAAATTCCAACCACAGGAAAGACTAAGAGAGCATCCAGCTCAAAGGTTACAAACCCAAATGCCTACCGGTACCAGGCAATTAAGTCAAAATGTGAAGCAACCCAAGCATCATTAAAAGGGAAAATTCAATAAGTGAATGATACGCGGTCATAGTGATGAGGAGACTCTGGGACTGGGGGGTTTGACAGCCCAGAGGAAGAATGTTCCATGCTAAGGGGATGTTGGTACTGGCTGCTTATAGCAAGGAGGAAATGTGGACTGAGTTTTGAAAGAGCTCAATTATTTTAACATATAGACTATGTTTTATACAAAAATGCATGCTATGAAAATTCCGACAATTAATTATTTATTAACAACGTGCTTCCGAAAATGAAAATAATAATAAAAACAAGTTTGGCACAGAGGCATCATGTTGAGAGCATTGGCTCTGGAAGTCAGACCACCTGGGTTCCCATCCTGCCTGTCCTCCTGCCAAGCAGGCGACCCAGGGAAAGTCGCCTAACCCATCTTGGCCAGCGTTTCCCCGTCAGTGAAGTGGGAAGAGGTGTATCTATGTCATGGGTGGGAAAATGAGACAAGGGAACAGACGCGAAACGCGCAGCAGCGGAGATCTCAAGCCTGGGGAAACGCTCATCAAACAAACACGACCGTGCCCAGGACGGACTCCCTCTGGAAGCTGATTTCAGCCCACAGGCCACCATGTCTCAGCATCTGCCCCGGTCCAGCCTCCTCACTCTCCACGCGGGGCACGTGTGAGTCACAGAAAGGGGAAGGGAGCTGCCCGGGCAAACGGACAGCCCCTCAGTCCTTAACCTGGGTCCAGGACTGGAGTTTCCTTTTGATGCATTTTATCAATTAAATCCGCGTGCCCTGCAAGGCGAGCAGCTAATTCCCGCGGGAGGCGGAGCGGTCGAAGCTCCCTCCAACTACAGATAACTCCCTAATTGCCACGACTGCCCCAGTTCGCTGCAATCATTAGCAGAGGCCCTTGTGCTCCGGCTGAGAGAGGAGAGGGAGGTCCAGACATATCATTGCTCATCTAAATTTTTAATAATGCTCCAATCTTCGGATCACCGGGGTAATCAAACCCAAATTAGCCTGACACTCAGAGCCACGGAATAACAAGGAGAGTGAAAGGGATAATGTTTCTTTAATGAAAATTTCATCAGTGCAGAGTTCTCATGGAATATTCAGGGTCTTGGCCCAGAGCCAGCATCAGAGCTGACTGCTGTGACACTGACCTTTGTCCCTCAGAGGGAGACACAAGTGCAGGGTCTGGCTGGCCTCCCCTGCTCCGTGACGACGCAGGTGGTCTTCCTCCAGCTCCCATGAAGGAAGCTCTTGAGCCTGGGGCGAGGGGGCTCAGGCCCCGTCCTCTCCGGAAGGTTCCGCTGGGCGGCTCAGCACCAGCCTGGTCTCCCTGCATCTCGGCCCCTCCCTGCCCTGCGGGCTCCTCCTGAGACGCCCCTCCCCCGACTCACTAGGTGCCCCGTTTCTCCAGCTGCTCAGACCAAGTCCTTGGGGTCGTCATGACTTGTTCCGTTCGCTCTCTCTCACTGCCTCTGTCCACCCGTCAGCAGAAGCCCAATGTGACCTTCAGATGTGAGGCGGGAGCCGGGCCCTGGGGACCCTGCCCCGAACCTGCCCGCCCCTCCTCCTCGTGCTCCTCAGGGGCCCCGCAGGCCGTCCGAGGGTCCGGGGGACACACACTCAGGGGCTCAGATCCGCCCTCGCTGGGCCAGGCCAGCTCTAGGTCCCGAGATGCACAGAGGATGAGAGTCTGAGTCCTCGTCCTCGTGGCCGAGCTGGAGGCAAGGGGCAGGGGCCCCCTCGGAGCCGCCAGAGGCACCAGCCCCGCCAACCCCGTGGCTCCGGACTTCTGTCCCCCCAAACTGGGAGAAGACCGTTCTCTGTGGTTTGGAGCCCCCGGTTTGTGGCGACTTGTCAAGGCAGCCCTAGGAAGCGGATACAGAAGCCAGTAGAAGCTTCTAGGAGGGAGCACATGGTCTGATGTGCATTCTGGCCGAGCCGGGCAGTCCTGAGGGACTGGAGGGACGGGCCTCACTCCGTTCTTGCCGAAGAGCCTCACATGTGGGGTTCGCCTGCCCCTCAGGCCATTCGACCTGCTCGCACTCGGGGAGCCTTTCTGGGCCCCCGTCCCCCCCCCCCCCCCAGCTCCGTCTCCTCAGAACCCACTGCTTCTCGTCATGTGTCCTCTGGTCTATTTGTGCCGCCTGTCCCTACTGTCCTCGGCCGTGTGTCAGGGGAGGAGAAGTCCCGAGAGCCTCCCCTCAGCCGGTGCACACAGCACAGCGGGCTACGCGGGTCCCTCTAACCGAGCAACAGCCCCGGGGCCTCAGATGGGAAGCAAATCACTTGTCCTCCTGAGACTCGGTTCACGAAATTGCAAAGGGAATGGGTTTGAGTAAGCGATTTCCAAGGGCTCCTTCTGACTCGAATGTTCCAGGATTCCAATTTCAGAATTCTTAAGATTCCATTCTATTGTTCTTCCCAGTCCTTCAGTGACTCAACGAATGCAGATCAAGAACCAACTCTGTCCTCAGAGCAGGAATCCAACAGCAGACAGACAGAGGGGGTTCCGGCTCCCACGCGGTTGCCATTCCTGTGGGTCAAAAGGCGATGAATAATCAATCTCAGATGGAGACAGCTGTGCAGGAAATAGGGACAGGATGTAGGGTGCAGACGGCTTCCATGGGCAGGTGGTCACAGCTACTATCTGAGGAGGTGACACTTGAGCAGAGACTAGAAGGGCATGAAGCAGCAGGTCTGGGGAAGTGGGGGTGGCATGTGCAAAGGCCCTGAGGCAGGGAGACTTGGGGTTTGTAGGGGGAGCCAGGAGGCCGGTTCCCTGAGAGGGAAGGAGGGGAGGCAATCGGAGATGATTCTGCGGAACCCACAGGAGTCGTGATGGGCTCTGCAGGTGCAACAGGAAGTGGGGTCCCCTTCCTCCACCGACACATCTACTCAGGGGGACGTGTCTCCTGTGGATCTCACAGGCTCACTCTCACTCTGGGAGCGTGTGGAGCATCGATCTGGGCGTGGGGCCAGGAGGCCACCAGGAGGAGCCGTCCGGCTGCAGTGGTGACCCAAGCGAGGACATGGGTGACGGCAGGGGACAGAGGGGCAGACAGACTGGAGACTACTTTGAGTTTTGTGGACTGGACACGGGCCGGAAGAAGAGGGAGGCCCACAGGATGACACGTGGGCAGGTCCCTGGTCTGAGTGACAGGTGCTTGGCGGCCCCACCGACCGAGGAAGGGAACCTGGGTCCTGTGCAGCGTTGTCGAAAACTCTCGGATCTGGAAGCCAGAGTGGCTCTTCCTCCGGAGCAGCTGGGGCGCCTCCCTCAGGCCCGAGGGGGCCGGGAGGCGGTAGGCACCTCGCCAGCCCAGGACCAACCCCAATCTGGACATGGGGCAGCATGGAGCCTTGCCGGGAGGGGGGTGCTGCCCGGCGCAGAGCCAGGCCCCAGACTCACAGAGGAAACTGAGGAGCCGGCGATCACCTGCCACGATCCTCCCGGACCCCCCACCACGGGCAGGGGAGGGGCGTCCTTAGGCGGCGGGTGTGCCCAGAACACCCCACGCCGGCCCTGTGGACGCACCACCCCTGGAAACGGGGAGACAACTCGACCGCAGGAAAATGTCAAGGTTTCAGCCTCTCGGCATCATCAAGGACACACTCTCCCCTCGTCCGGCTGCTCTGCTTCTCAGAAGACTCGTGCCTTCGCAGTTTGAGCAAAGGCAGAAAGAGGAACAAAGAGGGGGTGAGAAGGAGGGACAGAGAGAACGGGGACAAAGGAGACAGAGGCCTCTCGGCTCCCGGATGAGAAACGAGAGTCCAGGTCTGTTCAGAGGGGCTGTGGACAGGCCACCAGACGGTCCCCGGCTTCGCTTGTTTACGTTTTTGAGACGTTGGAGCCGCTTGATGGTGGATGCTGGGCCCACATCCCCCTAAGGACCCAGCTCTCGTCTATGTTTCGTCCTTGGGGACACGAGTAACTTCCTCAAGTTGGCACCAGAAACCCCCCTCTCGCGTTAAGAACTCCCCGCATGGTAACAGCCGAGACCCGGGGCCCCACTGTGTGCAGGACTCAAATCCTCTGCGCATCAGCCCAGCAGGCCCTCCCAGAGCTCGGGGAAGGAAGGACAGCTCTCGACCCCTCTCCCAGCGGGGAAGGAGTGTGCAGGGACGGCGACGACTTTGCGGGGACTGTGGCCTGGGGAGCAGGGGTGGGGGCCCGGCCCCTGCCCGTCCACCAGCCCCTCCTCCTTCCAGGAGGCCCCCCTGAGGAGCTGGTGTCCCACATTCTGGGCAAACGGACGTTCGCTCCTGGCTGACCTTGGCCTTAGGGGACCTACCTGGATGTAGACAGAGGGTTCACGGGAGGCAGGGGCTGCCTTTCCTTCATGAGTCCAACTTCTGGGCGGAGCCAGAGCAGGGACCTGGCCCGGCGGAGCTCCGCCTTGGCCCGCAGCTGAGCCCCGGGCGCCGACCCTGCAGGTGCCGCGGCCACAGGCCCCCCCCCGCCAGCCTCCCACTTGCAACCTCACAGCCAGAGAGAAGCAGAGGACGGGCGCTGCCCGCGGCGGGGCCTCCCGTGTCGCAGCCACGAGGCCTCCTCAGGAAGCCTCCCGACGGCATCCGGGAGCCCGTGTGTCACAATCGCGGGCCTCCCTGCTGTGGGGAAATCGTACATTTCCCCTGGCGGAAAATAATGAAAACCGAGCAGGTGCATGTGGACCCGTGCCGGGCGGCTTCTTCCCTGTCACACGTATTCAGTCGCACAAAGGAGTGTTCGTTATTCACATAAGCAAAGTTCCAGCCTGAGTGAAGAAGTGATTTTACATTCTTTGCGAAGCCTGCCTTATCTTTCTCTCAAGACGATCCTGGTCCTTGGGACGTGTGGCTTGGGAAGATATGAATGTTTGAAGGTCTTTTTCTCCCCTAAGATACACACGTTGTGATAGGTAGTGCAAAGGTTCATTTGTGTGCCTCTGGATAAAAGCAGATTTCATACACTAATAGCAGATGTATCAACTGATGGAAAATACTTAGGGGCCACTGGGGAAGCAGGTCCCTTTTAAACATATTTTTGTGTCGTGAGGCAATAAGGAAAGGCATGAATGTAACTCTAAGACAGAACGAAAATCACTGGTTTTTTTTAAAAGAAATATGTAAATAGTAAGTAAGAGAATGCATAACAGAATGTGTTTCTGGATTCCGAATCTTGCCAAACCAAAATAATTTTTAAGAAACATTTAAAATAGCATCGGTAACCTTGAACGTATCATGTTAAAATGTCTCTTGTAGACAATGGGGCCACCCAGGAACTAAAGCCAGTATTTGAGAAGGAATAAAAAGCTAAGCTAGAGTCAACGTTTTGAGCTCACAATGAGAAGAAAAAGAGTGGGCCCGGAAAAAGAAGTCCAGTTCAAGTAGCATTCATTTGAAATTTCCAAAAAATTGGAAAACTTTATTTCAATTATGTATCTTTTTCTGCCAGACATTAACAATCATGCACACTGTGTTTCTCTGTCTTTCAGGGAAGGATAAACGGTAAAGGAGGCAATGAATTTCAGGCAATAAATTTTGTTTATTTCATTCAGTAAATTTTTTTAGAGTGCCTACTAGATGCTGGGCACTTTTCTGGGAGCCAAAGATAAAGCGTTGAGCAAAGTGACACACATTATTACCCTTGTGGAGTCTAATTAGGGGAAGACAGGAGTAACCCAAATAAAGATTATTGGAGGGCATTAGGTGCCGTGGGGATAAATAAAACCAGAAGGAGAGATACATGCCAAGGGGGTGCAGTTTAACAAGGACGGGCAGGAAAAACCTGCCCGAGAAGGCTACATTTGTGCAAAGATCTGATGGAGTGGAAGGTCTAGTTGTGAACTATCTGGAGAAAATATCCATGCAGAGCATAATGGAAATATAAACAGTGCCAGCTTGGGATGAGTGTCAGTGAGTAATCATTCCCCTCCCAGTGAATCTGCAGACAGTGAGAATGCACACTTTCAATGTTCCTGAGAAGGTCTCCAGCGGGATGGAGCCCCCTTACCCACCCGTGTGTCCCAGTTACCTATTGCTATATAGCAAATGACCCCAAAACTTAGCGACATAAAGCAAAGACCAGTCTGTTACATTCATTGGTACCGTGGGTCAGGAACTCAGGTAGGACACAACCACATAGTGTCTGAAGGGCTCCCTCTAGGAAGAGGTATGGTGCCGGGGGTGACTCAAATCCCTGGGGGACCGAATCATCTGGAGACTTCTTCGTTTCCATGTTTGATGTCTTCCTGGAAAGGCTCAAAGATTAATCTCAGCTGGGACTATCCACCAGAGGGTCTAAACATGGAGTCCCCATGTGGCTTGGGCTTCCTTGCAACATGGCAGCCTCCAGGGAGGCATACTGCTTGCGTGGGGGCTCAGCATCCCAAGAGCAAATGTTCTAGAAACAAGGTGGAAGATGAATGGCCTTTTCTGATCCAGCATTGGGGGTTCACACAGCATAGCTTCCACCAGCTAGAAGAGTCCCAGGCCAGGAGAGGGGGCATAGATTCCAGCTCTTGATTGGAAGAGTGTCAAAAATGTACAACCATATTCTCAAACCACCGTGCATACTAACTAACTCAAGTTACATCCACAGATTGTCTTCTCTTCCTTCTCTGTTCTACTCTCCCCAGCGCCCTGACTTCTGTTCCTAGAATCACTTCCCCAGTCGACCTGACTCAAGCCCTTGCCTCCAGCTCTGCTCAAGGGACACCCAAGAGAAGACGTTGTTCATAGCTTTAACCTCAAAAAAAAAAAAAAATGGGGGATGCTCCAGGCGGAGAAGACGTGATTGGGTTTAGACAGAAATGAATTCTAAATGGAGCCTACTTCCGTTGAAATGTGCGATGGTCTCTGGGACCAAAGGAAACTCACCCAAGGATATACTGTGACATAATTACCCACGCTGCTTTCTTTCATACAACTTCTCGGGCCTTCCAGTTTTCTCTTTCCCTTCGTGGCTGTCTGCTTTCCCGAGACAGCACGATACATGGTGGGGGAGGGGATTCACAACAACCTTCGAGGTCTCTGCTTTATGAAGAGAAAGAATGGTGTGCGCATGAGCATTAACAGAGGTGAAAAACTCCCCCTCTTTTGATTTCGCTCCACCCACCCTACGACAGCATGGCAGGATTTGGGTTGACTCAAATAGGATCCCCATTTAGAAACCAAAAGTCCTCTGGGAAATTTTTTTTTTTTTTCTCTGCAGGTGAGTCACTTTTCTCTCACCCACGTTGAACCTATAAAATTCAGAATAGGTCAAACGTAGCAGCAATTCATTTCAAAGTATCCCACCATTAACAACGGGTATTTCCAGGCCTCACGTCCCTGCCCTTTCTTGAAACTAGCCTGCAGTATTTTCGTAGCAAAGAGAGGTTAGCCTGCTTTCAATCTCCACGGGTTCAGAAATTGTTTCCAAGAAACCCGCCGGTTGATTGGTGACCAGTACGTGTTTGTTTCTGGTTTTGTTTTCATTTGAAGTCGGCTTGCCCAAAGCATTTTCTGGCATCTTCCAGCTCAGCCTGATAGTTGTTGATGCAGACTGTGGCTGAAATCACGACGACAGAGGGTAATGGTGATGCTGATGGAGGCGGTGGCGGGTCCCCCCACACTGGGGAAGACTCGGGGAGACAGAAGATATTAGCTGCAGATGGCTTTACTAATGCAAAGTATTCCTTTTACGCTTTAATTCCCTGGTGTGCCTGCTTCTAGCTTCCACCTCACTGAGGTCTTCACAGATCATTGCTTGAGAACCGAATTTGAGACACTGAACCATCCAGAGACACAGGAACCCTTCTGATACCTACCAACCCAACATGAAGGCCACATTACTGGGCCAGGGTCTCCTTGAGTGAGTGGTGCTTCGTATCGTGGAGGTCTCTAGGGGAAGCACTGCCTCAGGCCAAAAGGAATCATTAGGGATTCCCAAGTTGAGTCAATTGTGGAACTTTTGGGGGAAAAAAGTCCCTGCCTAAAGATTCACCATGTAGGTGAATCCCCTTCATTAAAAATGAGCCCTTTTTGGGGGCGCCTGGGTGGCTCAGCGGGTTGAGCGTCCGACTTTGGCTCAGGTCACGATCTCGCAGTTTGTGAGTTCGAGCCCTGCGTCGGGCTCTGTGCTGACAGCTTGCTCAGAGCCCGGAGCCTGCTTCGGATTCTATCTCCCTCTCTCTCTGCCCCCCCCCCCACCGCCCCGCTCACACTCTGTCTCTGTCTCTCTCAAAAATAAAGAACCATTAAAAAAAATAATAAAAAAAATAAAAATGAGCCCTTTTTTTCTGCTCTCAGAGGGGACCAACCCCTGGGAGCCCATGGCATCACAAACTGACATCAGCCTTCACAAAACCTCCTCACAGTGGGCTCCCAAGGTAGAGACTTGCTTTTGCCCTGTGCGGGAAGGGCCACGGGACCTCTGGGACTACAGGGCTTTCATGTAAAACAGAGTGGTCAAGTTCACAAGCCATCGCCATGAGCCAGGCCATCAGCTGAAGCAAGAACGAGATGGGTGTAGAAATAAATGTATCGATCAGCCTCCACCTGCTCACTTCTTTTATTGGAGACTATGATGTAGGGGCTGTGGTTTTTAAAGTCAGTGCAGAATAGAATCATGTCAGCTGGTATCGAATGGATCCCCAAAATAACCTTGCTGGAAACGGATCATTTGATAAAATATTCTTAAAGAGTTTCAAGATTCATAATGAGGTTTTTTTTTTTTCATAACAAACTTGGCAGAGTTTTTCTCCAGTTTCCAGTTTTCCAAGTGTGATTATTTTATTCCAAATTACTTTTAAGTTTGCAAAATGAGCTCGATGCTTACCTTCCCCCTGTGCTGAATTGTCTCTTTTACATTTTGCAGTTAATTTTAAGCCTGAGATTGATGACTTCTTTAGTGCTGAGTCACTAGGACAAGAATGGCTAACTTTTCAATTACATGTGGGCAAAATGGGAAGTCCGGAACTAATATAGGGGCAACATTCAGCATTTTCCTTAAAAGACTAGAAATGGCAAGCGGTGTTGACCAAGAGCATCTCTGAAGATCCCCAGGGAGGGTCTTCCTCTCGTAGGTTTTTCCTGGCAATAGGAAAAGAAAGTTTGGGTATCTTTTTAATTAACTATGTTTATCTCTCCAGGTAGACCAAATATTCTGTGAATTCAGTGTCTCATTCTTAACATCTTAGCACCATCCGTTATTCCTTGAACCTGAGAGCAAGAAGTCCTAAGTAAATTCTTGCTGACAACTTGATTAATAACTCTAAGAATCAGGAGGTGACAGATCTTGGTGGGAGCTGGGAGCGCTAAAAAAAGAAGGAAGAGCCTTGCTTTCATGAAAAATAGCCATTCTGGGCTGGGTTGCGTCCCCCTTGACCTTGGACCTCCAGCCTCCAGAACCATGAGAAAATAAATGTCTGATATTTAAAGCCGCTAGTACGTGGCTCTTTGTCACGGCAGCCAGAGCAGAAGAATACAGAGTTATCTTGCCGCTAACTGGGGATCCAGACTCTGAAAGTTGACTTTGCTTATAGGCATGCAGCTCATGAGTAAAATATGACGTGATGTTACATCAAAGTCAAGGATGAGAGACATTTGAACTTGAACGCTCAATTTGCACCGGGTCAAAGTTGCCGTGAAATGCATTGTCCCCAAAGAGTTCCAAATGATTGATAATCTCCAAGAGTGAAAAACCAAGTGACCTTCTTTATACTAATATTTGAAATACCCTTACTCTCCTCCCACCAAGACACAAAAGGCATCTAGATCATATCTCAAACAGTGATCTGAGCAGAAATCTTAAGCCCCGAGGGATCCTGTGCGGCCTGCAAATCTGTGAGGCAGTTCATCCACAGGCACCGGGCCCTGTCCGCCTCTTCCCTCCTGCTGGATAAACCTGCAACAAGAGTCTGCGAGCCGACGAAAAACACGATGCGTGACAAGTAGGCGATGGGACAGCCCACAGCGAGCGCCTGCTGAGCGAGGCGCCGCCTCTACACCCCTGCACCACTGCTTTCCCCTCCCCACCTCCCTGCCCACCGCCCCCAGAGCACCTCCAGGCTCCCCCTCAGATCCCCGCCTGCCTCCCCAGCTCCCTGCAGTGCTCTGCAGGGCAGGGGTGAGGGCTGCGGGCTCGGCCTCCCACTCGGGGACCGTGGGGACCTCACCGCCCTCTGTGGTCTCAGTCTCCTCCTCTGTAAAATGGGTGTCCTGCTGGGCACTGGGGGCTTAACTGGGGTGCTCGGCGCTCTGTCCTGGGACCGCACCAGGATCAGCTCAGCCCACCCGAGCTCCCGTCACTTCCTCCAGGGCAGGCTCCCCAGCCCGGCTTTGCTCCCACAGCTCAGGCCTCCTTTCCTGCCCCCACGGCCCACGTGCTACAGGCTCCTTACTATCAGCGGACGTGCACACACACCTAGACCCACACACCCTTAGACACACACACACATCTAGACACACACGCATCCGTGGAGCTTGTAGCCGCCACCATGGACAGTGCGGGTCCAGCTGCCTCCCTCCCCCACTGTCACACTGTGCTCTCCCTCCGGGGGGTCTCAGCCTCCCCATGACTTCAGGAGCGACGTACAGGCAGGTGACCCCTTCACCACACGCAGCCCAGACTGGACAGCTTTAGACCTGTGTGTCCACGTGAACGTCCCACGGTCACCCCCAGACGTGGCCTCTCTGGATGTCCCCCCTCACCGGCCGGTGACGCCATCCACCGGGTCCTTGCCGGGTCCTGGGCATCTCTCCTGTCCCCTCCCCTCCCTCGAATCCCAAACCTAATTCCCGCTGCGTCGGCTCCTGGGTATCTCTGGACCCTGCCCCGCCCCCCCCCCCCCCCCCCCCCGCTGCCATCACCCTCCCAGCTCGGGGGACCGCCTCTCTCACCGCGTGACAGCCTCGCCCCTCTCACGGATCGCCCTGGGCACACGCTCCGCCCACTCCACACCACCAACGCGGCCACCACGTCCCACCCCTGCTGAGCATCACGAGGCCTCCAGGCTGCTCCTAAGGACCCTGGGTGCTCCCGGCGTGGCCCCGGGCCCTGCGCCGTCCGCCCCCGCGCCCTCCCCTCCACCGCCTGCCCTCTGCCCTCAGCGTCCTCGGACGTCGCTTCGCCGCCACGCGCCGCTTTCCTTCCCGAGCTGGCTGCACCCTGGTGCCTGCGGGCCTTTGCACGCCGCGCCCCTGCTGGAACCGCCTTTCGTCGCTCTGTCCGGCAGGCAGGGTCCTCGCTGTCCCACCGGCCCCGGCGCCGCGGTCCCGCTCCCCGGAAGCCTCTCCTGGGCGGGGGTCTCCTCCTTCCTGCCGTCCAGACTCACAGACCTCCCCCGAGGCGGCACTGCTGCCCCCTGTCGTCGTTCCCGAAAGCAGAGGACGGTGGCCGCCTGGCCCACTGCCCAGGGCAGCGCCCAGCACGTGCTGGGGGTGGGGGTGGGGCTCAGCACGTGTCTGCTGAACGAGCTAAGGTGTTATTTCCCACATCTCAGCTCCCCAGCTCGATCGTGAGCCTCCGAGAAGAGAGCCGGGACGCCCACTCTCTGGGTCCCCACGTCCCCCGCTCGCGGGTCACGCACGTTTGGCGGGCGATCGGCCAGCTCGGGCCCGCGGTCTCCGCGTTGACTGTTACCTGCTGCTTGTGCAGACCAAGGGCAGCGTCGGACACGGGACAGAAGAGCGACGCACGCGGGGCGCCGGGGCGGCCGGCTGAGCGGACGCGAGCGCAGCCCGGTGTCCTGTCCACGTCAGAAGTGATTTAACGAGTGGGGGGCGTCTGGGCAGATGTCACAACCTGTGCGATTCTTTTTCACGTCAACGCTCCAGACGGGGGGAGGGGCTGTCCTTCTGCAGCGGGCCCTGCCAGGGAAGAGCGACCAGAGAGAAAAATGCTCGCTGCCTCTCTCCAGCTCCTCGAGTCTTGACCGGATCGTTCGGAGATAATTGTCTGTGCGGCGGGGAGGCGCAGGAGAGGCCCCGACGTCAGCCGAGCCCTAGGCCTGCTCGAAAAATATGGGCGCTTGGGTCTCGAGGCGACGGTATTGATTTGTCCTCTGGCTGACGTGCGGGATGTGGAGACATGACTCCCTGGGGATTAACACGAGGCGCCCTGAGTGCCTGGCGGGGCTCTGACTGCTCCACAGACCTGCTGAATCTGGGCCTGGGGTCTTCCTCCTCCCGCCAGGGGTCCTCCCACAGATGGGGCAAGGATTAGGCCTGTGGCCAACCAGGCACGGGGGTAGGCGATGATCGCAGACGTCCTGGTGGCCGATACGTCCCCGTGGCTGACCGTCTGCCTGGCCTGGAGGAAAGGGTCAGCCTTCCTGGGTCAGCACCTGCCGCTCGGCCCCCACTCACCCCTCCTGCACTGCTTGGGGTCGGCCCAAGGCCTGTCCTTTCTCTGTGGCTCAGTCTTCCCACCGGCCAGATGGGAAGATTAATATCACCCCCTGCATTATCTCAGAGCAGATGGAAATGTGAGATCCCAGCAGGGGGATCCATGGGGGAGAGCCATGAGGAAGGTGCAAAGGGCCAGCGCCTAGGGCCCAGGCTGCATCCTGTAGAGATATGAGGTGAGATTGCTTTGATTCATTTCAAAATTAAGCTCATTAATCATAGTAAATTGCTGAAGGATCAACGGTTGTTTCTGTCTGTCCACCCTCCAGCCACCATTTGTTCCCCATGTCGTTCCATTTTTCCCCTGGGGAAGCGTCTCTCTCCCCATTCCCAAACATCGTGGCAATTCCCAGGGCTGACCCCCCTCCAGTGGGCACGTGGTCCAGGTCTGGCCCTGTAGAGCATGATATTTCCAGACTGTAGCAATTGGCTCAGGACAGAATGCACCCCAGCCTGGTCTGATGACCGCCCTGCCTCAGAACAGTCGCAAAGAAGAGCCTCTTTCTAGTAGGGCCGTGACATTGGCAAGAAATAAGCCTGGTGCTCCACTGACTAATAGCACATAGCAAATTATTCCCAAATGGAAGGGCTTCAGATAACCATTTCATGGCCTCATGGACCCTGTGATCAGGAATTCAGACAAACCAGAGCAGGATGATAGCATCTGATGCCTCAGCTAGGAAGTATCGACAGCTGAAGATGTCTCTACAGCTAGGGGCCAGAATCATCCAGAAGTATCTTCATTCAGTCTCCACCTCATGCCTGCTGAGGTGGCTGTGCTCCGGGACCTCAGTTGAAGCTGTCACCCTCAGCACCTGCACATGGCATCTCCACAGCGCTGGGCTTCCTCACGCACGGCAGTCACAACACAGCAGAATTCGAAGGCAAGTGTCCCCGAGAACGAAGCCAAAGCTGCCATGACCTAGTCTCTGAAGTCACAGGACTGCCCAGGCTCAAGGACAGAGGACACAGAGCCACCTCTCGGTGGCTGGAATGTCAAGGTCACAGTACAGATGAGCATGGGAAATAGGAAGACTGTTGTAGCCATCTGCAGACTTGATTCTAATAATATGCCAGCACCTGTATCCACCCATGCCTGAAGCCAGATACTTTTAAGAAGTAGACTTCAATTACTTGCAATTAAAAGAATCTTGATGGCAGAGGGGCACCTGAGTGGCTCAGGAGGTTAAGCATCTCACTTCGGCTCGGGTCACGATCTCATGGTTCGTGGGTTCGAGCCCCGTGTTGGGCTCTCTGCTGACAGCTTGGAGCCTGGAGCCTGCTCCGGATTCTGTTTCCTTCTCTCTCTGCCCCTTCCCTGCTCATGCTCATGCTCTGTCTCTGTCTCTCTCACTCTAAAAAATAAATAAACATTAAAAAAAAAAAAAAGAATCTGGATGGCAGAAAGGCTGTACAGGGCAATAGTTACAAGCATGCATTTTGGAGCCAGAAGACGTGACTAAATTTTGGTGCTTCCTCTTCAAGCTACTTAGCCTTGGGGACAAATTCTCACTGGGCTGGCTTTGGCTGCTTGATTAACCGAAATGATCAAAATACACATGGGGGTAGGCAAATATTTCTTAGTCTACCCATAAAAGGAAAGATTGATAAACCAAACTTCAGTGTAATTCATACCTTCCATTCATCAAAAACACCATTAACAAAGTGAAAGGGAGTGAAAAGGCAGATCTCAGATCAGAAGAAGACATTTGTGATAATTACACCTGACAATGGACAGTATGTAAAATATAGAGAAAGTTCCTACAAATCAGTAAAGAGAAGACAACCGATTAAGTAATCAATTAAGGATCTGAACGGGTTTTAAGAAAATAGGAGACCCAAATGTCCAATAAACAAACATATAAAACTAAGCTTCAGATCATGATTATAAGGGAAGCATGAATTAAAGCCATAAAAGTCCACCACACATCCACCAAATGGCTAAAATTCTTTTTTTTTTAAGTTTATTTATTTATTTTGAGACAGAGGGTCAGGGAGAGAAGGAGACAGAGAATCCCCGGCAGGCTCCACGCTGTCAACACCGAGCCCAACACAGGGCTCAATCCCACGAACCCGTGAGATCATGACCTGAGCCGAAATTAAGAGTCAGACGCTTAGCTGATGGAACCACCCAGGTGACCCATGGCTAAAATTCTTTTTTTCTTTTAAGTTTATTTATTTATTTTGAGAGAGAGAGAGAGAGAGAGAGAGAGAGAGAACACGAGTAGGGGAGGGGCAGAGAGAGAACGAGAGCGAGAATCCCAAGCAGGCTCCACGCTGTCAACACAGAGCCCAGCGTGGGGCTTGAACTCACGAACCGTGAGACCATGATCTGAGTCGACATCAAGAATTGGATGCTTAACCGACTGAGCCACCCAGCTGCCCCACGGCTAAAATTCTTAAAGACAGACACTCAGTGTTGGCAAAGATGGGGAGCAGCTAGAACTCTCATATGCTGTCGGTGGGAGTGGAAATTGCTACAACCACTTTGGAAAATGTCTGGCAACATTTCCCAAGCTGAAACTTTCACCTCCTCACTATGACCCATTCCTCTTACCCTGGAAATCTACCCCAGAGAAAGGACCACACACGACCACCAAGGGACACATACGCGCGTGTTCAAAGCAGTTGTATTCCAAAACAGAAAAAAAAGAACTTTAAAATGCCCATTAGGCAGTAGAATGGAGTCTATTCATAGGCACAACGGAATGCTATGTTTCATAAAAAGAAGGAACTGACGCTACGAGGCACAGCACGGACATGTTTACAGATATAATGAGGAGCAAAGAAACAAACAAACAAAAAAAAACAGACACAGAAGGCAAAATATGGTATGATCTCTTTTACACGAAATTCAAGAAAAATAAAACTAATTTCAGTGATAATCTAAATCAGAATGGTAGTTAATTCTGGATGGGTGTTAAGTCAGAAGGCGTTTGCGGGGGTGGGGGGCACCTGTTTGTTGGAAATGGTCTGTATCTTTACTTGGAAGTTGGCACATGGGTGTGTGTATATATGAAAAACATGTGCCACGTTTACACTTGAGAATAGTTCGTAGCAAAGGATGTAGGTGATAGGTCAATCAAAAGGAAGAAACTTGCAGTGGGGGGGGGGGAATTGGAGCTGCTCTAAAGATCTGGGATGAAGGCTGCTGGGCAGGTGAAAACCACAGAGACCCCTGACCCACACCCCTTCCCAACCAGGCACCACAGCTCCTGATGAGGTCAACACCGTCACCCTCATTTTCCACGTGAGAAAGGAGTTCAAAACTTACATCCACACAAAAACCTGCGGGTGGATGTTTACAGCAGCTTTATTTATAAATGGCCGAACTTGGAAGCAACCAAGGTGTCCTTCGGTAGGTGAGTGGATAAATAAATTGTGATACATCGAGACAGTGGAATCTTATTCAGTGCTAAAAAGATGAGTTATTGGGCCATGAAAACACATGGAGGAAACTTAAATGCGTATTACTAAGTGGAAGAAGCCAATCTGAAAAGGCTGCATACTATACGATTCCGATTATGTGACATTCTGGAAAAGGCAAAACTCTGAAGACAGTAGAAAGATCAGTGGTTGCCAGGGACTGGAGAGGGAGGGACGAATGGACAGAGCACAGAGGATCTTTAGGGCAGTGAAGATACTCTGTGTGATGGCAGGCTGACCCGTTTGCCCAAACCTATGGAATTTGCAACACCAGGAGCGAACCCTGACCTACACTGTGGGCTTTGGGTGATCATCACGAGTCAATGCGGGCTCATCAATTGTAACCAAGGGACCACTCCCCTGGGGGGTGTTGATGGTGGGGAAGGCTGTGCACGTGGGAAGATACATCTGAACCTTCTGCTCCATTTTGCTGTGAAACAAAACTAGTTTAAACACGAAGACTATTGCTTTAAAAAAAAAAGTCCTATCTTTATTCTCATTGGACCAACTCGGTCACATGGCCAATTCTGAACCAATTCCGGTAGCCAAGGGGAATGTCAAGCATTCATTGGCTCCGTCCTGTGTTACTGATCACCTCCCAACCGATCACAGTGGGGAGGGGAATGTGATCCCTTTGCGGACCCGTCTTCGAGTTACTAAAGGTTTTCAACCCTGAAGTATTTATTCGTTTCTCAGCAGGTTTGGGCGCTAATAGAACTCAGGGAGGACATAGAAACAGAGGACTGGCCCCCGGGATCTTCACGTTAACGTTGGAGGCAAAATGCAAACATATACACGCGCGTATACAGAGGCACATGCACACGTGCACGCACGTACATCCCTGTACATGCGCGCACACGCGCACACCTAGATGGGGGGCTTCTGGGTGCGGCTCCTTCACTTCCTGGAGGCCCCGGCCCCACTTTCTACCCACAACACCTGGTAGCGACTCCACCTGTGGCCCAGCCTGGCTGTGGATTGAGTCCACTTGCACAAACTAAAATGTCTTCCGAAAGGTGGGGTTTTTCAACTTTTGGCCAAAATCCGGAGGCCGACGTGGTGCCCAGTGAAAAAGCCACCTGTGAAAGAAGCTTCTCTGTCACGACAGGGGCCCAGAAGGTCCCCAGACAGATGGGAGGGGAGGAAGCCCTGCGGCTGAGAGCTTTGCCCGCCCCACCGAGGCCCAGCCCCTTCCTCGGTCTCACCAGCGACGCCATGCCCAGCTATGGAGTCACTTCCAGGCCCTTCCCCGAGGGGCCTCAAGGCTAACCGTGGGGCCTTTCACCCTTGGAGCCTGAAGAAAGTGTGGTGTGCCTTCTCCACTCTGCCCTCCCAGGTTTGTTTTTGTTTCTGTTGTATCGTTGGATACACAGAGGCATGGAACGGAAAAGACAGCACCTTTAAAAGTTTCGGGCCCGCAGGTCTCTCAAGTCTCCTTGTCTCTAAATTCCAGACTTCCCTTTACAACGAAAATGACGAAGCTCAGCAATCAACAGCTTTCCAAACCCCGGTTTAGCACACCTTGCCGAGCCAGCCACCCATGACCTTGAGGATGGCTTCAGAGTGCGGCCAACACCTGGTGCAGAACAAGACCGGGACAAACGCTTGTCCGTGCAGACCGATCTCTCTGGAACAGAAGCGAGCCTGCTGAAAGGGAGTTTCTCGGTGATGTGGGGGCACGACTTTCAGTCCCACATTCAAAAAATTTGTTTGTGGGAAGGGCCTGGGTGGCTCGGTCGGCTAAGCCTCTGAGTCTTTTTTTTTTTTTTTTTAATTTTTTTAAGTTTATTTATTTTGAGAGAGAGAGAGAGGGCACAAGCCAGGGAGGGGCAGAGAGAAGGAGAGAGAATCCCAAGCAGGGTCTGTGCCCCCGATGTGGGGCTTGAACTCACATCCTCGAACTCGTGACCTGAGCTGAGATCAAGAGTCAGAGGCTTAACCGACTGCACCACCCAAGCACCCCAAGCCTCCGACTCTTGATTTCAGCTCAGGTCGTGATCTCACGGTTCGTGAGTTCGAGCCCCGCATCGGGCTCTGCACACACACTGCTGACAGTGGGGTGCCTGCCCGGGATTCCGTCATCCTCCTCTCACTGCCCCTCCCCCCTTGCTCTCTGTATCTCTTTCCAAATAAATAAAAATGAGCTTAAAAAAAAAGAGGGGCGCCTGGGTGGCTCAGTCAGTTGAGCGTCCGACCTTGGCTCAGGTCATTATCTCCCGTTGGTGAGTTTGAGCCCTGCATCGGGCCCTGTGCTGACAGCTCGGAGCCTGGGGCCTGTTTCAGATTCTGTGCCTCCCTCTCTGTCTCCCCATGCCCCACTCACTCACTCTCCCTCTCTCTACAAAAATAAACTTAAAAAATTTTTTAAAAAAACCAAACAACTTGGGCTTTTGTCGCCCCCCTGAAGTGATCAGCAGACGATGTATTATCAGTGCTCTCACTCATCACCTGGAAGTGATGCAGGTGCATTTGCTCTCCCAGTGGGAGAACCAGCCCCTGGCAAAGAAACTCTGCTCCAGGGACTGAACAGTCCCAAACTGGGCTCCGAGACTCAACGCAGGCTGTAGTGGGAACCGTGCCCACAGAGCACCAGAGAGCATGCCTGCAACTCTCCCGGCCCTAAACTCTCCTCCTCGAGGGAGCAGTGACTCTTCTAGCATTTTCGCCTCACAAGTGCAGAGCCAAGGGCTGGTTCCCCCCCAAGCGGATCTGGATGGGGTCTGTGCCACTTGGGAGGCGGGCGATCGAGCAGAGCCATGCCCTTGTCCAGGATAGATCTACTTCCTGGCTTCCCTTCTCCCTGCCTCCCCAACAGATTTCCCATCTAGATTGGTCGCAGCCCTTCGCGGGATCTGGTGAAATACCCAAGGATCTCACCCTGATGAATCCCAAAGGGTCACTTAGAAGCTGGAGAGTGTGGAAGTCAAGGGGACTATTGTCTCATCTCTGAGGGCTGAAGACAATCTTCCTCCTTGTCCCACAACACATTTGTAGCGAACAGATAGAGTTACCAATTGTCAGAAAATAAGCAGCCCTCTTGGGACGGGCACTCAGCCCTTGCCGAGCTCAGCACCATTCATCATCGAGCATCTTGTCTCGCGGGGACGTCACATCCACGCTGGCTTCTCAGCTTACGGCTCCTCGGTTATCTCCCTGAAACAAATGCCCTTAAATTGATTCTGCAGAATCCCATTCTGGAACTTGCCATCACTTCTAATGAATATAAATTTCCATAAGAATTTTTTAAATTGCTCCCCGGCATTACGGATTCACAGCATCCGTGTTATAAATTTCACAGGTTTCCAAACCTGAGTATATCAAAACTGAAAAGACCGGAGCTTAAAATTACAAGAACTGAATCATTGTGTTCTCGGATGCTTAGGGAAAAGCATTTAATTGGAGTAATCAACATACAGTAATAAAATAATTTTTATAGTCATTCATGATATTCACTTGTGAGGACACTCAGTTGAAAACCTATTGATTGACCAAACATTAAACTTTCTGACGACTATTTTTGAACAACTACTCTGTGCAAAACACGGTTAGGTGTGACGAGGTGTCCAAAGCAAAGTGATACAATTCCCTCAAACTCAGCAAACGAGGACAAGTCCCGGCCACGCCCCAAGGATTCTGCTAGACTCTGAGACCCAGTGGTGAACAACACACAGATCTGGTCACGGCCGGGATGAGGGGCCAGAGTAGGGCATCCGCCAGGCGGCTCTGAGTAGAGGCTTTGTGCTAAATAGGACCCGAGACAGCCTGGGACACAGGCCGAGGTGGGCAACGCCTTCGCTTCCCGCAAGTTCTGCGCTGCATGGAGCCCCGGCCCCGGGATCCGGGCCCCTCGGGACAGAGCGGGCTGTGCCCCGACTCGCTCTGAATGCGTGCAGGACACTGAAACTCCCTGTGCCTCAGTTTCCCAATCTCTGAGAACGGGCACTACTTGTACCCATTGATTGCAAGTGAGACAGCCGTGGAAGGAGCTGCCGTGGGCTGTGCCCGGGCCACCGTGGCTGTCCCCACTGCAGGGTGGCGGGAGGGTGGGGTTTCCTCCGGCCGCGCTGGTAACTCCGTCGTACTCGCAGCCGGCAAGGGCATCCTGGGTGCAAAAGGGCCCCCCCGGGAGGGGACCTGCGGGCGTGGTGCCAGGCTGGGAGCCTCCCAGGCCGGCAGCAGTCCCAAAGCCAACAACCCGCAACGCGTGGCTGCAGTGTCCTCTCTTCCCTGGGCCGCGGCCACGCAGCGTGGGGGAGGCTCGAAGGGCAGAGTCGGGGTCAGAGCGGTGGCCCCGCTGGCCGGACCCAGTCTGCTCCAGAAGGCACTAAGCAGATACGAAAGTTGAATACAGGTTAACGTGGAACTGAGAGCCGCAGCCGGAAATCGTAGAGACTCGGGCTCAGACAAGGCAGGGGCTCAACCCGGGACGGTTTTGCACACGCACCCCAGACAGGTGCGCCTGGAGACATTTGTGGTTGTGACAGGCGGGGCGGGTGCTCTTGGGATCTGCTGGGTACAGACCCGGGATGCCGCTCAACGCCGATTAGTTAATATCTGGGTCTCCTGCCCAGGGGTTCTGATTTGCTGAGTCTGCCATCCAACGTGGGCGGCAGGAACGTTCAGAGCTCCCGGGGGGTTACGAAGTGCAGCCCAGGAGGAGAGCCACGGCCAGACCCAGGCCTAGAAGAAGAAACGCAACTCACACCGTCGCGGCAAGCCAGCCCCCTGCGGGCTCCAGCGCCTCCCCACTGCAGACGCGGGGACCTCGCGGCCACACTCTGCCCCCAGCACCTCCCCTCGGAATCGGGAACATGACCTCTCTCTGATCTTCAGGAATCTTCTCCCGCCTTGCCCGCTCTCCACCCTCCCCGTCCCCTCTAAACTCTCCAGGGGGCTGAGTCCTTCCTAAACGGGAAGGGCAGCTGCCTGTGCCCTGGGACGGTGCCTGTGACAAGATAGCCACACCTGGTGACCTCCTGGGGACAGGTCGACAGGACCATGGGCAGAGAGACACATGCACCTGAGGCCTCCAGTGTGACCCTGCCTCCGGGAAGCACGTGACACCAGGCCAGCACACAGCAAATGGGACCTTCCGTGACAAGTCTGGGGGTGCTGAGGAAGTCGGAGAAGAGCAGGCGGGAGGACAGTGCCACCCAGCCCAGACAGTCGCCTCCCGTCCTAGAAGGCCCTGAAGGAGATTCCCAGAGCAAGCACATGCCCGGGCCCCCACGTGACCATTTTCCTGGAAAGCTCCTCCTGACGGTGACCCTCAGCCCTCTGGCATTTCAAGATGGTGACCACTGGGTCATGGCCACCTCCCTTCTGCTCCACTCGGCGCCCTGCCCTGGCCTGTGGGGCCCTGCGGTATGTGGCAGACGGGTCGGCCGGCTCCTCCAACCTCCTCCTCTCCTTCACACGGCTCCAGCTGCCCCGGCCTCCTGGCTGCTCCTCACCAAGGACCACCAAGGGCTCTCCTGCCTCAGGGCCTTTGCACCTGCTCCTCCCTCTGCTTGGTGTGCTCTTCCCAGGACTGGCTCTCCTCTCACGCATAGGACCCTCCCCGCCCTCATAGGGGACCTCCTCCATCAGCTCTGCTGTCCCTTCTAGCAATAATCACCTCCCTACACATCATACAATGATTGGTTCAATGACCACTGCCTGTCCTGAGTCGAGAAGGTAGCCTCTGTGAGAGCGGGGACGTTGCTTTGTTCCCCGCCCTGTCCTGGCATTCGGAGCAGTGCCCGCAGGCGATGCCCAGGAAACACCTGTCAGTGAATGACTCAGAAGCGGGGCCGTCTCCCTCTCACCTCATGAGTCTGTCTCTCTTATGCCGATTTTGAGCGGTTTTCAGACATCATGCCCTGTCTTTATTGATTCCTAGATCATAGAGCCTCAGAGCACGTTGCGCAACGAACACCACTTTGCAAACAGGAAACCGGAAGGTGGCTTCACCTTGTGTCCAGACGGGCAGGAAGGCTCTCCAACCCCTGAGAAGGGCCCCCCGTCCTGGTGGTGCCTGGGCTCCGGCTCCACGCGGGGGCCCCGCAGTGCCTGTCATTCGGGGATTCTGCCCCTTCCCGGCTCTCAGCAAGCCAACAGCTCCCTCCCGGCTTCCGTGTCCATCCGTCTAAGCAGCAGAAAAATTAAAAACAAGTGAAACGCACTTAAGAGAATGCCTCCAGGAGTTAGCGGGCGCCCTGCTGAAGAGAATGGGTTCCTTTTGGGGTCTCTGTGATGATCAATTATTTATTGAGCCCTGATTATGTTCCTGGCGCCACGAAGACAGAAAGGAGACAGGGTCCCTGCCCTGGGGGCTCCCAGGGAAGAAGGGAGAGTTTGTGGAGCTAAAAAAATGTTCCAGCTGAAAAGACAGCGACGCGTCATGGCTAGAGGCTGCTCTATGCCTTTATTAGATCTTTACTTTTAATGATGTTCATTTAGTTTTCTGATCTGAGAGGTAAAGGAAAGTTTATAGGAACATAATATATTGCTACAAAAGAGAGAAAAAGTAAAATCCAACTCTGGTATTTTACCGCACGTATAAAAAGTCTCCTTAGTGTGTAAAGTAAGGATTTAATCTGAATATGTACTCTTCAGATTCTGCCTGGATTTGTCCCTCACGTTATATCACACGCAATTCTCTGTTCCGTGACATCAGAGGCATAAATGTTAACAGCTAGAAACATTCCATCACGCAGACGGCAATGATTCCCCTCCTGCACGAGCGTAAGGTTGTTTTCTCTATTTTGTGCTAGTTTGTTGGAATAATGTAAAAAAACCTTGCCATAAACATCCTTACTCGGGAGTCTTGGATAGCTTTTGTGATAATTTAAGTGCCTAATGGGGAAGCGGAACTTCTTTGTTCCTAAGCCCAAGTGGGAAGTAAATCCCAAGGTTTCCCAGGGTTCCGTGTGCAGGGCCGAGGGTGAGTGTGAAGCGTGTGCAAGCCCCCCGGGGCCACACGTGGGCACCGAGAGCCGTCACCCCGGGAGGGCCCCCCCCCGGTACCTCCTCCCAGCTGGTGGGTGGGGGCACCTGCCGGATCCCACCTTCCAGCCTGAGGAAGCAGAAGTAAAGGGCATGACCGCGGGAAATGTAAACAATCCAGTGCAAATTCGCTTTTTAAAATATAGCAGCTCATATGTTCTTTTCTTGTTTTTAAAAAATGTTTATTTACTTAGAAAGAGAACATGGGAAAAGCAAGGTGGGGGTGGAGAGAGAGAAAGAGAGAGAATCCCAAGCAGGTTCCATGCTGTCAGCTCAGACCCCACTCGGGGCTTGATCCCACGAACCGTGAGATCATGACCTGAGCCCAAATCGAGAGGTGGACGCTTAACCGACTGAGACACCCGGGTGCCCCGCTTTTCTTATTTTTTAGCTCCATATAACAAAGTGTGTCTTCTCCGGGGAGGTCCGTGAGGCTCTGAGCTCCTTCCAAGAACAGACACTCCACGGAGGGAGACACCAGCCTCTGGTGCTTCCGTCTCCTCCCGAGTGACGAGACACAGGGCCTCCTTGGGGTTGCCTGGGAGGGAGCCACGTCACCAGGGATGTTTCTCTCTCTGGCTCTCCTGTAGCAGACAGAAGAATGGTGGAAAATTGGACACCTCCGGCTTAAAACTCGCATCTCACTGGAGCTGACTGTTCTAAGAGACCAGCTCCTATAGTCCTAAGTTCATCTGATTTAATATAAAAGCTCAAACTTTCAGCCTGAAAGCTTAATACAGAACTGTACTTCTGCAGACTTATCCTTGAACGATGGTTCGCAGGTGTCTTTTCCTATCAGAACGAGCCGCTCTGGCCCCGGGTCTGCATCGAAGGGGGCAAATGCACTGTCACAGCCACATCTTCTTCCAGAAGAAAAGACTCCATGTGGCTTCACAGTCTTTAGGCCCCTTGTGACAGATCCTGAGGAGGTGACACATCTTGATTGCATGTAATAGAAAGACAACTCAACCTAGATTTAAGAAAAACATTTTCAAATTAACGCATTGGTTCATTAGCAGAGAACTCCGGGGGTAGTGTGGGGTTCAGGCACGGGTGCCTCCAGGACCCCACTCTCTCCATTATTGGCTCTGACTTCAGGGGTCTGGGCTCCTTTCTTGAAAGTCTCCCACTGCGGCAAGAAGCTGCTGGCGGGTCCGGGGTGGCACCTTCACACCTCCAAATCCACAACAAAGAGCGTTTCACCCCTGCTGCAGAGCTGAGAGAGGAGCTCCTACCTTTCCTGTGAGTCTTTATCCCCCCACAGCCTGTACTTACATTTAAAACGAGGCGCTGCTACAATGGCTGCATAATTGCCCAGGGACTCGGGGTGCAGACTAGTGTTTTTAGATACAGATGATTCTAGTAGCTCTGTGAACCGTCGCTTCATTCTACTGAGCGTCCACGGAGCTATAGAGCCGCGGATTTTCCCAGCCGTGTTTCCAACAACTGTCAACGACTCTTACGACAACTGTCTTCAGCCCCTGTGCATTCGCCTGCTTCCCTGCTCCCGCTCAGATCAGCTGGTGCTGTTTCCTCTCTCTCAGGCTCAGTCCAGTTCCCTCCCCGAGGAATCTGTCGTTGAACAAATGTGCAGAACGAGGCGGCGGGGCGTTTAGGATGCTTTCAAGATACAAGTGAAGAGACGCCTGCAGGGCCACCTTCCCGTGTGACGGGCACTGTCCTCGCGGCTCAGATGGCTGCCCTCGCTCCCCAGACGCTCGCGGGGGACCTGAAGCCCAGTGGGCGGCCTCGGGCCACAGGGGAGCCCGGTGGTTTCCCTGCTCCCTCCCTGCCGGCCCCTCACACAAGGTCCACACAGAGGTGCAGCTTAGGTCCAGAAAGGTCAGAGCCCAAGGTCACCCGAAACAACAGGAAGTTTGGCGCCCCTGTGGAATCCCAGGGGGACAATGAGAAAGGAAGGTAGGAGGCGCCCTCTTGACAGCACAGAGGCCGCAGGTGTGCAGCGAGTGAACCATACGGCACCTGCTGGGTGAGCCAGAGCCGCCAGGACTCTGGAGGACGAGGGACAGCCACGACACGGCGGCATCTCCACAGCAACCCAGGCTCTCGCCCCCGGACTCGGACTTCATGGTGACAACCGTTTGTTATCAGGGTGACGCCAAGGCGAGACCCAGGGGGATTTTAGCCCCTGTCCATTCCCATCACACCCCCAAATTCACCCCCAATAAGCAGAGAGAACCTCTGGGAAAGAGCAACAGAGAAGCCCCCTAAAGCCCCTTCTGGTCCAACTGCCTGAAGCTTCTTCCTCTACGGAAAGTCTGTAGCTGTGTGCCCTCCGGCTGGCTGCAGAACCTCTCTGAGCTCCATCTCCTCTGTCCAGGGAGGATAACGGTGGTGATGCTCTCCGGAGCTGGCAGCGTAAACCGTGAGATGGTGTGACAGAGCAGCCCAGCCCGACAGCACCTCTGGGGAAGCACTTGGGGGGGAGACGTTCTTGTCAATTCTCTCTCGACTCCTAAAGTGGAAAAACAGAGCTGTGCCCCCCCTCCTGCTTCCAAGAGGAGCAGCGATAGTGATGTTGACAGTCATCCAGTCATAAACTCTACACAAGGACAGTCATCAGGAGGGGACACGGGTGGATCCTCTCCAGCGAAGGTGTCAGGATGAACGAGGAAACAGAGTGATGTATAATCCGAATTGGAGACTGACCTCCTCTGCTAGTTTCCTGTCACCGGGAAGAGGCCAACTCCAACCTGCCGCGTGCTTAGTGAAGCAGCTCGGAAAAGTAGAAAGTGAGCTGACATCATGTGGTCCAAGCAGATGTTCTTGGCATCAGTGGGACTTGGTGAGCCCCGGAATGTCTGATTAAAGAAAAGAAAGAACACTAACAAAGCCTGGGCACAACGGCACCGCCCCCACTGGACGCAGACAACACAACCCTGGTGCCTGCCCCTTGGGAACATTGGCGACATGACACGGTGGTCGGGGACACGGTGTCAGACATGAAGACGCTCCGAGGGGTAGCGGGAAGTGTGGTGTGCCGGTGGAAGACGGGCTCCCACCTGTGCTGAGAGCAAGGACACCCAGACCCTACCGAGCACCGCAGGGCATCCGCTGAACCTCGTAGCGGTCAGCCGCTGTCACCACTAAGCTGCGTAACAAACCGCCCAAACTCAGCTGCAAAGACTAGCAAGCATCTGTTTCTCATTCTCAAGTCTACAGGGCTGTTGGGTCCATCACATCTAGGCTGAGCCCGGCTTCTTTTCTGGGCTTCAAGCTGAGGGGTGAGTCCAGGGCTGCTGCAGCACATGTCTCCCATCTTCCCGGGACCAGTGAAGACCAGAGCACGTTCCTAACCCTAACCATGGCGAGAGCACAAGAGGGCAAGACCAGCTGTGCAAGCACGTTTCAACCCTCTGCCCACATCGCATCAGCCGAAGCAAATCACATGACCAAATTCCGTGTCGATGACACAGGACACTTCCCACCTAGAGGGACAGCCCCCAAAGTCGTCTGATAAGGGGCATGAATCAAGGAAGGAAGATGGGAGAATAAAGAGCAGTGATGTGCAACAATATAGGCTCCCAGGGGCGCCTGGGTGGCTCGGTCGGTTAAGCGTCTGACTTCGGCTCAGGTCACGGACGCGTGGCTTGTGAGTTCGAGCCCCATGTCGCGCTCTTTGCTGACAGCTCGGAGCCCGGAGCCTGCTTTGAATTCTCCGTCTCCCTCTCTCTCTGTTCCTCCCTGGCTCGCACTATGTCTCTCTCTAAAATAAATGATCGTTAAAAAAAAATTAAAAAGTATCATCAACAACAACAACATAGGCTCCCAAGGGCGTCAAGCCCCATCCTGGGCATATTTCCAAAGACACAGAATCCTGCACCGTGGGTTTTGGAGCAGCATTTCTGTTCTCCCTGCACAGATCTCCACATCTGTAACACAGGGGTAAAGATGTCACACCAAATTGTCGCACATTCGTTTGTTTCAAGTTGAACAAGCAAATGCCGGAGAAGCGTTGAGTAGGGCCGGGCACAGTGTGGACAGAAGCTACCCTGAGCTCTTAGCAGTCCTGTCGACGCTCAGGTGGTACAAACCCCCTTGAATGTCTCATTGGAGTGTCATCCCCTGGCAATTGACATGTGCTTTTCCTTGACAGTCAGGAACACTGTCAGGGGTAGAATATCCTGTCTGAGGAGCGCAGAGAACAGGTTAGGGCACTGGAGTCCCAGCCCCGCCCCCCCTCACCCCCACCCCATGGCTGTGTGATCTCCAGCATCACCAGCCTCCCTTCCCCATCTGCAGAATGGGTATCCTCAGCCTCGTGTCTGGGATGGTCAGGACTCAATGGGCTGATGTCTCAAAGCGCTCAGCACAGCCTGGCCCCGGGGGGGAGGGGGGGGGCCAGGAGGGGCCGGTAGAGAGAGCACTGAGGCAGGAGTCAGGAGCTTGGCCTCGGCTCTGCCACCCGCTACCTGGGGGTCCTGGAAAGTCCCTGTGCGTCCTGAGCCTCGCCGGTCCCGTAGGCCCAGGAGGGGACTGCACCAGTCAGGCCGCGGATGCCCTTGCAGCTTCTGGCGTCCTTGACCCACGGTCTGCACACACTGCACCAGACCCCGGGCCTGGCAGGCTCCCACAGAGCCCAGGGGCGCCCTGTTAGCTCGGGGCGGGGATGCATTTCTGCTACAAAGACTGCGTTTCACAGACAAGATTTCCAAGGGTTTTCTTTTCGCAGAGCCCTTCTCTCTCGGCGCCTGCGGGCGATTATTTACACGCGTCCGCCTGCGGGGGCCTCGCAGAGAACAAATAGGGGATCATCCTCTGCAGGCAAAGCCTTGTTCCTCGGTGCTCCCGCCTGGCCTGGGGCAGGCCTCCCCTGAGCGATGTCCCCCGACAGACCCCACACCCTGGAGGGAGACAGGAGCCAGCCAGGAGCTGGGCCAGCTCTTCCCGGGCCCACGATGGGCTCCTGGCCACCCCAGCTTCCTGTCCCCCCAGCAAAGCCGGTTTCCATAAAGCACCTGTTCCCATAAAGCAGATCCCACCAGCCCACAGTGTAAAAACCACAAATGATAAACACCACTTAACTGATCACACAAATAAGAGTGAAGTGTGTCACCACATCTAACTTGAACAAGTCTTTGCTGGGACGTGTGGATGGTCGCGAATCCCACGCCTCCCCTGCTCCGCGTTCAGAACCCTGAGGACAGGTTTGGGGACCGCAGGGGCAGTCGATGAACCTCACCGTTACTCCTGAGGCTGCAGGGAGCAACTCGACCTTGGGCCGCAAGCCCACCTCCTAATGCCACCTCCAGGAAGCAGTCTGTCTGCAAAACCAGACAGACAGGACCGGAAAGCTCCCCGCCAACTCCGTGGGCCTGGCTTGGAGCTCTGATCCACGACTACAGAGGAGGACACTTGTCTCCCAACCCCAAACCCCGGAGCTGAGACGGAAGGGAGGTCAGGCCTCCGCGGTCCCCCAGCCCGCTTGCCACGCACCCACCAGCCAGCCCATCGTCACCCGCACACCACGCGCCCAGCGGTCAGCGCGGACTTGGTGGCCGGAAGCCACGAGCGTCTGGGCGAGTGAGGGCCCAGCTGTGACGCGGCTCCTGACGAGGCCCCAGCGAACCCAGACCCTGTAACTCGCTCCTCCCCCGGGCTCGGGCGGCCCAGAGTCATTGCAGGAACAACGGCATTCAAGTACGCGAAGCTCACGCCCCGCCTCGCCCCTCGATGCCTCCCTCCAGGACACATGACACTGGGGTGACCCAAATTCTGAAAGGGCCCTCGAACTCCACTCTGAGAGAGAATGACAAAGCAATGCCAACGACTCAGACGACCCCCGGAACCCGTCTTGACTCAGAGCGGCCCCTGCCCACCCTGTTTCCGGTTCCGGTTCTCTCTGGCCGCGGGGAGGAGTCAGGGTTCTCCCCTCCCCGCCCCCCCTCCCCCCCCACACACAGGGTGAGCGGAAAGGGTCCCGAAGGCGGATTCCCACCCAACTCGGTGGCCCCAGGGGAACCGTTTCCAGGGCTGAGCAGCGAGGTGGGGTTGAGTGGGATGACGGGCGGTTCTTGGGAGGGAAACTCGAACAGACATCGTGGGTCCTCGGTAACCGTCCTTGGGACGTACTCGCGTCACGTCTGATCCTCTCGCCCAGACCGACCCGCTGCTCCAGCCGTGAGATGGAGGGAACCGGCCTCGGGCTGGCGTCACGGGCGCAGACTCGGCGACCCTGACCCGGGGAGCGACGACTGCAGGGTTGCTGGCTGTTCCATCAGGTCGCTGCCCGCAGGACAGGCCTGCTCGGAAACCACGTGACGGGCACGACGTGCTGGGCAATCGCTCCTGCCTCCTCCGGAAGGAATTCCTGGGAAATTTTAGATCCACGGTGTGACCTTATTTCGTCTTGGTGAGCGACAGACACACCCTGGCCACTTGATTGTCTGTGGTCCCCACATCCGTTGCAGCTTCGACCCCTGTGTCCCGCAGACGTCATCACAGACATTGATGCTGACACAGAACTGGTGACAGGTTCCAAGTGCCAGCAAATGCCCCACTTTGATCACAGCTTTGTAAGCCCCAGGTCATTTTTGCTGCGATTTGCTCCATCACATCACGGGCCCATCAGGAAGAGCCCATCAGGAAGAGGCAGAGTCAGTTCTAGGGCATCGACGATGGTCGTTCTTAGTAAGTCGGACGAGGTGAAGATCCCCCCCCAGCAGGAGCACGGAGCCCGTGCAGACATGACCTGGGACACACCCTGAGACCATGTTCTGTCTCCACTCACCCCAGACGGGAAATGACAAACGTTGGCTGATTACACCCAGTGGGGCCAACTGACGATGCGATCGGCCAGTTCAAGCTCAACTTGATGTCTCATCATCAAGCCGGCACAGATCCGCAGGTGCGGGCTCAGTCCAAACCTGGGAGCAGCGGTTCCAGCCAGGGGAAGTCTGCACCTGGGGCACACGGGGCAATGTCTGGGGACAGTTTTGGTTGTCACCACATGGAGGGATACAAGTGCATCTAGAGGGTGGAGGCCGGGGATGCTGCTCAACACCCCACGATGCACAGGACGCCCCACGACGAACCAAAGCGGGTCCTGCCCGGAATGTCAACAGAGGCACGAGTGAAAAGCCCTGATTCACAGCCACGGTCAACATTTCATTCCCTGGACGGATATTGCCAGGAATGACACACAGCTGGTGGTCCGGCTTTTCATCGGGCACCACGGGCATGAATTCATGCGCAACGAAAACCATGCGTAAATCAATTGTTTGCTCTCCGGCTTCGTCCTACTGTAATCTTCTCCTTCCCACTTTTACTTTTTGTCACTGGAGAAATAGTGAAAAAATAAAATACGCTGGAGAGCCGATAACAATTTTGTTTTCTTCAGTGAAAAAGAAGTAATTTGGAAATGACGCATGGGAAGCTGAAAATCAGTGAAGAAAGAAGACGTGGGCTCATCAAACGGGCATCGTCCCAGAGAGGGGCAAAGAAAAGTCTCCGTGAGCCCTGGACAGTCGCATGAGTCAGCACGCCCGAGTGAGGCAGGGGCAGAGGCCGCGGGAGGACCCAGGGAAAGCAGGGCTGTGTGAGGCGAGTCAGAGCTTCCCAAAGTGCAGGCCATGCCTCCTTAGTGGAGCCTGAGATCAGTTTCATGATGCGACGCTGACCAAACCAGCATTTTAAGATGTGAAATAACAAAACCGAGTAGAAAATATCAAAGGGTATAGCTAAGGTAAATACTGTTTTGTGAAATTTTAGTTTCATAGCTTATGTGTGCATGTGCATGCCAGGTCTTGTAAAATATATTTCTTACCATGGGTTGTGGGGAAAATGGCTTGAAAAACACTGGACTGAGGGGTGCCTGGGTGGCTCAGTCAGTTAAGCGTCCAACTTTGGCTCAGGTCATGATCTCATGGTTTGTGGGTTCGAGCCCCACATCAGGCTCTGTGCTGACAGCTCGGAGCCCGGAGCCTACTTTGGATTCTGTGTCTCCCTGTCTCTCTGTCCCTCCCCCACTTGTAGTCTGTCTCTCAACGATAAATAATAAACATTAAAAAAAAAAAAAGAAAGAAAAACACTGGTGTGGCTGAAATGATGGAAGATTTGGCAAGAACTAAGTATCTGTAAGTGATTTTTTAAGTAAAAAAAATAAAGGAAATTACTAACTCCAGGGAAAACGAAAGATGCAAAGGAAAGAAAATGCGATCATATCACAACTGACTTTGCAGGGAATAACCTCTCCCTGGTCATATGACATAAATGTGGATTATGACTTGACTGAAACTGTGACTGACCCATGGAGGGGGGTGGGAGGCATGGTGCAGGTGGAGTGGAGACCTCACCCCTCATCTAGGGGGGCAGAGAGATAACAACACAACATAAAAGCTCCATGAAGGTCTTACCGTTCCAAGATTTGGAATTAACTTGCAGAACAGCTAAGGGAATGCTTGTGGATGTCTCTGGGAAAAGGTGGACAGCGAAAGGACACAGTCCATAGTATTTCACTCGGTGACCACGTATCTCTCTATTTCAAAAGATCAACTCCAATGCAGGGAAACTGAGGACCAGTGAGGGTGTGGGGAGGTTGTCAGAAAGAGCCCAGGGACCCAGGTGGATTTTGCTTCCATGACTGACAACTGAACAGCCTTACACAAGTCCCTTCCCAGCTTTTCACTCCAGTTCACCAATCCCTGAAACGGAGGTCGGTCCACATCGTGTTGACTGTTGTTCACCCTGTGGTCTGCATCTTACTGTGACATAGCTAGAAATTCGGAGCCAACCCACTTTGTCTCCATGTCAAGCAACGTCAGCAAAGTGAGCACAGTGCCTGGGAGAGCCGCATCAGGAAGCGTGGTGGGTTCCATCAGTGTGGGTGGAACATGCAGGTGGCCTTGGGCCCCTACAGTGACGAGGTCCTCTTAACCATGACTTACGGACGTGCTCATCCGTACCCCTCATGATAGTGTCAGAAAGGATCCTCTCCTAAAAGGTTAATTTTCACAAAATGCAGGATGCAGGCCCCTGGTGGTAGAGTCCTGATCTATGGGAGTCCACAGAAGCAGCACAGGTTACTGGTGGTCCCTCGATATCTATCATCCCCGTTGTGGAATATTAGAAGTCCCGGTTTTCAGGGCACCTGGGTGGCTCAGTCGGTTAAGTGTCCGACTTCGGCTAAGGTCATGATCTCGAGGTTCGTGGGTTCGAGCCCCACATCGGACTCCGTGCTGACAGCTCGGAGCCTGGAGCCTGCTTCGGATTCTGTGTCTCCCTGTCTCTCTGCCCCTCCCCTGCTCACGCTCTGTCTCTCTGTCTCTCAAAGATAATAAATAAACATTTTTAAAAACGTAAAAAAATAAAATAAAAAAGAAATCCCAGTTTTCAGCCGGGCACGTGGCATTCCAGAACAAACCCGAATTTCCCACCTGATCAGGTGCAGCTGGAGCGCTCCTCCCCCACCCCCCTTTTCCTCCCTCCTGCCTAATGTGACCCGCACGTTGCACCAGGTGAACAGGAACAGCGACCTGAAGTGGCAGAGCACCGAGGGAAGAAGGTCCAGACACCCCCGTGGTGCCGCCCGCCCCCCCCAGCTCCGGGCCTCCCACCGAGGCTGCTGCCCGGAGGGAGACTAACTTCTGCCTCGTTCAGCCACTGGCACTGGGGTCCCTGCACCAGCCGGTGGACCAAACACCCAGAAGTCAGGGGGTGCATTTTGTGCTTTGACCGTTACCTTTTCACGTCAAGGTGAGCTAGGGGGAGAATCCCAGCTTGTCATCCGGCCCGTGATGCCATGAGGACGGGGGAGGGGGTGGAGGCAGGGGATACCGTAACGCGTGAATTTATTTAAGAAAACCGGGAGCTGCTTCGGCGTAAAGGAGATCTTCAGTAAGATAATGACACGGCGTTACACGGTCTGGCAACGATTCTGAAGGGGACCCCGAGGGACCAAAGCTTGGGAAACTCTGTGCCTGACAGAGTCCGTCTCCTTGTGGCTCCGTGGACAGCCGGTCCCTTGCAACCACGTCCACTCGGAAAGGCGACCGGAGGGAGCAGCAAAGCAACCAGGGTCAGGGTCAGAGGCACAGACGTCCCCTCGGGAAAGTGGGAGCAAAGCACACGAGGATCGGGAAGCACTGAGGCCTTGGCACTTCTGGTGACCGTTCCTGCCTGTCGTGGGGCCTCAGCACAAAGCCCCCGGGTGCCTGGCGGGCCCCAAGGTCCCCGACCTGCAGCTCCGATTTTTTGCCACATCACGTCCCTGCAAATTCCAGCTCCGACTTTGCTGTGCGTGGCCTGACCTCCGAGGGTCGCTTTCTGAATTTGCTCGCTAAGGCCTCTGCTGCTGACCCTGCATTAAGCCCCTGGTCTCCCTGCCTGCTCGGCCCCCCTCCAGGAGCATTCACACAAAAGGTCTCATTGTCCCCTAGCCTCAGACTCAGACGCGCTCGGGCCTTGACTTTCCGCAAACGCCCACTGCCTGCCTCGGATCAGAGGTCACCCCCAGCACCCTCTGCGCCTGGAGTGGCTGGCGTGCGGCGAGCAATCCCGACTTCCTGTGTGATCCCAGCTTGCCCTGGGACAGGAAGTCCGGGCTTCGCAGAAGCAGAGAGTCCACAGTGGACTGGATACAACGTAGATCGGGACGAGACAGTCCCATGGGCTCCTCCAACGAGCGGGAAGGTGAGCTTGTCCCTTTGTACTGAACAGCGCTCTTTCCCCAAGCTTAAGGGGACACGTGTGTCTTTTTTGACTGCGTCCAACGCCTTCTGGGGAGCAAAGGGGAACGCCCAAGGGGAAGCGGTGTCACCCTTCGCTTCGGCTGGAGACTTAAGATTCCCTCAATACGTATCCTCAAATCTGTGTGTGCCCGAGCGTGTTAGAGCCAGCCACCCCCGTGACCTCGGCAAGTTCCTTAACTTGTGGAGACAGTGATCGTACCACCGTGAGTGCTTGTCACAACCACGGGAGACACGGCACGAAAACCCGCGGGCACGGGAGGGCACCAAGCGTGGAGCCGGGTCCACGCTGACTTAGGTATTCCGGGAGACGTGGCCTCCGGCTTCTAGTCGGGGGAGGAAGGACAAGCCCATCTGAGCTTAAAGAAGGACACAGACCGGATCCCCCCGTCCAGCCGGGGCTCCGTCGTCTGCACAGACGGGCGTGAGGGCAAAACGGAAGCTCCTGGGCACCTCGCAGAGCAGGTCCCTCCGCTGCCCAGACCTGCACCCGCCTGCCCTCAGCCACCCCAGGTCACCGGCCAAAGCCAGTCTGCTGAGTGACCAGTCCGCCCACCGAGGAAGCCGCTCACTGGCATGAACCTGCTGACGGGCCGCTTTGCTCCAAGCAGTGACACGAATGCCTGCAGCAGAGCCTGGAAGGACCCAGGGGGTGTGACCGCTGTCAGAGCAAGGCCCGGGACAGGGACAGAGGCCGGCCTGACCCCGCGGTGGGGAATGCTGAAAGCTGCCTGACCTGGGCATTCTTACATTCGTTTTGAAGGCGTAGGCGTTTTCCCAGTACCTCCTGTCTCCGCCGGCCGCCCGCTAGGAACGTTCTCCAAGGCAGCCGCTCCTCGCCCGGCCCGCGCCCTGAGCAGGACCCCAGTGAGGCCGCGAAGCCAGGAGCCCCACTGTGGCTGGGGTGGCCCTGCGTGTGGTTTGTGCGAATTGACACGTCTCAGCTGCACTCGGTGGAGAGAAAACTCCAGGCTCCTCTGTGGACAGACCTGGATTCGACCGTGGAAGTAAGTAAGGCCCCTCCACCCCCTGGCGTCGTGGGGACTCCCAGCCCGGAGATGTTTTCAATGTCTCTCAGAGGGCCGGGACTCAGGAGTAGCTAACAAGTTACAAAACACTGTTCTCCGTTCTCTGAGACTCGGTCTGTGAAGCCGAGCACCGATCAGCATGCTGCTGCCACCGAAGCTGACTGGTGAGGAAGGATCCAGAAGGTGCTTTGCTGTCCCCTGCCCTCGGTCACAAGAGCCCTGGGACTCAGCAGGACCTGAATGCTCCCTGAAGGGTCAGCTGAAACCAGGCAGCTCTGTGCTGGGGGCATAACTGCATTGATGTAAAGAGCCTGGTGTTGGTCAGCAGCGTGGGCGGGGCTGATGCAGGGAGGGAGGAAGCGGTTGGGGGGGGGAGCGGTTGTGGGGGGGAGCGGTTGGGGGGGAGCGGTTGGGGGGGGCGGAGCGGTTGGGGGGGGCCCTCCCTCCCTGGCGCCCCAGGCCTCTCCCAGGGGCAGAGGCACCAGCCTGCTCTGCCTTCCCTGGGGCTGGTTCAAGGCCCTCCCCAAGCTCCCCACTGGGTGAGTCCAGGGAGGGAGGGGGGCGGGCCCCTGCCCTGGGTGTGGGCGGAGTTCTAGAAACCAGGCCTCAGTCCCCAGCCCAGGTCCCCATTCACCCCAGCTCAGCCACTGGAAGGGGCGTCCAACGTGCTCTGCTCATCTCAGCGGCCCTGCTGGGCGGTTTCCATGGTTCCCAGTCGGAGAAGAGCTCCCAGGAGCCCCGGGGCACAGGGTGACAGGCGCTGCCCCAGATCCCGCGAGCGGCGCACAGTGTGACATTAATGGATGGAATTAGCAGCCTCGGTAGCATTAACGAATCTCCTCGTGGAGACTGTGACGTCTGTTTGGCAAAAGGGATCATTAGATGTGTGCAAACATCCCACGTGCCGTGGAAGGGCCTCGGGCGCTGACAAATGATAAATGAGGAAATTAGAGGCTTGGGGAAAATGTAAATATCGCCCTCTGTAAGTCAGTCCCGGCCCTCGGCAGGGAAAAGACGCGTCCCCGGAGCTGGGAGCCACCCCTTCCGTCACTTCCCCACCTGGAAAGTGCCTGGGATTACTGCCCACGGCGGGCCCCTCCTGCCCGCGTCCGGGCCTCGCGGGGGAGGACAAGGCCGCGCTTTCGTCCGGGTTTCCTCTAAGGCTGTTCTCAGCCTTCATTTCCTGATCGTCCCCTACGGAGCCATTTTAGACTTTCGTTTCTGGGTCCCTCGTGAAACGTTAACGCCACAGAAGCGCCACGCGGTGGTTTGTGTGTCGCCGCGTGTGCCCCTTTGCTCCTCCATGATGACAGTGACATCTTTTCACCCAGAAACCACGCTCTGCCCCCCTGGGAGCAGCATCGCCCGGCGGAGGAGGCGTATTCTCAGCCGTGCGTGCGCGCGCGCGTTCCGTCAAACACGCGCAAGTGCGCACCTGGTGCCCCCTCTGGGCCCCGGGGACGCAGCGGCGAGCACGGCAAGTGGCCCTCGTGCGGGGACACCGTGCGGGGACGGCAGACAGCGACAGAGCAAAGTGTGACTATGCCCCACAGCCAAGAATATCGGGAGGGGAGCCGGGAATGGGTCCCAGCCTGACCAGGGCGTCCCCCCGGGAAGGCTCGGCGCGTGGGGTGCGGCTGGAAGCGGGGGCCGGTTGGGGCGCGGGGTGCAGCGAGACGGAGCGGCAAGGGTGAAGCCCCGAGACGGGACAGTAGCCTGAGTCTGCAGAGCAGCGAGGAGGCCGGTGTGGCCGGAGCCAAGTGGGCGAAGGGGCGCGAGGGGGACATGAGGCCAGAGGGGTGACAGGTGATGGCAGGGAGGAGGCGACAGCTCTCGGGACCCTGGATCCCTCTGAAGACTAAGGCTTCGACTCTGAGCGAAGCGAGAGTCACCGGGACCAGACCTGGTTCACACTTGGACGGGATCATCTGGCCGGTGCAGCGGGGGTGCGGGGCAAGGCCCGGGGCAGGGAGACCGGGAGGCGGGGACGAGGTGAAGGCGGCAGGAGCCAGGCGGTCTTGGTGGAGGAGGTGAGAGGGGTTGGGTGGAGCCGGAAGGACACGCTGCCCGGGAGGAGCGGAGTGTGGAAGGAAGGAGGGAGGACGGTGCCCAGGTGTTGGCCGGAGGGCTTCGAGGGCTGCCCCAAATGGAGACGGGCGAGGCCGTGGGGCATCCCGAGCTTTTGGACTTCCTGTGCCCCCGAGCAACACCCTGCAGAGGGTCAGAGGGAGCGAGGGTGACCTCCAGGAGATTTATTACTGTTCTCCAGGCAGCTTCAACCACATACTTTGTGGAGCCTCTGCAAATTGAAAATGTGCTCCAAAGCAGGAAGAAAATGCCATTAAAAGTTCTAAACTAAGAAAGATTTTTCTTTTCTTCTGCAGTCTCTCTTGTTCACTATTTAGTGGGTATGGAGGTCCTCGCGGGGCAGTGCAGACTCACAGGTCAAGCTCCTAAAAGATCAGAGTGTGGAAGCAGTCCCTGGGCAAGTTTATTCTCCTGAGCAAATTCTCCAAAGTCACATCTTTTCAATAGGTCTTTATTAAGTTTTTTTAAATGTGTATTTATTTTTTGAGAGAGAGAGACAGAGCACGAGCAGGGGAGGGGCAGAGATAGAGGGAGACACAGAATCGGAAGCAGGCGCCAGGCTCCAGGCTCTGAGCTGTGAGCACAGAGCCGGACACAGGGGTGAGAGCCACGAACCGTGAGATCATGACCTAAGCTGAAGTCGGACGCCCAACCAACGGAGCCACCCAGGCACCCCTCAATAGGTTTTTGAAAAAACATGTTGGAATGAACAAGACTACAATGAAAGCTGTTAGCAGAAGCCATAAGAATTGTGGGACGGAAGCATCAGCAGAGGGACTGTGAGGCCCCTGGACAGGACTCTGGGCTAACAGAGCCTTTGTGTGGACCCAGACCTTCCCCAACCTACAGCAAAGCCCCGCCCCTGTCGCGGCCCCACCCACGGCCTGGCCCCACCCCCAGCTTGGCCAGGCCCCCCTTCTCCGCCTGACTCCCAGGTTTGCCCCGCCCCCGGCCACACCTCCTAAGCCGGCCCCACCTTCCAGCCTGGCCCCGTCCTTGCCCTGACCCTGCCTTTAATATCTCCTAGTTCTAAGCAGATGTAATGCTCCAGGCCTGTGTCCTCGCTTTGGTGGCACGGCCGCCTCAGGGCCACCGTCTAGTGTGGTTGGGAAAGGCGGGGCTTTTGGGTGGCCTGGCAGAGGCTTGCAGACACCTTCTCTGTGGGCCCCAAGTAGTGAAGAAGCAAAGGTCCCCCCCACTCAGTCATGACTGCTTGGTGGCCTGTCAGGGATTCCAGGGACAAGAGTACACTGGTGAGGAGAAGATTGATGGCAGAAAATCTTAACAAGGAGGGGCACCCGGGTGGCTCAGTCAGTGCAGCGGGGGACTCTTGATTTCAGCTCAGGTCCCGATCTCACGGTTAGTGAGTTCGAGCCCCATGACAGATGCTGCACTGACAGCTCAGAGCCTGTTTGGGACTCTCTGGCTTCTCTTTCTCTCTCTGCCCCTCTCCTGTCTCTCTCTCTGTCTCAAAAATCAATCGATAAACATTAAAAAAGAAGAAGAAGAAGAAGAAGAAGAAGAAGAAGAAAGAGAAAGAAAAGAGAGAAAGAAAAAAGAAAGAAAGAAAGAAGAAAGGAAGGAAGGAAGAAAGAAAAATCTGAGCAAGGAAAGGCGAAAACAGCTGTGGTGGACCCTCCCTGAAGAGCACTGTGCTGTCACAGTGAGGAATGAGCCAGAACCTGGAACCCAATGCACACACACGTTAAACACAGATAAACACAAGCCTGCATACATGTGTACATGCAGCCTACATACACCCACATGCACACAATATGCACATGTACGTACATGTACGTACTCTAAAAGCCCACAGAGTCACTCTACGTAACACAGAGTAACTCTGTGACCGATACGCATACAGGTAGAAACATTTATTGATCGAAAGCCTGTAGAGTCCATCTGGGAGGCTGGGGCCCCTCCCTTTTCATTGCCCTCCCTGCCTCTGTTCCTGGAAGCGCAGAATGTTCCCGCTCCAGGGTTTCCGCCCCTGTCTCCCATTCCCACCCCCTGCTGGACCAGCCCTCCGCCAGGTAGACTTCCTGACCACCCACCTCCGTTTCTTCACCCTGCTCGGCAATTTGTTTCTTCGTTCTCTGGTTCCTTCAGTGGAATGTCTCCTCCGTGGGGGCTTGGCATAGGATGAGTACTCAATAAACATTCATTGAGAGGATAAATATTACATATTTTACTTGAGTAACCACACAGACAAGTGCATAGAAAGAGCCCGTGCAAGGGCTTTCATCACACCTAGCTGGTAACAGTGGTTGTGTGTGGGCAGGGAGAAGCTGGGCAGGGGTGGGGGTGGGGGGGTGGCGGGGTCAATCGGGACTTGGGCTTATCTCTAATGTTTTGATTTTCTTACATGGGGAAGATCCTTATGTATTGCTTGGGTAATGAAAATTAATTTTAATTAAAAAATCAATTTCATGCAATATCGATTTCACAGTAAAGGAACAGAATTTTCAGTTTCCGTGATTGAGATGTCTGACATCAAACGCTCCGTCATCCTGAAAGAACCAATTTCGCAGTAAACAGACACATTCTGGTGCATTAATAATAATAACAGTAATAACCAGGACATCTGTTCCTGCTAACGGCCAGTCAGGGCTTTGCTGATTCCAAAGCCTCTGCCTCCCTCATTTGATTCTTAGGACAACGGTGCAAGGTTGGAGAAGAAGCTTGTGTTTATTATCATGATCCTAATCACTGTCCCGCTTTTGCCAAAGAAGATGTGGTGACTTTCTCCATGCCGTGGGGACCTATGGGAAGATTGTAGGCAACTACTCGCCACCCCCTTCTTCACAGGACTCTGAGTGTCCCGCCCCAGTAGCCTAGCGAGCCTGGCCCGGCCCCAGCTCCAGGAGCGTGTGGGCCATGATTGTCCGGACAAGTCAGCTCGTCTCACTCTTTGGGATGTGGGATATGAACCTTGATTTGTTCAGAGACGGGCACCTGGCCTGGGTGGGCACTGAGATATTTGCCTGGGCTCCCTGGCTCTTCCAGGGTTCCCTCTGGGCAAGGTAGATGTGGATGCCACTCTAGAAGGACTACAGCCTTATCTTGCTGCCGTGAGAGATAGCATCCGAAATCGGCACTGGCCCTTGAAAGAGAGAGGCACCGAGAGAAGTTCAGGGAAACTGAATCACGGCTTGATCAAATCATTCCTGAAGCCTTTTATCTCCAGGATCTTTTAAAGCTTGAGGCCATCGACCCTCTGTTGTTCAAGCCTGTTGGCACGGAGTTCTCTCTTCCTTGTGACCACAGCCTTCTGTCTATCTGTTCAAGGTCACAGAAGAGTAAGGGGCAGATGATTAAAGCAATGCTCCCCTTGGGTGTGATACATACCTTCTCAGAACCAGCTTGGTTCTCGAAATCTAAACGTTGGAGTGAGAGGAGAGGCCGTCAAGCTCACCGAGTTCAGCCTCGTGAGCAAAGTGAGGCGGTGAAGAAGAGGTGGCCCCAGATCACAGGGGAGGGGGCAGGGCTGGCCCTTCTGCAGCTGGTTGTTCACGTTTCCGGGTTCACACAGCAAGAGGCCACCGGAGCAAGACACGGAGGGCTTCATCTACCCGCGCAGAGTACCCGCGCAAAATGAAGTGGCAAACGTTTGCGGTCGTAGACTCTGGAGTGATAAAATCTCTGCTCCAGGGACGTGCGCGGTTCCGATTACCAAATGGGGAGGGATTCTGGTATTCCGTCGATGTGGAATTTCGCTTTTCTCTGCAAACTCAGATCACTTCATTTTTTTCGATGTGATACTGTTGTTTGGGTATAGATCTGCACATGTTCCCACTCAAAAAAAAAAAATCTTAGGGGTGCCTGGGTGGCTCAGTCGGTTAAGCGTCCGACTTCGGCTCAGGTCGTGATCTCACGGTTCGTGGGTTCAAACCCCACGTCGGACTCTGTGCTGACAGCTCAGAGCATGGAGCCTGTTTCAGATTCTGTGTCTCCCTCTCTCTGTGACCCTCCCCCACTCACGCTCTGTCTCTCTCTCTCAAAAATAAATCAACGTTAAAAAAAATTTTTATAGAGGGGATATAAATGCAGAATACATTATTGACATACATTTTATGTCCGCACCCCCTTTGGAATCTACTCTTCGGGGATTTTGTTCTCACAGTTGCTGCTTGTGTGTTGGGTCCTCTCTTCTCCTCTACTTTCCTCCTAAGACAAAGACACGGGGACTGACGTACCCCCTCCTGGTTCCCTGAAGCAGGGCCCTGAGAGGCGGACCCCGCGTTGGACTTGGCCGGCATGGGCACAGCGGAGGGCTGGGGGGACGGGACGGGAGACCTGGCGAGACGTCTCTCTTCTGGGGCTCCACAACACTCATCAAGGTAACGGCAGCCTCTTCGAGTCCGCGCTCTGGCGGTAAAGACTCTGTGTTGGGACCTTACGGAAAACGCAACCGTGTTTCAGGCCACCGGAAAATGCCTTCGGTTTCTGCCGAGCTGTTGGCAGTGAGAACCTAGCGGCCGGTTTGCTCGGTGTTCCCGCGTTCCCTCCTTCCGAGGTGACGTTGACGTCCACTCACTTCTCCCAGGCTGACGAGAGCAATTTCCAGTCCGGCGACTTGGAGGAGACGTCATCTTATAACGGTTCATCCGTAAAACCGTCATGCAGAACAGACTTTAGGGGAAATTGAGGAAAACCGCCGTGTACTTGTGGTTACAGGCAGGCCTCGGTGAAGACTGGGGGGTTTGGGATGGAAGAGGTCCCTACTCAAATCCTGACTCATCCTGTACCTGCCGCGCGGCCCCAGGGAGGACGCTGACCCGGGGACATCACTTGCCTGACAATGCCACTTATCTAAGCGAGTGGTTCCTTCCCTGCAGAGGCCACTGACCGAGGAGGCCACTCACCTTCTCTGAACCAGTTTCTCTCAGTTCGAGGATTGTCACAAAGGTTCAAAGTCAAAGCAGACTGAGGCCTCGCTCCTCAAAGTGTGGTCCACAGACCAGCACACCTTCCCCACGGGGCAGCGCACCGAAAATGCAGACTGTCAGGTCCCATCCAGGTCCTACTGGGGGTTCCGAACCTTCGCCAGCCCCCCAGGTGGCTCGCCTGGGCCCTGGAGTGGGGACACCGCCTGGGGGCACCGAGCAGGCCTCCAGGTGCACGGCCCGCAGCCCGGACGGTCTGGGTGCTTGAGTGTTCGGCCGATGTCTCGCTTAACAAAACTGTTCCTCGTGCTCTCTCACAGCGTTTGCACGGGTTCACACAACTTCACAGTTTACGTGAGGTCCGCCGAGTAGCTCCCCCGGCCTTGCCCCTGCTCCCGCATCCGGATTGTGGCCTCGATTCTGCCATCGGGGAGCCCCCTTCTCTGTAGAGCTTCCCCTTGAGGCAAATGGAACCAAACAATCAAAAACAGGAAAGAGAAAGAAAAGAGGAAGAAAGACCAAGAAAAGGCGACTGTCTGTCCCAGGAGATCGGGAGCCCCGAAGTCCTCGTCCATCCCGCTGCGGGGAAGGCAGCAAATGTCCCCTGGGTGCATCTGCTGGGCGGTGGGGGCGGGGACCAGCCCCACCGCGTGGGCACAGAGCTGCAGGGGCGGCGGGCACGCCTTCGGGGCACCGCTGCCCCGTCAGGTCCTCAGACCTCAGGGAGGTCTCGAGGAGCGGGAACTGGGGCCAGCACGGGTTACTGAGGCTCCTGTGCCACAGGTCCCTGTGACGGGGCTGCAGCTACAACCACCTTCCAGTCCTGAGTTCGGAGCCCTTCCCCCGCGCTGATCTCCGGGCCCCTGGAACCGATACAACCGTGCACTAATGCACAACCTGACTGCAGGGAACCCTGGTGTCCGGTGACCTCCTTGAGCCCTCAGAGCAGCCTCCTCTTGACCTGTCCCACCACTTATCCAGAAAGCAAAGGGCCAGTGGCACTCCAGACCCTGACCCGAGTGTCCGCTCACTCTTCCTGACCCGTGGCAGGCAGGACGTGCAGGGCTCTGCGGAGCACAGAGCCCCAGCCCAACCCCAGCAGACAGCCTCACTCCATGCGGCCCTTCCACGAGGGCCGCCTGTGGCTCTGAACCCCATTTGGGAATGGGGCTTGGAGGGGACGGGGCTGCTCCCTCTCCGAGAGCTGCTGTGAGTTTTCAGGAGACAAAAATCTCCAGACTGAAGCTCTCACCACAAGAGTTCGCATTCTAGAACTCAGCCAGGTTCGTGAGCAAGACACTGGGTGTGTGCAAGGCGGACGTGGGGTGGGAAGCAGAAAGGGGTCTGGGAGAGTGGGGGTTCCACTCTGGCCCCACAGCTGTGGGGCAATAGCCAGGGATGAGGGAGGACCAGGGTCCTGGGTGGCCTTCGAGGACTGACCTGAACAGGACAAAGGTGGAAGTGAACCAGCCTGCGGGCCTCCGGGGAGGCGATGGCAGGGCGGCGGCTGTGAGTGGATGGGGAAAGAGCTTGGGGTCTTGTCAGGGGCCCCTTCCCTCCTGCCTACGTGGAGGAAGCATGGTCTGCAGAATGTTCTGTGCGGTTGCCGCATCCGTGGAGTCCAAGGAACGCAAGGGCTGCCTGGTGGGCCAAAGCATCCTCCGTGAGCGTTCTCTACACCCAACAGAGGGGCAACCTGGGGTCAGCCCCTTCTGGAACGTTCCCTCCAGAGGCAGTTGCCCGTGGATTCTCATCTCACAGAAGACAGCATCGCTCAGAGCTCCCGGAAAAGCCATCAATTAAACGCCACCGAGGGCAGTTCTGACGCAGTCTGCAGGAGGCAGCCGGGCCAGCGGCAGGGCCGGCATGATTTACGGCCCCTGCTTTCACAAACGCCGCACCGCCTCGGCTCCCTGCCCTCGGGCTAGTCACTCCGGCGTTTAAGAGTAATTAAGAGAACCGATTCCTTTTTATAGCCAGTTCTTCTTTCTCTCAGGTACAGAAGTGGTTCTGGAATAAAAACATCATGAAAGGCACCGTGAAGCCATGAGACAAAGCAGCAGGTGACTCTGGCTTCAGAGAAGGGACACCTGAAGCGAAGCAGGAAGAAAAGGCCGCCTGCATCAGCCTGGAAATGAAGGGGAAGAAAGGAAAAAAAAAAATGCCTCCGGGCCCAGGCTCCTCCGTGGGGAATGACGAGGTCTCCTTCTGTCCAGGGCCACTCAGAGCCCTTTTCAGCATCCCTGTGACATAATTAGCGCTGACTTCACGGCCTCGGGTGGGCAGGGGGCAAGGAAGGTCCTCAGATGGAGAGACAAAACCCAAGCAAGCATTTCCGGAATAAACGGACAAGGGGCCACATGTCCCTTGAAGGACCAGGAAATAGACCTTCCGGCTCCGGCATGACACGTCAGGTCCTGTCACTTATAACGTGGACCACTCCAGTGACCAGATCAGAAGTGGAGACGGTCTACTGATGCTGTTTCCAACCCAAATCCCCAGCTTCCTTATTTCCTTGTTTCCTGGGAATAAGTTACAACAGCCTGGCTTTCTTCAGACAGAACAGTCTCTTTTCTTTCCTTTCCTTTTTTTTTTTTTTCACTTCTGCTATACTAATATGACTTCGTGGAAAGATTATATTTACCTTAGATTTTATTCATTCATTCAGACCTGTTGCATTCACTGATTCCCCATTTTCTGAGCAAATATTTATGAACCGCCTTCCCTGGGCAATGAATGGACAACCAGAGCCTTGGCCTCAGAGGGTGAACCTTTTAGTATAGGAGACACTACGAACAATCACAGAAAAAACAAGGTGGACAAAGAGGGTTTGGTGGAATTTCTCTGTGGGAAAAAACTGAGAGTTGAAAGAAAGCAGGGAAGAGAGAGCACGTTAGACAGCGAGATCAGTAACAGCCTCTCTGGAGAGGTGACTTTGACCCCAGATGAACACAGCAGATTCCGGCCAGGCAGAGGCCATCAGGAGAGCATTCCAGGCAAAAGGCACAGCACGTGCAAAGGCCTACAGGCAGGTCTGGGCCGGACAAGGAACGGAGAGGGGGCCGAGGCCTGGGGCAGTGGGGGACGGTGGGTTGCAGAGAGGCAGGAAGGGGGGCACAGGCCTCCAGGGACAAGGCAATGCCCTGGGGTTCGCGAGAAGAACGGAGGGAAGCAACAGGCGGGGTGTGTACGGGGAGGGGCGTGTCCTGGCTGGTTTGCACCGCTCGGCTGCCTGGTGGAAGCTATTGGGCTGGGCAATCGTGGAAGCAGGGGGCAGGCCAATCCCCAGGTCTGGGAGACGTGTGACCTTGAGCAAATTTCTCTCCCCCGAGCCACAGTCCTCATCTGTGGGGTGAAGGAATCACCACTGAGAACGCAGTAAGATGTCGCCCGTGGAGGAGCCCAGCCCACGGCGTCAGGGTCTTTCTGGATCTGTAACGAGAGGACACTGGCCTCCCCAGCCTGTGACCCGGGGTGACCCGGGCCTGGATAAGCGCCCCTCGTCTGCCAAGTGCAAGCCGCATGGGTAGCACAGCCCCTCTCGCGTCCTTCACTCACTCTGTCACAACCGCTGGCGAGGGTCACTTGGGGAAGGACCAGGCCCTGCTGTGGGGGCTGTGATTCTAATTTGTGGGTCCCCTGGGAGAGGCGGGGCAGCTGACTAGTGGCTCGCCCCAGAACAGAGCTGACACGATGAGGTGGTGACGCCTCGGAGCAAATGCTTCTTTTGCTAGTTAAGGACGATCCAGGAAGCCTCCTAACACGCCCCCAGGCCCTTCGTATGGCACCTGCTGGAGGCCAGCCCCGCTGGGCTCCAACCCCCTGGGTTTCCAACCAACTGAGCGCCTTCCCCAGGTGGAGCCCCTTCCCCAGGTTGCTCGCTGGGACCCCTTCTCCCTGCAGGGGAGGGAACTGAACCGTGGCAGGGACAGGTGGGGACCCACAGATCCACACCGTGGGGCCCTTCGGGCCACCGATCCCAGGAATTCCGCAAGGCAGTGACATGACCTGCCAAATCAAGAGAGGGGATCACACTCAACCAAGACCTGCGGAGACCTAACCAAGTGCTGGGGGGCTCTTGCTTGCGTCCTGACTGTGGACAAGCAAGGAGAGGCAGCTGCCGAGATCTGCACACTCCTGGTGATGAGGACACTGCAGTTCCCTTTCAAAGAAAAACCCATCCGGTACAGGCTGGGACTGGCTTGAAAATACCTTGGCGGGAAGAGGGGAGGCAGCTGGAGGGAGCGGGCAAAGCCGGGTAAGTGCGGAATGTGGGTGAGGGGCAGATGGTTCACTGGGTTCTCCCGGTGGAAAACCTCCATGATCATTGTTTAAATGTGCTCAGTTCATTTTTTAAGATAGCTGTTCACTTGAGGAAATATTGCAGGATGTGACAAAACGCAGACCGGGAACGTCCACTCTGTCATTTTGCCACTTCCCCGTGTGAACCGGGCGACAACAGGGCATGTCACGTGGCCACAGACCCGAGACGGGACCTATTCCCGCCTCTTCTGCGGACGGGACTCTGAGACCTTCGGCCGGTCCCACACGCAGGGGGAGGGATTGCGTCGACACCCGTCGGAAGCTACGGGCTTGCTCATCACAGAGCCAACCGCTGATGGCGATTTTATGCAGAGCTGAGCACAACAGCCGGGGCCTGTCACCCCGGCTCTCGAGTGAAGATCCAGGGGTGTTTTCAAGCAGAAATAATGGGCCGCCGTGGCTGTTTAAAAAGGTATGATTTATCTCCGGGACCGCATCCAGGCTGGAGCTGCTGGGGACAAGCCCAGGCTCCCTGGCCGGTGACGAGGTTTAATGCCTCAGCGGCTTGTCTGCAGGTGGAGGACGGCTGAGCCCTCGGTGCCCAGCGACCGGGGGTCGGGGTGACCCGCGCGGGCACAGACGCAGCCAACACGGGCCGCTGCGGACAGCACGTCTGTGCACCCCAGGAGGTAGGAGATTTGGGGGTTTCTGTTGACTCTGAGCCACATGATGCTTAGCTGGGGCATCTCGGGGCCGGTGGAATGTTTGCAGGCAGAATCATGTGGCTTGGTTGCCTTCATTACTCAAAAGCAGGAATTTCTGTCTCCAAAGATATGAATTATGTGCCTTTGATTGAGAACAGCTGCTGCATCCTCTGCACAGAAACGCCGACCCTTTGGGCCAATTCATCGGACCGTGACACGCACCACCAGGTGTCTACCCAGGGCCCTTCCATCTCGCTCATGAGTCCCTAAACCTTGTCCAGCCCCCGCCCCTGTGCCCCTGTGACACTGCTCTGGCCATGAGGGGACGCAGGCTGCTGGGGGTTCTGGGAAAGTGCTGGTTTCCTATTTCCGCCTCCTCCTCCCTCCTCCTTTCCCTCCTCCTCCTCCTCCTCCCTCCTCCCCCTCTTGCTCCTCCCTCCTCCTCCCCCTCCCACCTCTTCCCCCTCCTCCATCTTCCTCCTCCATCTTCCTCCTCCTTCCTCCTTTCCCTCCTCCTCCTCCCTCCTCCTCCCTCCTCCTCTTCTACCCCCTCCTCCGTCTCCCACCCCTTCCCCCTCCTCCCTCCTCCTCCCCCTCCACCTCTTTCCTCCCTCCTACTCTCCCTCCTCCTTCCTCCTCCTCCCTCCTCCATCTTCCTCCTCCATCTTCCTCTTCCCTCCTCCTTTCCCTCCTCCTCCTCCTCCTCCTCCCTCCTCCTCTTCTTCCCCTTCCTCCCCCTCCTACCCCTTCCCCCTCCTCCTTCTTCCTCTCCCTCCTCCTTCCTCCTCCTCCCTCCTCCGTCTTCCTCCTGCATCTTCTTCTTCCCTCCTCCTTTCCCTCCTCCTTCCTCCTTCCTCCTCCTCTTCTACCCCCTCCTCCCACTCCCACCCCTTCCTCCTCCTCCTTCCTCCTCTCCCTCCTCCCTCCTCCTCCTTCCTCCTCCTCTTCTTCCTCTTCCTCCCCTTCCCACCCCTTCCCTCTCCTCCTTCCTCCTCTCCCTCCTCCATCCGCCTTTCCCTCCTCTTCTTCCCCCTCCTCCCCCTCCCTCCTCTTCCCCCTCCCCTCCTCCTCCTCCTCCCACTCCCTCCTCCCTGGCTGGGAAAGAGTGGCAGCATCTGCAGCCACGAGAGATGCCCAAGGGAGGGCAGGACAGCAGAAGGAGCCAGCCTTGGTGACATCACGCGGCCCCCACAGCAGCCCCAGACCTGCGCGTCGGGAGTAAGGCCGACCACCACCGGTCAAGCTCCTGGAGCTGGTTTCTGTGGCTTCGAGCTGAGCGGGGTCCTGGCTGGGAGAAGCACGCACAGCTGGCCCCTGATAACCGAGGCGCCTGGTCCACTCACTGTGACCCGCTTGCACGGCACTGGGGTCCCCAAACTCACTTGTTCTCTGATGTGCGCAGAACGTAGCCGCCACCCTGCACCCAGTGACCACGCTCTCGGTTACTCACTCCCAGGTGGGCTCAAGCTTCCACACGTGAATCCGGAATCGGCAGAACTTCTTCCGCTCCGACCGTCTGATGCCTTCGGGTTCTCCGGCGGTGCGGTGGGCACCCTACGCGTTCTCTTCCCAGAACGAACACCTCTTGTGCCCTCTGACGTCTGCTTCCCCTTGCCGTGTAAGCAGAACCTGGCTGCCATTTGAGAATTCACCTTCCTACCTCTGTCCACGGGACCCCGAACCCCAGGCCCTCGGGGAAAGGCGGGCCACAGGAGCCACCACTGCCCCACAACGGGCTCGGTGACAGGAGGGACCTCAGCCGGCCGTCAGTGACTCTGGGGCTCTGATGGCATCCTGTTCGTGTCCCTGCACTTGGACCTGAGCGAGTATGGGGCTGGAGCTGGAACCGTGGGGGGTTGGAACCACGCGGGTGGCACCTGCCGCTGCCCGGCCCCCGAGGGGAGTCTGCAGGGGGCCGGCCCCAGGGGCGGTGCAGGGGGACACGGGAGACCAGCCCAACCCACGGGATGGCCTCTGAGCCCCCAGACCCAGCTCTGCCCGACCACCAACACCAGTGCGTGAGCCCATTGAGGCCCCGGGCCTGAGCCCCTGAGTCGGGTCTGGGTCACGTCACCAGGAGCATCCAGCAGAAGGTTCGGTTTGGGGCAGAGCATCCGTGGCCCCTGGGAAATCTCCAGCCGGCCCGGAACCAAGAGGACATTTACACCTGCTGAGTTGACTTTCATGACCATCCTGGGTGGGCCTCGCCCGCTGCCGCGTGGGTCCTTCTCCTTGGCTGAACTCACTGAGCTGTCAGGGAACGGTCACCGGGGTGGTTTTGCTCACTTCCTGCCAGAAGAACACATTCTGGTCTGTTTTAAAGCCCTCGTGACGTAACTGTGCCCCCCCGCACATGAGGAAACGGGAAGTTCTTGCCGCAGAGGGAACTCTCGGCACCTTTATTCCTGAGGCTTTGTTCAAGGAAAACACACCTGCCTGGCACTCCCTGCCGGGGCTCGAACTGTTGTTGCAGCTGCCTCCAGGGCCGGTTCCTGCACCCCAGCGCCCAGGTCTGCGGGGCCCTGTCCCCTCCCGGCCTCTCAGCTCCCCCTGGGCCTCTGGAGGCCGCTGCCCACCCGTCAAAGGCTCTGGCCTCCGGCCAGCTTTGTTCTGGGGATAAAAAGGCAGTGGTGGCCGAAGGGCTCTGCCTGCTGACCTCCAAGGAGGGGGGCTCTCGGGGCCTCTGCTGAGCTGAAGCTGCCGCCTCCCCGACGGCGAAACGCCCTGAGCGCCCAGAAAGTTCGTGGCAGAGGCTCCAAGGGGAGAGATGGAAGGCCTCCAAAGCTGGAAACCAGAACAGCCCCCCACCCCCCAGCCAGTGTCAGGCCTAGGGCAGGGCACGTCCCTCCTAACAGACTCTGACGTGCCCCCCGGAATAACCTCCGCTGCTGGCCGCCACCCCTGCTGCATTTCAGGTCCTCTCTGCCCTCTGGAGGCCCCAGCGCACCTCCAGTTCTGGGAGGGGGGGCGCGTCCTAGTTCCCAGAGCTCAGTGGTGCCCTGACCCAGGCTCTCCCCGCCTTTCAGGAGCTGGTCTCTGGAGCATCACGCTCCTCGCCCTCCCGAGGCTCTGACGTCACCCCGGCCTGCAATCTTGGGTTGTCCAGAGATAAGGGATTTCGCTAAACCGAGCCCGGCCCCCTGCAGACAGAGTCCCCATTATATTCCCCCACTCTGCTGTGCACGTGACATTTGTTATTTCCTGGAAGTGTCTTGTTTGTTGATTTATTCACTTCCTTCTCTCCTGTCTGCACCCCACCCCCCAGGCTGGGCCAGGAGCCCCCTGAGGCCTGGGGCTGCGTCTAATTCTCTTTTGTTTCCCTGGGGCCGTAACAGGGCTCCAGTCCCCGGAAGGAGCTCGACAGAAGGCCTTTGGTCAAAGCCCCCTTTGTGTCTCAGTCCCTTCTTGCCCGGTGCCTTTTTCCCACCCGATGTCTTACTGGATCCAAAACCTTGTGTGTCTGGCCAGCATCGCCCACGAGAACTTTCTGCGATGAGACATGTTCTGTATCTGCCCATCCGGTGCGGTAAACATTCACTGCACCATCACAGGGCCCTTGACATGTGGCTAGTGTGACTTCGGAGCACAGTCCGGGAAGGGGCAGGGGAGCCCCCAGCCTTCTTCTGGGTCTGGTGACCGGCCACAGCCACTCCTGTGGATCAGGGACTACGGGGGGTTGGAGGACAGGCTGGGAGGAGGGACTTTCACCCCGGGGCGGACGGCAGGAAGGTTGTGTGGGAGGAGGGAGAGGAGCCTCAACGCCTGATGAACAAAGATTCAACCCCGAACGGTGCCCTGCCCCGCCCTCCACGTCACCCTCCTCCACCCCTTCCTGAAAGCTCCAAGGGCTCGGGGACCAGGCTCTGTCCCTTTCTTGTCCCACTCTTTCTGGGGTGTTGTGCTCATGCAGGTGACCAAGATGGCCCTCTCCCAGGTCCAATTTCCAGACAGTGGGGAGGAGGAAGGAAGGAAAGAGAAGTCTCTCACTTTGAAGCCTGGAAGTCAGACCCCTCACTTCTCTTCCCAGCCAATTGGCCAGAACTTAGTCACAGGCCACCCCGAGCAGAGGCACAGGGAAGGAGTCGTGCTCTGTTCTAGCAGCCCCCTGTCCCACTGAAGGTCTGAGGGCTCTGTCTGTATAAAAGAAAGGAAAAGGGGCATAGAGAGACAGCTAGATGTTTCTGCTCAGAAGCACTTGGCGAGATCAATCACCTCACCACGGGACCACCTAGGCCTTGCCAAGTTCAAGGGAAATAGAACAAATGTTGCCCCGTGGAGGGTCAAGTCACGTCCTTGTCTGCTTCCAGCTGGGGCTCGTGCCTGTGCAGAAGCCAGCTCTCTGTCCCAGCTGGGACCTCCCCCTCCACACACACACCAGTTGCTGGAGTTGCTAGGAGTAACCTAGCCTCCTTGTGCCTCAGTTTCCTTATCTATAGAATGAGGGTGATAACAATCACAGGTAGGTTCGATCGTCAGAATTAAGTGAGTTAATTAACGTGAAACATCTAGAACAGAGGCTGGCACGTAGTGAGTATTAACGGATGTTCATGGGGAGAGAGCAGTGGAATAGTAAAGAGTGTTCACCCACATGCACACGAGCACACACACACGCACACGTATGGCACACACACTCACACACACGCACACATATGCACAAATGTACCCACACACGGGCACACGGGCACTGAGTCTCCTCAGCCTGAGCCTTGGCCCCCGACCCCCACCCAGGTGCTCACCGGGACAGTGACAGGGCCGCTCCCGTCCCCGTAGCTTCAATGCAGGTGTCCTCTGTCTCTGAGCCTCCCAACAGTTGTGGGAGACGGGGACTCTGCTACCAGCCCCTCTCCACAGAGGAGGAAGCCTGGACCCACACAGGAGGCGTCCCCGTGCCACCGTCAGTGGCCAGCAAACAGCCCGCGGGACCTGAGCCCAGGACGTCGGATGCCAGGTCAGCCACGGAGTCGCCCCCCAGGCACGTTCTGGGCAGCGCCTCTGGGCCAGGCACGGCTGCAGGTGCTGGGAGCCTGGGGCTTAGCAGGACGGGGCCGTCCCTGCTGCCTGGGAGCTCACAGTGCAGCGGGGAGGGCGAGGGAGGTGACAGCAAGGACACGTGCCCTCGAGGTCACTTCCCATGGTGAGGAGTGGCACCCGGAAGAGACAGGGGGCCGCGTGCCGGGAGGGGCCTGGGCGGACAGCACCGTCGGGGGCTCGCTGACCGGGTGACGCTTGGCAGAGCCCTGGAGGGTGAGAAGGGGCAGCTTCTGGAAGGTGAGCTGGGGACAGCATGGAGGAGGCCACACGGCGGGCACAGAGGCCCTGGGTGGGGACGAACCTGGCACGTTAGTGGCACAGAAAGGAGGTCAGGGGGTTCGGGGGAAGGGGAATGGGGGGGACAGGCCTCCACGTGCCCCAGGGCCTGTGAACCCAGGCACATCTCCGAGCGGTCACGCAGATTCTCAGGGCAGAGAGAGCCCCCACTCTGGGCACTCTGGTTATTCATCTAGTCCCGTGTGTGCATCTGTCCGTCCCACTTTGTGGCCGTGCACATAACAAAGACACACACATTCACAGGTCCCCTGTGTGTTTGGACAACACGTGACTTTGCATCACAAAAGCACCTGTGATGTCAGAGGCGCCGTGAATCATCATGACGACTCTGGGCCTGGTATCCAAGAGACCTCAACCTGCAGCCAAGTCACTGTCCCCCCCCGCTGTGAGAACTGGTGGCTGTATTGGAGCCTCTAGCTGGAGGGGACGAAATTACATCTCGAAGGACCCGCATTGTGCCACTGCTAATGACCCAGTTAACCTCTGGATAATTTTCTGCTTCTTGGTGTCCTGGGAACGGGTGGTGTTTACTCCACTTGGGACAAACCTTTATTGATGCGCATTAATGTGCCGGGGCGGTCGCTGCTCTGGGCCCAGGGTTTTCATAGAAATCGGCCAGTGAGCCAGGGTCCCGCTGGAGCTGTTGCATGAGAATGAGGCTCTCTTCTTTACCCTCTCCTTGCCCTGATTTGCATGACTAAGCGTTTCTGCTTTTTTAAAAAGTGTGTTTGTTTGTTTCTCGATTGTTGTTGTGTCTCCTACAGAGGCAAGCAATTACTTGCTCACTGGACAGAGACCTAAATCTGGCAAAAGCCCAGTTCTGCTCCGCCCAGAGGAGGGGAGCCAGCCAGCCACACTCCGTTGGTAGGGACCATTCCAGGACACGGGGCCCATGGAGGCGGGATGAAAATTACTTGGGTCTTCAGTAGACGCCTTAAAAGGAGGTATATATCACAACAAAGGCGAATTTGATGGGACCGGAGGGCAAAGAGGACTCTGTCCTTGTAAAATTCGGCTCAAGCTAACAAGTAGCTCAAACGTGTCTCTGAATGAGGCTGTGGGTCCCCTGGGGAAAGAGAAGACGTTGCTAATTCTGTTCAGACGTGTGGTTCTCAGCTGTATCAGAGTCAACGCCTGGTTTTTAAAACAAATATTTCACGGCTTCTATTCAACTGGAATGAAATTCATAATTAATATCACCTACCTACATACGTATTTTTAAATAAATGTAATATCCCAAGTGTAAGATAAAGGGGGAAAGGAAAGGAATTCATGACAAAATAAAACACGTTTCGACACGTAAATGCTCTGGCACAACTCATCTGGAAGGTACAGTCAAGTAATCAGATGCTTGAACTTGGACGTAGAATCCCAGTGAATGAAGCTACACACGCAGACCCGGGACAGTTCTGCTGTGTGGGGGCAACTCAGGCACCAGGAGAAGCTTCGCCATTGGTAATTCAAGCCTTCAAACGGGCAAGGGGACCTTGGTAAAGAGTCCTGAGCGAAACAAAGCACCGTCTTCCCTTAACTTACACCATAGTTTATTCCTGAAAACTCCAGATCATTCCAAACAAGGAAAAAAAGTAATCTTGTGTCTATGCAAAATAGAGTTGGGTTCTGGGCTCAGGTCGTCTTAGACGGCTTTTTAATCTACGTGGATGTCCAGAGGGGCATTCAAAATTGGTGCCAATGCATCCGGCCCCAGAATTAGTCCCGAGGATAACTGGCGGGCCGGGCCCCACCTTCAGACGGGAAATGAAACCAGAGGAAGAAGCTCACCCAAAGTCCCATGGCCAGAGAAGGGCAAGGTCGGGGCTTGAGCAGGACGTTACTGGACTCGAGGTCTGGATCCAGTTCACTACAGGCTCGTAGACGCCCCTCCCCAGAGTGAGAGCTGCACTTAGGCCAAATGGGAGCTTCCTTGCTCAGGAGGCTGTAATCCCCACGCACGCCCCAGAGCAGCCTAACACCAATGACGGGGGCGACAGGGAGGTCCAAATGCCAGCCCCCTTGCCTCAAGTTGGGACCAACTCTGGGATACGATTCATGCTCCAGGGCTATCCATGGGCTCAGGCTGAAGCTGCTCTCTTTCTTCGCTTAGCTTTCCCTGCCCCGCCCCCTTCCCTGTTCTGCGCCCTCCCTCCCTCCTCTCGGGAGATGTCCTCAATAAGTCACACGCATAGGGATCTCCATCGCAGGCTCTGCTTCAGAAACTGACCTAATATGGGTCAAGATCAAAAGACCAGTTCGGTGACTATTGCAACCATCGGGTGAGAGATGATGGTGGCTCGGACCAAAATGGCAGCCGTGGGGGGTGGAGAGACGAACTGGTGAATATTCGGAAGGTTGGTGACTTCATTAGGTGCTGCTGCACTATGGCAGTGAACTAAACCAGGGGCCAGTAAACCACATCCTACGAAGAGATCTGAACCCCAGCCTTTGGAAGGGGCCCCCGTCCAAGTTTGTCCTTTCTAGGAGACTGTCCCTTAGCCCTAGGGAACCACCTAGGGTTTCCTTATGGCCCTTAGTGACTCTTTTATCATAGGTTAATAATTCTTTATATAACATTTCCCCTGTTTAAATCACGGTACAGTTCTGTCTTTTGATGGGGCCCAGGCTGCTACATAGGTGGGACCCAGCAAAAAGCCAGCGGGGAAAGACTAAGCGGGCTCTGTAGAGTCTTAGCCCTGGCATTACAGAACAGTTCAGAAGGGTACGTTGGCGGCCAAGAGCCCGTAGCTTAGTAACCTGCCCACGGTCATTTCCGGCTTTCCCATTCTATTACTCCGATCTTTTTAGTTGTCCTCAAAAGGGCATATTGGAGGAGCACTTACTTCGAAATCAGAGAATGGACATTCCAGTCTTGAGCCGACTGCTAACTCTCCCCGGGGCCTCAGTTTCCTCACTTGTCAAAGGAAGTAGTTATACCAGAGGCTGCTAAGAATCTTCTCGTCGTGAAATTTCTGTGACTCGGTGAGAGAGACACCTGCAGCTGTGGGGGTTGAACTCCAAAGCGCCCAGTGATCATTACCAGTAATGGTCATGACCCCCCCCCCCCGTCTGATGATGATCAGGCACTGACACCTCGCTGCCTTATGTTCCCTGACCCAACCCATTAGCACTTCTTGACAGCTCGACCCCCGAGTAGACTCTGAATCCACACACTTCTCTCTATCCCTCCCCTCATGTTTTTGGAATGTTTATTTATTTTCGAGCAAGGGGAGGGGCAGAGAGAGGGAGACAGAGGGTCCCAAGCAGGCTCTGCGCCGACAGCAGCGAGCCCAACGTGGGACTCGAACTCACGAACCACGAGATCGTGACTTGAGCTGAAGTCGGATGCTCTCAACAGCCTGAGCCCCCCCGGGCGCCCCACATCCCTCCCCATCTTTACCCAGGATGGATGAAGGGTGTAGTTTATGCGGAACACCGTCCTTCTGCCCGTCCGCAAGGTGCCTACGTGACCAACCCCCAACAAAAACCCTGGGTGCCGAGTCTCTACTGAGCTTCCCTGTAGACAAGCCCTCACACCTGTCAGATCCCCCGCTCCCTGCCACCCGCACAGGCTCATGGTCCGCTTCCACACTTCCACACAAGTCATACCATGTCACTCCTTTGCGTAAATCTCTCTCCGATGACTTCCCACCCAGTACCATCCAGACTCCTCACTGTGGCCCACGAGGCCCTGCATGGCCTGGACCCTTACCACTCCCGTAACAACGCCGCGTCCTTTCTTGCTCAGGGCCATATGCTTACCATTTCTCCCCCCCCACCCCGCCCGGCACCCGTGCTCCCCCACCCCCAGCCTGGCCAGCTGCTTCTCGTCCCTAAGACTGACCCATCAGAGATCCCTTCCTTGTGTGCCTTTCCTTCACGGCACTTACGACAATCTGAATGTATCTCATTTATTCATTTGTGTGTTATCTCTTGCTGTCTCCCTCCCCCCCCCCCACTCCCCAGGATAGAAGCCTCAGGAGGACAGGGACCTTGTCTGTCCCGTTCAGTACTGTATCCCCAGCAGCCAGCCCGGTGCCTGGTATAGACAGTATTTAATAAATATCTATGAGAAAGTAAGTGGGATCCATTGTAGACAGCCTGTGGTTGTTTACCTGGTTCCCGTTTCCAGGTGCCTGCTTCAGTCCAGAACACGTGCACCTTCTTGATTTACCATCTGCCTCTCTGGTCCCTGCGAGGTGGCTCTGTGCACCTGCACCAGGTGTGAGTCAGGGCGGTGAGTTGAAAAACAAAAGAACTCATACTAGTAAATTTATAGTAAATTTAAGCAGAAAAGGACTTTACTAAAACACAGTGGGTAGCCTGGGAAATTTCCCAGAAGGGCCAGAGAATCAAACTGAAAGCCCACCCAGCTAAGAACTTGGTCTAAGCCTCACCCCACGGAGCTATTCACCTGAAGATACCTCCAGTATGTCGGACGCAGACGCTATGGCTCCCACTGCCCAAAGCACTGACGCGTAGTCTCCCCGCTCGCTGGCCATCCCCAGAATGCATTTCGTGAGGTTCCTGTTTCTCAACGCGACGAGACTCCAATTCAAAGTTTACGTACGTACGTGGGCACAACTGGAGTCACCTGCCGCCCTAGCTGCAAGGGAGTCTGGGAAACTGAGTAGCTAGAGTTTGGCTGAGCCGGTAGTTTGTAAGGTATAAAGTTCGCCAGATGCAGGAAAGGAGCTCCGAGTTTCTGGACAGCTAAACGAAGCACAAATGCTCACTCAACTCTCCGGGCGGGTGGCCACGGAAGAGCTATTTTCCCCTGTAAGCCATTGGCTCTTCCCGTGCCAGAAGGCTGCAATAAATCATCCTCCAGTTATGGCTGTCCTCAGGGGTGACACACAATGCTTAACCGCTTCCCCGAAGGCCTCTGTCTCTTTAGCCACTCTCCTTTAGAGCAACGAAGAGACGGTTGAATTGTTGTCGAAGGACCTCGCATCATTACTCATTCTGGCTCAGCACGAAGGCAACCTCAGGATCAATGTGGTCGTTCCCGAAAGGTTTTTATATGCTAAACATCAGATGTAGACACAGCCTGGGAGATGACGGAGCCAGTCCACCCGGGATGTACACGTATGAAACGGGCAGAGAGAGGGCTGCCCCCGGGTCCACCCTAAACACTGAATCCCTCCCTTCTCTCTATCCTCAACAAATATTTGTCGACTGTCTGCCATCTGCCCAGCAATGTGTTAGAAGCGGGACATACGCCGCTGAGAAAAACATAGGCATGGCCCCCGCCACCATGGATGGTCCATTTGGGCTAGAGATTGGGAGGGCAGATACTAACTGAACAGTCATTCACATAAATCTAATACGCAGACTGAGACAAGCATATGCTTTCAAAGTCAATAAAATCACGTTACTCACCTGCTCAGAAGCCTCTGACTTCTTCCCCATGCCCAGAGTGAAGGTCTCACGCTACCAGCCTCATGGGATGTGATCATGGCTGCCTCTCTGACGGCCCCCTGACGGTCGTCCCTAGACTTACTGGGCCCAGCCACGCCGGATCTTTCCTCTGTTTCTTCTACTTTACTCAGGCCACAGTTATTTGAAGTCTCTGTTACACACAATCAAACCATCCTCAACTGACACAGCACATCTGGGAGCTTTGGTCTTTATTTTTAGGGTAAGGTGAGGCCCTCGAAGCATTTAGACAGCAGGGTGAGTGGGTTTGGTGCATTGAGCGATCCCCCTGGCCACATGGAGGACACGCGTCGGACACTGGGCGAGGTGGTGGGTGAACCCTTCTGTCCTCCCACGGGGTAGAGGACAGATTACGTCGAGATATGGCAAGACTTGGAGAGTCTTGGTCCCTGAGCAACCCCAAGGTTTGAGATAGGTCACATTTCCGGACCTCGACGTCCTTGTCTGCTACCCCAAACAAACCTGCCGTGTCTTGTCAGAAATGAACAGAAGAGGCAGAATCCGTCTGTGATCGTGATGGTAGAGAGACCCCGGGAGATGAGAACTCCTGATGCCCTCAGCCGACATTCCTCAGCGTCCCTCCCCCGTGAAGGTCCATGGTGATGAGTATCCGCTCAAGCAGGGGACAGATAAGGACAGACAAGAAAACAATGTGACTGTCAACACAGCCCACACCCCATGTCAACACTCACAGCCAGCCGGTCCTTGCCACCTGCGATCTGACCACAAGCCCCAGACGCCTCCTGACGGTGTCCTCCTGACCTGGGAAGTGCTGGGAGCTGACACCCCAGATGCCTCTGCCAGTGATGGCTGGGACCCTGAGGGCTTGCTTGCAGCCCACCTGCCCTGTCCCGCTGCCCCACTGCCCTACAGGGTCTCCCACAATAAACCCCTTACCTTGCCTCAGCGTCTGGCACTGGGAGCCAGACCGAAGGTCGGTGGGAATCAAATGACATGTGGACAGAACGGGGGCCGACAAACCTTTTCTGTAAAGGGCCAGAGGCTAAATGCTCTAGGCTCCGCGGGGCGCAGTCTCTGTCACAACTATTCAACAATGCCCTGTAGCGAGAAAGCAGCCACAGACGACACATAAGCGAATCAGTGTGGCTGTTTCAATAAAACTTTATTGACAAACACAGACAGAGGGCTGGGTTTGCCCCCTAGCTGTGCGTGGTGGACTGCCGGGATGCAGAATGGCCGGTGCTGGCCAAGAGCTCCATCAAATACACGGTCGGGGAAGCCTCACTAAGGAGACAACGTGCGCACAGGAAGTCACTAAATAAAGGTCCAGGGGAGGGCGATCCAAGCAGAGGGACCTGGAAGACCCCAGGCCATGAGTGTGTGGAACGGAGTACGTGGCTCAGTACCTAGCTGGAGGAGGAAGGGAGATAAGGCAGGTAATGGTAGAAATGGCAACGGATACTTAATGGCCCTGCCTTCCCAGGCAGGAAGTGTGATTATTGTCCCATTTTCCAGAGGAGGAAACCGAGGCACAAGGAGGTGAAGCACCTGGCTCAAGGCCACCCAGCTAGGTTCCAGGGGGCCAGGATGCCTCTCGCCTGCGTCCAGAGAGGAGCCGTCCCCGGGGAGAGGGAGTTTGGGCTACATGCCCAACAGAGCCAGGGTAACAAGGAACGACATTCATCCAGCACCGACCCCGTGCCAGGCCCCCATCTAAGCTCCACGCAGACTAATTCATCTAATGCTCACATCGATGGACGTTATGAGGTGGGGCTGATTGTCACCGTGTGACAGAGGAGGAAACTGAAGCACCGAGGGTTTAAGCAGTGTTCCCAAGGTTGTTTCTGGGAGTGGCTGAGCCAGGCTCCAAGCCCAGTGTGACTTTAGAGATGCTGCTTCTGCACACACTATACATGTACACACACACACACACACACACACACACACACGTGTGCATGTGCACACAGACCCCAGAGAGTCAGCAGCAGACAACAGTAGATGGAAGAGTGTGGCCCCGAACGTGGAGCATGATGAGAAATATCTCAGAGGCTGTTTTCCACCAACTGGGAGTGTCTGAATGAAAGCCCAGCCCCACGGGCCACGGTCATGTACAAGAAGGGGCTGGGGGCACAGAATCCTGGTTGTCGTGATCATCAGCTCTCTTCCTCCAGACCTGGGCTTTTCGGATACAGTGTGTGCAGTAAACGCACTACAATGAAGCCCAAATTCCATCTCTCACTAGCGGTGGGACAAGGAGCAAACACTTCGCCATCCTCGGCCTCAGTTTCCCCTGAAACATGACTGATAACACTGCCCTCCCCAAGAATTATATATAACACTTGGGCATGCTTAGAGCGTGCCAGGTACACAGGAAGTGCTCGATGAATGTTGACTGATATACCTAAGCCCTGTGTATAAGCGATTCCCTTCCTGACTCCCCACCACCAGACAGCCCCGAGAGCCTCAGTGAATGACAGCTGCCACCACGCGGTGTCATTGTTTCAAAGAGTCTCCGTACCGAGCGCCTGGCGAACTGTCACGTGCCGACCGGAGAATCGTCCAGCCTTTGTCTCGCTGGACTGGGCCGATATCCAATGTCACAGCGTTTTAGGCTTTTCTTTTCTCTGCCTGTGTCTTTTCTCTGCGGGTCGACAAGAAAGATAACAGCTGCGCTCAGACTTTGTGTTTTAATCATTTTAATAAGGCACAGGAAATTGGGTGGCTTAGGGACTCGGCGTCAGAGGGAAGCTGTCACTGTGTGGCCAGAGCAGGTGGAAGGGGGAGAGTCAAGGGCAGGAAAGAGGAGGACACTCGGGGAAGGCAATGGAATAGCTTGAGAGGCTTCGACGGCCCAAGTTAAGTTCACCTCTCTCTCCCAAACACCTCAGCTGTGCCAGGCACATAAGGCAAGTGCCAATAAATATTTGTGAATACACGAACGGAGGGAAGAATGAATGACCCGGCCACTATCTAATGTGCTTTGCTACTCTGTCCCTACCCGGTGAGTCAGGCACGGATCCACAACATGTGCTCAGCGTGATGCCTTGAACACCTAACAGATCCTTCAGTCTTGCTCCCCTTTACGAGCCTGCCTGGCTACACAGAGCTCCGGGAGGACGGGATGTGCTGTGTGTTTCTCTGCGTTCTCCACCATGCCCTGCGCTTGGGCAACTCTCAAAAGGTAACTCAGGATCGGAATGCCTGGGGACATGAGAAGCGGAGTCGTCATTCAGAAAATTTCGACACTTGCAGGCCACGCCCTACATTCTCTTGTCAGCAACAGCTCTTAGGGCCTCTATACCTTTGCATAGACTGTTCCCTCTGCCCAAATGCCTTTCCCTCAGTCCCCACTTCTCTGGGTCAGCTCCTACTCATCCCTCTGCATCTGTCACTTCTTCTGTG